>NC_041391.1:644381052-644433808 GCF_002162155.2 Triticum dicoccoides | reverse complement strand
TAGGTTTTAGTTAGGGCGGTATGCTAATTAGGTTATCTATTTAGTTATGAATTTAGCTAGGTTTCAAAATTAGCTGAATTTATATGCAAATTTGAACTGGACATGTGATATGTGGATATGTCATGTTTTGGACATGTCATGTTTGGAAAATGATCCGAGTGGCCTATGTTACGCCGGAATGTTGATTCATTTCTGTTCGGTGAATTTTAGGCGCTCGATATGTCCATTTTTTAGCAAAGGTCATGCCGAAATTTCCCGTGAATAAAGGCATGATTTGTGCTACATAGTTGGCATATCGAGTGCTGGCACATAGATTTCTTTTTATGTCATTTCTCATTTATTCATACTTTTAGAAATAAATGAGGACACTTAATCATAGGAAACATGTCAAACAACGAAGAAACTGGGCCTTCTGATCAAGATGCAGACGAGATGGATTATGAGGGTGAACAAGAGTACCTCGACTATTTGACTGCTAAGAAAGGTTTGCAGGTCGGCCTCGATGATGGTACTGACGCCGACATCGACACCGACGGCGCCGGCACCAATGGTGGCACCGAGACCGGTGGGGAAGGTACCGGCGGGGAAGATACCGGCGGGGAAGGTACCGGCCCTGATGCCGCTACCGAAAAGAGGAAGCATAAGAAGCAGAGGATATGAAAACCTAACAAACTAGGGATTGGACGACTTGTGATCACAAAGATGGCACCTGGCAAGTTTGAGCCGTTAGAGCCGGAAGAACCTCGCAAGTGCTATGGGAACCAAGTAGGATGCATCCTACAAGAATGCGCGAGCATCAATGACGATGACTTAAGGAGTAAAGAACATTTGACGCAGTTGCTCCTAACGAAGTTGCACAAGAGATTCAAGTTCCCCGACCGGGATGATCACATAGAACAACCGTGGGATGATCCGAAGATGAAAAAGATTAACAATCACGCCATGGGCATGTTCAGCAATGATTTGGCCTCCTGGGAAGGGAGGGTGAAACGAGCTATTGAGGCTGATGAACCCCTGTCCAAGATTCTAGAGGAAATCCGACACTTACGGAAGAGGAGTTTGAAAAGTTCAAGGACACTTGCACTACCGAAGCAGCCAAGGGTAAGGCTGCGAAATTCAAGAGCCTTCATCAAAGGAACACGGGGAAGCATCGTCTCGGAAGCCGTGGCTACCTCGGTAAAAGGCCCATATGGGATAAGGAGGACGCGAAACGTGAAGCCGCGGGTCTCCTAGACCCCTTCGCGAAGTTCACCAACCCCTTGGAGCGTGACTTCATCAGAGCCCGCTACAAGTGGGACAAGGAGAAAAAGGTTTTTTACACGGACAAGATCACGAGGAAATTGATTAGACTACTGGAGAAGCAACACCAGCTTGCAGCCGAAAGCCCTACTTCTCCGATGAGGCCCAAGTGGGACACCCCTCTCAACCGGGCCTTGAACGAACTTAAGGGACTCCCTTTGGGCCAGCGGCCGCAATATGGTCGTGTGCATGGCGCTGGAGACGGCGCCACATGGAAGGTGTTTTACAACGAGGGCCCGGAGGTCAAGAAGCAGAAAAAGAAGTTTAGTCATGCGGACATCAACGCGAAGGTGAAGCTTGCGGTCGAGAAAAAAGCAGCTGAGGACGCGAAAAAAGCAGCCGAGGACAAATATGAGTTGCTACAGCAGGCAGTCAATGCAGCTGTAACTGCCTACAGAAATGATTTCGCTACTAACTTGGTTCCAGTTATCATCAACTGGACAAAGGAAAATCCAGACAAGACGGTACATGATTTCCCGTTGCCCAGTTTCGTCGGGAGCAACTCCATGAACAACAACACCATTGCACCATCACTTGCTCACGCAACTGGGCCTCCTCTCGCAGCCGCTCCCGCTCATAGCAGGCCGTCCTCAGTCTCAGGCGCGCTAGGTGGGCCTTCGTCTTTGGCTGAGCTCGACGCCGTCACGGTAATTACATGTCGCACCAACATATATATATATAATATTCCATTTTTGTTGCCTTTCGGTTGTTTTACACCACAGACATATGTGTTTGCAGGCGAAAGAAACCCCGTGCACCATACTCTACTTGATCAAAGGCCAGAAGGTGGACGTGGGAAAGGGGATGATAATGGACCCCTCGCAACCCACGTTCCACAACCAGCCGATCCCCGCTGGGCACTTCAGGGTTAGCTTGACCAGTGTGAAATCAGGGAACGAGGATTTGCCTCCTCCAGTACAGCATGTGGGAGCGGACGACGAGACCCCGCCACGGATTGGAAGCTACAAGGGTTGGGTGCTGCTATGGCCGAAGAATCTTATTCGTCTGGAGCTGGCCGAGATCACACCAATAACCACACATCAACAAGCATGTGCGGAGACCACCACCCCGCCTATGCAATTACCAGCTCCTGTAGTGCCGGGTGAGAGCGGCGGACGACATGATGAAGGGGGTGCAATAGTACTGGCTGATGTAATTTCTCCTGTAGAACAGAGAATGGATGATGAGACGGAGGTCGACCCTATGGATTTCCTCAATACAAACGCATATGACTGTGACATAGATATGATGAGTCAAGCATATGACGAATCGGGCTATCAGCTTGCTAATGAGGATATGGATGATATGCGCGGGCAGGGTCGTAGCAGGGATTGCAAAAAGTCTCTCTTCATGAAATCCTCACAGGACACGCCTGAAGATACCGCCTCAACATAGGCTCAACTAGCCGGGCGCGAGGGTCGTACAGTACTTAGCCTGGGAACACTGGGGCAGGGGTTAAGGGTCTGGAAGGTGTGCCCAAGAAAAAGGAGAGGAAGAGATCGGGGAAGATAACTGCCACCAAACAAGCCAGAGCACATAGCAGCCAGACGATGCATTCTGAAGAGCGTGTACCCATGAAAGGTGCGGTCATGTTCCATCTCATGGGAGAGCCGATGCTACCGCCGAAACCGCTGGAGGCACTATCAGGGGATCTCAGGAAACTGCACGACCATGTGCTGTCGACTGAGAAAAGCCTACTAGCCTTAAAGGATCCAGGATATCCGACATACGCGGCTCGTGTGCCTGAGGGGAAGTGCTACGTCAACACACGGCCCGCGGAGGTGTTCTTCCTGTGGTTTGACCATATCTTTGAGATGTTTCTAACAAGGCGGCTCGATTTTACAATCGTCCGCCTTTTTGCGCTACATATGAGCTCCGTCATGAAGAGTGAAGAAGTCTCGCAAATCTGCGTGAAGGATCCGTACTACATGCACGAGTCTTTCTTGAGTCTCGGTGACTTTGAGCGTGAAACTGCTAGGGAGTACCTCCAAAACTTCATGGTAAAGAATAAGGACCGGGAAATTGTCCTCGTGCCTTATCATCCAAAGTAAGTCAGTTTCGGACAACCCTTTCGTACATTTCAATCATTCCTTCTCTCTCATATGGGGAATAATTTGAGGTGTCTTTTCCCCGCAGCAACGGGCGCGCCATCCTTATCGTTCTTTACCCGCAAGTCTCCCACGCCGTGTATTTTGACCCTTCTAGAGACTACAAGAAAAAAGACTACACCCACATAATGAATATTCTAGATGATGCTCTCCAAGGCTTCAGCTTTAGAGGTGGCCACGTGCAGATCAGGAAACAAAGGAACAAGAAGATGGGTTTCGCACATAAATCTAACTTCTCCTGCATCCATGTCCCAAAACCAAGCAAGAAGGATGGATTCTACATCGTCCATCTCATGATTCAGTTCAACACGGATCACCAAAAGCTTCGCATGAGAAGCAAAAATGATGATCATATCCACTAGTGGCTAGAATCTCATGGAGAAGCGGATTATAAACTTAGAGATGACTTCTTTCGCATCCAAAGCGACATTGCGATGATCATCATGAAAGAAGTCGTCGATGAGAAGGGTATGTTCCACCACGGCCCTATATCGCGAGCTGACGTCCGAACTCTCATAGGCATGCAACGTCTAGACCTCACGCCGTTCAAGAAGCTAGGGTTCATCCTCGATGATATTTAAGGATGGAACTTCTAGTGATTTATGATGCCGATGATGATGATATGTGTTGGTTGAACTTGTATACTTTTTGTAGCGATGAAACTTTGTGATGTCCATGGTCCCTGCCGAACTTGCGTAACGCTACTTTGTTAGTTTGCGTATGATGACCTGCGTACCTCTAGTTAATTAATTTGTGTACTGTATGTTGCATCTAGTTGATAACCCTTTCTTTTTTGGTGTTGCTCTAGTATATTTTGTTGCATATATATGATTGTACATCCTCTTCATGAACATGCATCTCTAACAGGTACCTAGTTTCTTGATGGCGAGATGGAATTGCTATGTCGTGTACAAAGGGAAGGTTCCGGGGGTGTACAACGAGTGGCATGAGTGTCAGGCGCAAGTGAATGGGTTCACGGGCGCCAGCCATAAAGGCTTCAAAAGCAGACAAGAAGGAGAAGCTAGTTACTTGAGGTTCATGCTAGCGCGAGAGAGGACTCGTAACCGCCACCTCATGTACTGCATAGTTCCGCTCTCACTCATAGTGATAGCTCTTCTTGCGTATACCTTTGTTTAGATGGATGACGTTGTTGTAGTTGCAAGTATTCGAGACTTGCATGTATCGCTATTTTCGAGATGATGACAAGATACCACTTTGTGTTGGATGATGATTATGATGAGACTATTTGTATGTATATGCTATGAGTACATTTGTGGTCTCGCAGGCATTTGTATGTGTATCATGATGACATTTCTATGTGCTAAAGATTCTTCTATAAAGCCTGTTCAAATACAAAACAAATATGCCGGAAAAAACAAAAAACTACTTAAATTAGCAGTAGCGAGTGTATAAAACTTAGCAGCAGCGCCACGATAGCAGTAGCGCGTCCAGGCAAAGCGCGCTAGAGCTACTAGCAGTAGCGAGCTTCCACTAACCGCGCTGCTGCTACACTTGTGTAGTAGTAGCGCCGGTGAGCACGCGCTACTGCTATGTGTTAGCTGTAGCGCCTTATTAGTAGCGCCACTCCCCGCGCTACTGATACACCTAAAACCCGCGCTGCTGCTAGCCTTTTCCCTAGTAGTGTATGTACCCCGAAAACATCCAAGGAGCGGACGAAACACAATTTCCACCACCGTAACCTTCTGTATCCATGAGATCCCATCTTGGAGCCTTCACCGGCGTTCTGCCGGAGGGGGAATCGACCATGGAGGGCTTCTACATCAACATCCTTGCCCCTCCGATGAGTTGTGAGTAGTTTACCACAGACCTACGGGTCCATAGTTATTAGCTAGATGGCTTCTTCTCTCTTTTTGGATCTCAATACAATGTTCTCCCCCTCTCTTGTGGAGATCTATTCGATGTAAACCCTTTTTGCGGTGTGTTTGTCGAGATCCGATGAATTGTGGGTTTATGATCAAGTTTATCTATGAATAATATTTGAATCTTCTCTGAATTCTTTTATGTGTGATTGAGTTATCTTTGCAAGTCTCTTCGAATTATCAGTTTGGTTTGGCCTACTAGATTGATCTTTCTTGCCATGGGATAAGTGCTTAGCTTTGGGTTCAATCTTGCGGTGTCCTTACCCAGTGATAGAAAGGGTTGCAAGGCACGTAGTGTATTGTTGCCATCGAGGATAACAAGATGGGGTTTATATCATATTGCTTGAGTTTATCCCTCTACATCATGTCATCTTGCTTAATGCGTTACTCTGTTCTAATGAACTTAATACTCTAGATGCAGGCAGGAGTCGGTCGATGTGTGGAGTAATAGTAGTAGATGCAGGCAGGAGTCGGTCTACTTGTTATGGGCGTGATGCCTATATACATGATCATGCCTAGATAATCTCATAACTATTCACTTTTCTGTCAATTGCTCGACAATAATTTGTTCACCCACCGATATACCTATGCTATCTTGAGAGAAGCCACTAGTGAAACCTATGGCCCCCGGGTCTATCTCCTATCATATTTGCTTCCAATCTACTTTTATTTTCTTCTTTACTTTTTGCATCTCTATTATAAAATACCAAAAATATATTTATCTTATCATACTATCTTTATCAGATCTCACTTTCGCAAGTGGCCGTGAAGGGATTGACAACCCCTTTATTGCGTCGGTTGCGAGTTCTCGGTTTGTTTGTGTAGGTGTGTGGGACTTTTGAGGAGCCTCCCACTGGATTGATACCTTGGATCTCAAAAACTAATGGAAATACTTATGCTACTCTGTTGCATCACCCTCTCCTCTTCGAGGAAAACCAATGCAAGCTCAAGACGTAGCAGTTACCGTTACCACTACTATCATATTACTTTGCTACTAAACACTTTGCTGCAGATATTAAGTTATCCAGGTGTGGCTGAATTGAGAACTCTGTTGCTAATACTTGAGAATATTCTTTGGCTCCCCTTGTGTCGAATCAATAAATTTGGGTTCAATACTCTACCCTCGAAAGTTGTTGCGATCCCCTACACTTGTGGGTTATTGATACGTCTCCAACGTATCTATAATTTATGAAGTATTCATGCTATTATATTATCCATCTATGATGTTTTATATGCATTTATACGTCATTTTATATGATTTTTGGGACTAACCTATTAACCTAGAGCCCAGTGCCAGTTTCTGTTTTCTCCTTGTTTTAGTGTTTTACAGAAAAGGGATACCAAACGGAGTCCAATTGACGTGCCAATTTTTGAGGATTTTTTCTGGACCATAAGAAGACCACGGAGCATCGGAGTTGGGCCAGAGGAGTCTCGGGCTGTCCACGAGAGTGGTGGGCACCCCCCCCCCCTAGGGAGCGGCCCCCTATCTCGTGGACAGCCTTGAGGCCCCCTTGACGTGAAACCAACGCCAAAAATTCCTATAAATATAGAAACCTTCGGGAATTAACCTAGATCAGAAGTTCCGCCGCCGTAAGCCTCTGTAGCCACGAGAAATCAATCTAGGCCCTCTCTGGCACCCTGCCGGAGGGGGCCATCACCACCAGAGGCCATGGAGGAGGATCTCGAAGGGGCCATCATCTCCATGAAGGCCAAGGACCAGAGGGCGAAAGCCATGGAGGAGGAAGCACAAGGGGGAGAACCTCTCCTCCTCTCTCTTGGTGGCACCGGAGTGCCATCGGGAGGGGAATCATCGATGCGGTGATCGTCTTCATCAACATCACCATCATCATCACCATCCTCATCTCTTTTATGCGGTCCACTCTCCCACACCCTGCTGTAATCCCTACTTGAACATGGTGCTTTATGCCACATATTGTGATCCAATGATGTGTTGCCATCTTATGATGTTTTGAGTAGATATCTTTTGTCTTTGAGTTGATTGATGATCTAGATTGGTATGAGTTGTATGTTTTATTTTGGTGCTGTCCTATGGTGCCCTCCGTGTCGCACAAACGTGAGGGATTCCCGCTGTAGGGTGTTGCAATACGTTCATGATTCGCTTATAGTGGGTTGCTAGAGTGACAGAAGCTTAAACCCGAGTAAGGGGGTTGTTGCATATGGGATAAAAGGGGACTTGATGCTTTAATGCTATGGTTGGGTTTTACCTTAATGAATCTTTAGTATTTGCGAATGCTTGATAGAGTTCCAATCATAAGTGCATATGATCCAAGTAGGAAAAGTATGATAGTTTATGCCTCTCCCTCATATGAAATTGCAATGACGACTATCGATCTTGTTAACAATTGCTTAGGACAATTCCGCACACCGATCCACCATTATTCCACACTCGCTACTTATATTATTTAGTAATATATTCTAACTTTATGATGACAGCACATACTTTTATATTTTAGCTCTCCGATATCATACAAAATTATCCTCTTTATACCCACAACACGGTTTTATTTCTTGTTTCTAGTTGGAAGCAAACGTTCGATGCACGTAGAGTCCTATCAGTGGCAGATAGGGCTTGAGAGAATATTAATCTTACCTTTGGCTCCTTGTGGGTTCGACACTCCATACTTATCCTTCCACCTTTGGGAATTTCTACGATGATTCCCTGCACTTGGGGATTATCAAGCTCTTTTCTGGCGCCGTTGCCGGGGAGCAATAGCGTGGGGTTGATATTCTCGTGTGTGCTTGTTTGCTTTCTTCACTAAGTAGATTTTGTTTTTCCTTTTTGTTTCTGTCTAGTTGTGGGTGAAACATACAAAAAAATTAAAAAGAATGAAAATACCAAAAAATATTTACTTGCCTCTCATGCCTAAAAAAGTTTTTCAAAAAGAGAAGTGATTGGAAAGTTATGCATTGAAGAAGTGAGGGTCGACCTTGAGCACTTGTGTTCATGCTCACGGAAACAATGTAGAATTTTTCATGGAAGTTTCTCCGTAAATAATTATCCCTTTGTATACATCCTTTGTATTATAAAAATATTGTGCCAAGCTTTGGTTTTAGGATGATTAGATTGCTTGCTTACTATGTGCAGAACAAAAACAGAAACTTTGGCTGTAGTGCATGAATTTACATTTTTTTACTGAAAAGTCAAATGGGTCTGAAACTTTTTGCACATTACTTCTTTATAAATTGTTCAAATTTTCAAATTTATTTCATAATTTTTGGAGTTACAGAAGTTTACTAAACTTCCAGATTACTACAGATTGTCCTGTTCTTAACAGATTCAGTTTTTTGTGTGTTGTTTGCTTATTTTGATGCACCTATGGCTAGTATGTAGGGTATGAACCATAGAGAAGTTGGAATACAGTAGGTTTAACACCAATATAAACAAATAATGAGTTAATTACAGTACCTTAAAGTGGTAGTTTGCTTTATTACACTAACGGATCTCACAAAGTTTTTGTTTAAGTTTTTGTGAATGAAGTATTTGAAGAACGAGGAGTTACCGATGTGAGAAGAATAAAGAGAGACAAGAGTTCAAGCTTGGGGATGCCCAAGGCACCCCAAGTAAATATTTCAAAGGATACTCAAGCATCTAAGCTTGGGATGCCCCGGTTGGCATCCCATCTTTCCTCTTCAACAAATATCGGTACACCTTGGTTTTTGTTTTGTTCACATGATGGGTGTCCTTTGTGTTTTTGTTTTTATTTAAGAATCATGCTAGTATGAGATAGCTCTTCATTGATTTATAGAATACTTCATGTGCTTCACTTATATCTTTTAAGTATGGTCTTACAGAATTGCTCTTTGTGCTTCACTTAAATCGTTTGAGTATGGTTTTATAGAATGCTTCGTACGCTTCACTTATATATTTTGAGCTTGGATTTTGGATAGTCTATATTAATTGTAGAATGCTCTAGGAACTTCACTTATATCTTTTGGAGTATGAATAATACTATAATTTAAAGTGGGTTTGGAAGTGTGTCAACTTTAGGAATTAGTGATCCCACTATCTTGGAGGTTGTTGAATCTTCGTGCGATATTTATGAAAGTGGATTTGGAAGAGTGTCAGTTTTAGTTAGTATTCCACTATTTCAGAAGAGGTTCCAATTGAGTATGAGAACAAAGTTGCTATTCATGATGATACTGAAAATTATTATGAGGGAGGAATATGTGCTTGTAGGAGTTGCAATAATGTCAAGTTTCCTCTCTATGTGCTTAAAGTTTTGAAGTTATACTTGTTTTGCCTTCCTATGCTAGTTGACTTTTGTTCCTATAAATTGTGTGCTCACAAAATCCCTAGGCATAGGAAGTGAGTTAGATTTAAATGTTCTAGTCATATTCTTCATGATGCTCTCTTTGTGTTTCAAATCTTTTCTTTTATGTGAGCATCATTGAAATCATCATGCCTAGCTAAAAGGCATTAAAGAAAAGCGCTTGTTGGGAGACAACCCAATATTTATCCTTACTGTTTTTGTGTGTCTACATGATTAAGCTACTGTAGTAATCATGTTTTATAGCTTTTGTTTAAATAAAGTGCCAAGTAAGACCTTTGGGAAGACTTGGGTGAGAGTTAATGCGATCTTGCTGTAAAAAACAGAAACTTTGCGCTCACGAGATTAGCTGTCATTGTTTACAGAAGAGTGCTTTTGAGTTGATTCTTTTTGCAGAAGATTAATAGACAAATTCCTCGCGTCCACCAATTTATTTCATAATTTTTGGATTAGCATAAGTATGGTTATTGTTCAGATCATTACAGACTTTTCTGTTTCTGACAGATTCTGTTTTCATCGCATAGTTTGCTTGTTTTCTAGTTTCTATGGCTTATATTTATCAATATAAATGGTAGAAATGATATGGTACAGTAGGAATTATGTGAAAACAATTATGAACCTTGTCTTTTACAGTACCAAAGTGCATGATTTACTCTTTATCATACTAACCTATCTCATGAAGTTCCATTAAGTTTTGTGTGATTGAAGTTTTCAAGTTTTGGGTGAGATATCGATATAAGGAGACTAAGGAGTGGGAAGACCCTAAGCTTGGGGATGACCAAGGCACCCCAAGGTAATATTCAAGTAAGACTCAAGCGCCTAAGCTTGGGGATGCCCCGGAAGGCATCCCCTCTTTCGTCTTCAAAACTATCGGTATACCTTACTCGGAGCTATATTTTTATTCGTCACATGATATGTGTTTTGCTTGGTGCATCATTTTATTTTGTTAGCATTTGCTTGATGTTATTTATAATAGTGTTTCTCATCTTTAGTTTTAATAAAAATGTCAAGGATAGCCTTTACCATGCTTATTTTGCTAGTATACATGTTGTTGTTTGAAAACAGAAAGTTCACCACTGTTGCAAAAATTCCCTAGTAAAGTCAGAGAATGATATAATGTTGAAACTTTTTGCATATTGAGCTCTGATAAATATTCTACAGCGTAGTATTTTTCTCATAATTTTTTGAGTTAGGGAACTATGATGAATCTTGCATTCTTTACAGACTATACTGTTTTGGCAGATTGCTGTTATAGTTGCATTGTTTGCATATGTTTGCTTGTTTAATGATTCTATTTTAGGATAGGATTATTAAATATGAAGAGACATTTAGTATTCAATGTTGAATAATAATTTTAGTGTTTTGTTACAGTAGAAAATGATAAGGTTTTGCATTGGTTTATACTAACCTATCTCACGAGTTCTTGTTGAGTTTGGTGTGGATGAAGCTTTTGATAAAAAGAGAAACCATGATATGAGAGGAATTAAGGAGATATAAAAGTTAAATCTTGGGGATTCCCAAGGCACCCCAAGATAATAATACAAGAAGTCTCAAGCATCTAAGCTTGGGGATGCCCCGTTAGGCATCCCACCTTTCTTCTTCAACAACTATCGGTTAGTATCGGTTGAGCCTAAGTTTTTGCTTCTTCACATGAGTTGTGCTATCCTTGCAATGTCATTTTATTTTGTTTTACTTTCTGTTTGAATAAAATCATTGGATCTGAATTATTGAATAAAAAGGGAACCCTCCCATGGCTAGTTAATTATTTGACTACTTAGTGTCCTTCACTCATATCTTTTGGAGTAGTTTGTCATTTACTCATGTGCTTCATGTATACCCTATGAGTAAATGGGGGAATGAATTGAATGTCATAAATCTGAATTTTTATATGTTTCATATGCTTATAACATGGTTAGTGATGACTTCACACATTGAAAGTATGAGGCATATAAGTTGTTGAGAGTTGGCAAACGTAGGTTTGGTCATCGTTGCAATTAATAGGAAGTAATAAGGAAAGAGAGGTTCACATACAAATATATTATCTTGGACATCTTTTATGATTGTGAAGCACTCATTAAGTATGACATGCTAAAAGAGTTGACATTGGACAAGGAAGACAACGTAATGGTTTATGTTTTCCGACATCTCAGTTGAAGTATATTGTCATTGACCTTCCAAATGTGTTGAGCTTGCCTTTCTCCCTCATGCTAGCCAAATTCCTTGCACCAAGTAGAGATACTACTTGTGATTCCAAATACCCGTAAACCCAGTTTTGCCATGAGAGTCCACCATACCTACCTATGGATTGAGTAAGATCCTTCAAGTAAGTTGTCATTGGTGCAAGCAATAAAAATTGCTCTCTAAATATGTATGACTTATTAGTGCAGAGAAAATAAGCTTTGTACGATCTTGTTTTGGAAGTAATAAAAGCGACGGACTGCATAATAAAGGTCCACATACAAGGGGCAATATAAAGTGACGTTCTTTTGCATTAAGATTTTGTGCATCAACCCTAAACGCGCATGACAACCTCTGCTTCCCTCTACGAAGGGTCTATCTTTTACTTTATGTTTTTACTTTATGCTTGAGTCAAGGTGATCCTCACTTTTCCCTTTTTCATTTTATCCTTTGGCAAGCTCCTCGTGTTTGAAAGATCATGATATATATATCCAATTGGATGTAAGTTAGCATGGGCTATTATTGCTGACATCACCTAAGGGTGAACACATTGGGAGGCAGACCAATAAGCCCCTATCTTTCTTAGTGTCCAGCTGAAACTCCATAACCACAAGTATTGCGTGAGTGTTAGCAATTGTAGAAGACTATATGATAGTTGAGTAGGTGGACTTGTTGAAAATCTCTATTCTTGACTCTTTCTGATGTTATGATAAATTGCAATTGCTTCAATGACTGAGATTATAGTTTGTTAGTTCTCAATGAAATTTCTAAACCATACTTGACATTGTGAATAGATTGTTACTTGATCATGAAAAGTTTTATGAGATAAGCTACTATTATGACACATATTGATGCTAGAAAAGGTGATTGAAATTATCTAATCAAACTTGTGCACCTTCTAGCATTCACACTTCATAAATTATTTCTCTTATCATTTACCTACTCGAGGACGAGCAGGAATTAAGCTTGGGGATGCTGATACGTCTCCAATGTATCTATAATTTATGAAGTATTCATGTTATTATATTATCCATCTATGAGTTTTATATGCATTTATACGTCATTTTATATGATTTTTGGGACTAACCTATTAACCTAGAGCCCAGTGCCAGTTTCTGTTTTCTCCTTGTTTTAGTGTTTTACAGAAAAGGGATACCAAACGGAGTCCAATTGACGTGCCAATTTTTGAGGATTTTTTCTGGACCAAAAGAAGACCACGGAGCATCGGAGTTGGGCCAGAGGATTCCCGGGCTGCCCACGAGAGTGGGGGCGCCCCCCCCCCCCTAGGGCGTGGCCCCCTATCTCGTGGACATCCCGGAGGCCCCCTTGACGTGAAACCAATGCCAAAAATTCCTATAAATACAGAAACCTTCGGGAATTAACCTAGATCAGAAGTTCCGGCGCCGCAAGCCTTTGTAGCCACGAGAAATCAATCTAGACCCTCTTTGGCACCCTGCCGGAGGGGGCCATCATCATCGAAGGCCATGGAGGAGAATCTCGGAGGGGCCATCATCTCCATGAAGGCCAAGGACCAGAGGGGGAAAGCCATGGAGGAGGAAGCACAAGGGGGAGAACCTCTCCTCCTCTCTCTTGGTGGCACCGGAGTGCCATCGGGAGGGCAATCATCGCCACGGTGATCGTCTTCATCAACATCACCATCATCATCATCATCCTCATCTCTTTTACGCGGTCCACTCTCCCACACCCCGCTGTAATCCCTACTTGAACATGGTGCTTTATGCCACATATTATGATCCAATGATGTGTTGCCATCTTATGATGTTTTGAGTAGATATCTTTTGTCTTTGAGTTGATTGATGATCTAGATTGGTACGAGTTGTATGTTTTATTTTGGTGATGTCCTATGGTGCCCTCCGTGTCGCGCAAGCGTGAGGGATTCCCGCTGTAGGGTGTTGCAATACGTTCATGATTCGCTTATAGTGGGTTGCTAGAGTGACAGAAGCTTAAACCCGAGTAAGGGGGTTGTTGCATATGGGATAAAAGGGGACTTGATGCTTTAATGCTATGGTTGGGTTTACCTTAATGAATCTTTAGTATTTGCGGATGCTTGCTAGAGTTCCAATCATAAGTGCATATGATCCAAGTCGGAAAAGTTTGATAGTTTATGCCTCTCCCTCATATGAAATTGCAATGACGACTATCAATCTTGTTAACAATTGCTTAGGACAATTCCGCACACCGATCCACCATTATTCCACACTCGCTATTTATATTATTTAGTAATATATTCTAACTTTATGATAACAGCACCTACTTTTATATTTTAGCTCTCCGATATCATACAAAGTTATCCTCTTTATACCCACAACACGGTTTTATTTCTTGCTTCTAGTTGGAAGCAAACGTTCGGTGCACGTAGAGTCGTATCAGTGGCAGATAGGGCTTGAGAGAATATTGATCTTACCTTTGGCTCCTTGTGGGTTCGACACTCCATACTTATCACTTCCACCTTTGGTAATTGCTACGATGATTCCCTGCACTTGGGGATTATCAGTTATCAAGACTAATTTCTGGCGCCGTTGCCGGGGAGCATAGCTCTATTCTTTGAGTCACTTGGGATTTATATCTGCTGTACACTATGAAGAATTTGAAAGATGCTAAGACAACAATTTATCCCCCAACTACGAGGGGAGGTATGGAACTGCCATCTAGCTCTGCACTTGATTCACCTTCTTTTATGAGTAAGCTTGCGACACCTAAACATGCTTCTGCTATTCGTTCTGATATGTCGCATGTTATTGATGATGCCACTTCTGCTATGCATGATACTTATGATGAAACTACTTCTATGCTTGATACTACTGTGCCCCTTAGTGAATTTCTTGGTGAACAAATTGCTAGGGCTAGAGAGAAAGAAATTATTGAAACTGATAATGCTGATGAAATTGATGATGAAGATATGCCTGTTATTGCTGAGGGTTATGTTTTTAATTTGGAATCTTCTGCAGCTATTTTTGCCTGCAAAGATAGAAACGAACTTAAGAGGCTATTAGTTAAATGGAGTAAAGAATCTCTTAGAGATAGAATGAAACCTGACCCTGCTTTTGCTACTTCACCTATTTGTGTTCCCGATAACGATTATGAATTCTCTGTTGATCCTGATAATTTTACTTTGGTTGAATCTGATCCTTTTCATGGCTATGAACTTGAAACTGTTATGGCACATCTTACTAAATTAAATGATATAGCCACCCTGTTCACTAATGATGAGAGATCTCGCTACTTTTATATCCTTAAAATATTTCCATTCTCATTAAAGGGTGATGCTAAGATATAGTTTAATTCTCTAGATCCTGGTTGTGTGCGTAGTCCCCAGGATATGATTTATTACTTCTCTGCTAAATATTTCCCTGCTCATAAGAAACAAACTGCTTTAAAGGAAATATACAACTTTGTGCAAATTGAAGAAGAGAGTCTCCCACAAGCTTGGGGAGGCTTCTCAAGTTGCTTAATGCTTTGCCTGATCATCCTCTTAGGAAAATTGAAATACTTGATATCTTTTATAATGGACTAACCGATGCTTCCAGAGATTACCTGGATAGTTGTGCCGGTTCTCTTTTCAGGGAAAGAACACCGGATGAAGCTGAAATTCTATTGAATAATATGTTGACAAATGAAAATAATTGGGCACTTCCTGAACCAGCTCCTGCTCCAATTATTGAGCCTATTCCTAAACCAACTCCGAAGAAGAGAGGTGTTCTATTTCTCAGTCCTGAAGATATGCAGGAGGCAAAGAAATCTATGAAAGAAAAAGGTATTAAAGATGAAGATATTAAGAATTTACCCCCTATTGAAGAAATACATGGTCTTAATTTACCGCCTATTGAAGAAACATATGATCTTAATCCATTACCTATTGAAGAACCTCCTGGTCTTGATAACCCGACACAGGTAGTAAAGGTAAATTCTCTCTATAGATATCATAAAGCTGAAGTCCCTCCTACTAAAATTGCTAGTCAGTGCTTGGATGAGTTTGATAACTTTATGTTTAAGCAAGAAGATTTTAATGCTTATTTTGGTAGACAATTAAAACAAAATACCTATATGATTAAACACTTGGGTGATTATATGGATAATGTTAGATGTGAACTTAAACTCATTAGCAAACATGCTTCTATGGTTACCACTCAAGTAGAACAAGTACTTAAGGCTCAAAATGATTTGCTCAATGAAATGAATAGTAAGAAAAATGATTATGTTGTTAGAGTGGCTACTAGAACTGGTAGAATGACTCAGGAACCTTTGTATCCTGAAGGCCACCCTAAGAGAATTGAGCAAGATTCTCAGAGAAATAATACTGATGTGCCTAGTTCTTCCAGAAGGAAGAAAAAGAAAAATGATAGGACTTTGCAAACTTCTAGTTAACCTATTGCTGAACCACCTGAGAATCCAAATGATATATCTATTTCTGATGCTGAAACACAATCTGGTAATGAACATGAACCTAGTGAAAATGTTAATGATGTTGTTCATGATGATGCTCAACCTAGTAATGATAATGATGCAGAAGTTGAACCTGCTGTTGATCTTGATAACCCACAATCAAAGAATCAATGTTATGATAAGAGAGATTTTGTTGCTAGGAAACATGGTAAAGAAAGGGAACCATGGGTTCTGAAACCCATGCCTTTTCCTCCCAAACCATCCAAGAAAAAGGATGATGAGGATTTTGAGCGCTTTGCTGAAATGATTAGACCTATCTTTTTGCATATGCGATTAACTGATGTGCTCAAAACAAATCCTTATGCTAAGTATATGAAGGATATCATTACTAATAAAATAAAGATACCGGAAGCTGAAATTTCCACCGTGCTTGCTAATTATACTTTTAAGGGTGGAATACCAAAGAAACTTGGAGATCCAGGAGTACCCACTATACCATGCTCCATTAAAAGAAATTATGTTAAAACTACTTTATGTGATCTTGGAGCCGGTGTTAGTGTTATGCCTCTCTCGTTATATCGTAGACTTGATTTGAATAAGTTGACACCTACTGAAATATCTTTGCAAATGGCCGATAAATCAACTGCTATACCTGTTGGTATTTGTGAGGATGTGCTTGTTGTGGTTGCGAACGTTGCTATTAACGGACTTTGTTATTCTTGATATTCCCGAGGACAATAGTATGTCTATTATTCTTGGAAGACCTTTTCTGAATACTGCGGGGGCTGTTATTGATTGCAACAAAGGCAATGTCACTTTTCATGTTAATGGTAATGAGCATACGGTACACTTTCCGAGGAAACAACCTCAAGTTCATAGTATCAATTCTATTGGAAAAATTCCATCGATTATATTTGGAGATTTTGAATTTCCTCTTCCTACTGTCAAGAAGAAATATGATATTCTTATTATATGGGATGTGCATATCCCCGTTAAGGTAACATAGTGTTATTCGAAATTTCTCCGGTTCCATGTCATTCGGAATGAGTTTATTAACAACACTTGATCAACCTTGTTAGTGGATTCCTTTTGATGATCATGAGACGGATGAAACTAGAAGGCACAACCTTCTGTGCCCTCTTTATACTTTCTGTTATTTATTGAAATAAAGTAAAAATAGTATTTATCTGTTTGTTTCCTGATTTATTCGTGCAATATAAAAATACCCCGAAAATAAAAGTCCTCCAAATGTCATGCCAATTTAATATGATTTTTTCAGGAATATTTGAGGATTTATGGTGCAAAAATTACCACGGGGGGAGCTGCCACCTGGCCACGAGGGTGGAGGGCGCGCCCTACCCCCCTGGGCGCGCCCCCTGCCTCGTGGGCCCACAGTGGCCCTCCTCCACTTATTCCTGCACCCATCCTCTTCTTCTTCCTCCCACAAACACGAATATCTCGCTCAAGCACGAGTTTCAGCTCACCTTGTTGCGATTTTTGATCTCCTTGCTCAAAGCACCTCTCACCAAACTGCTTGGGGAGATTGTTCCTTGGTATGTGACTCCTCCACTGGTCCAATTAGTTTTTGTTCTAGTACTCTATTCTTTGCAAATTTGTGCTGCATAGGTGACCATGTTCTTGAGCTTGCATGTCAAATTTATATGGTTCCAAGTAGTTCTAATGCTTGATATAGGCTCTAGGCACTTGTAGGAGTAGTTGCTATCAATTTTATTGAAGTTGGTTCACTTTTGTTTGAAGTTACTAAAAATTTCAGAAATTTTTCAGAGAAAACAATATGTTTAGGAAGATGTTCCAAGTTGGTTCTTCAAGGAAGCAAGGCCCCAGACTTGCTATGCGTGATGCTGACGAGGAACCACCAAGAGATGCTCTAGTGCGGCCTTGCGAGTGGCCTTCGAAAAATTTTATGGATCGAGCGGGAATTAAATAGGAATTTAACGCACATTTGTGCAACGCCGATCTCGTGGACTTTGAGGCAGACAAATGCCCACAGTATCGTGATCTCACTAGCCCATTTGTGAGGAGGTTTGAATTTTCATTTTCGTGTAATTCTCCTTCTGACATGTTTGATCTTTATGATAAATCTTATACCATGGACATAGAGGATTTTACTTTTGCATGCAAACTTCCACAATGGGGTAGTACTATTGATCCACGTAAATCTGAATTTAGAAACTTTCTTGCTAGTATAACCGTGGGAGAATCTAGAGATGTAACACAAGCTACCATAGGGAGCATTCATTTTCCTGCTATACATTATAATGCTCTCTTCATAGGTAGATGCATAACTAGCAAGGATGAAGCATGTCACATGTGTGTCCCTGACCTTAGCATTCTCAGGAGTGTTGTGTTGGGAGACCAATCTTATCATATGGGAGCCATTGTAGCACGTAGGTTGCATCATAATAGGTATAATGGAGATTTCTTTGGAGGAATTTATGCAACCCGCTTAGCTAATTTTCTTGAGGTAGACGTTCGTGAGGGCGATATGGCATATTTAGATTATAACTCTATGGCTTCACACCAGTTTGTCGAGAGGCCTCAATCACCTCTCTTATATTGACTAATCTTTGATAAACGGCGTGTTGTCCATATTACTCTTCCTGCTCCTTCCTTCTTTGATTCTCAGACAAAAGGAAGACTTCTTATTACCAGAGAGGAGGCCGATGAGTACGAGAGGAGAGCAGAGGCAGCTCGACGCCACGCTGCAACTCAGGAGGCGATAAACGCTGCATCACAGTACGACCCCAGCTACACCTACGGATATCCGCCAGGCCATCCCTGGCAATGAACCAACTTAGGCCAAAAGCCTAAGCTTGGGGGAGTATGTATTTCCCACCGACATTACATTTATGTTTACACACACTCATTGCTAGATGTCAGTGCTCATACTCTTTCACTATAATATCCATGCTAGTTTATTTTCTTTTTCCTGCTTTCTTCTTGTGTGTTTGTTAAACTTTAAGAAAACAACAAAAAAATTAGTGTAGCTTCTAGTTAGTTTACTTTTCCTGTTGTAGTAGTAATAATTAAAAAGAAAACCCAAGAATATTTCCTGTTCTTCTTTTGCTTGTTGGGAGCTTTCCCGTGTAAATAGTTTTTATTTCCTTTCTTTTCTTTGGGGGGTGATAGGAGAAGACCATGATTAAATTGTTGAAGTGACTCTTACATGCATTATTGTTGATTTAACTAAGAGCCCATATTGCCTTGTCTTCTCCTACTTATTGAATGCTCACAGATTCCAGCTTAGTCCAATGCACGTGCACTCATATTATTATCCACATCGTTCGGTCGTGCAAGTGAAAGGCAATTATGATGATATGTGATGGACTGACTGAGATGAGAAAAGCTGGTATGAACTCGACCTCTCTTGTTTTTGTAAATATGTTGAGTTCATCGTTCTTGATTCAGCTTATTATGAATAAACATGTTTGCAATGACAATTAGAGATCATAGTTGCTTATGCCATGCTTGATTAGCTATGAGTTATAATGGTTTACCTTGCGTGCTAACATGCTATTAAAATGGTTGTGATGTGGTATGATGGGGTGGTATCCTCCTTTGAATGATTTAAGTGACTCGACTTGGCACATGTTCACACATGTAGTTGAAACAAATCAACATAGCCTTCACGATATTTATGTTCATGATGTATTATATCCTACTCATGCTTGCATCCAATGTTTATTAATTTTAATGCATGTTCATGGCTGTTGTCGCTCTCTAGTTGGTCGCTTCCCAGTCTTTTGCTAGCCTTCACTTGTACTAAGCGGGAATACTGCTTGTGCATCCAATCCCATAAACCCCAAAGTTATTCCAGATGAGTCCACTATACCTTCCTATATGCGGTATCTACCTGCCGTTCCAAGTAAATTTGTATGTACCAAACTCTAAAACTTCAAATAAACATTCTGTTTTGTATGCTCGAATAGCTCATGTATCAACTAAGGCTGCCCTTATCTTCCATGTTAGGCGGGTTATTCTCAAGAGGAGTGGACTCCACTCCTCACTCACGAGAAAATGGCTGGTCACCGGGATGCCCAGTCCCATGCTTTAAGCAAACTAAATCAAAATAATTGCAAACAAAACTCCCCCTGGGACCTGATGTTAGTTGGAGGCACTCGTTGTTTCGAGAAAGCCATGGATTGATGCTTGTTGCTGGAGGGGGGGTATAAACTTTACCGTTCTGTTTGGGAACCGCCTATAATGTGTGTAGCGTGGAAGATATTGCCATCTCTTAGTTGTTATGTTGACAATGAAAGTATGCCGCTCAAAATATTATTTATCTCTATTTCAAAACCAAGCTCTGGCACCTCTACAAATCTCTGCTTCCCTCTGCGAAGGGCCTATCTATTTACTTTTATGTTGAGTCATCACCCTCTTATTAAAAAGCACTAGCTGGAGAGCACAACTGTTATTTGCATCCATTACTGTTAATCTATATTGGGTGTGACTATGATTGGATCTCTTTTACCATGAATTACAATGTCTAGTCAGTCCTTGATCTTTAAAGGTGATCTGCATTTATGTTTTGCGGTCTCAGAAAGGGCTAGCGAGATACCATCTTGTTATGTCATATTATGATTGTTTTGAGAAAGTGTTGTCATCTGAGATTTATTATTATGACTCGCTAGTTGATTATGCCATTGATATGAGTAAACATGAGACCTGAGAATTATAGCAAATGTGGTTAGTTATAATGTTTGCTGAAAACCTGAATGCTGGATTTACATATTTACAACAACAAGAGCAAACAGAGTTTGTAAAAGTTTTTCTTTATCTCTTTCAGTTTATCAACTGAATTGCTTGAGGACAAGCAAAGGTTTAAGCTTGGGGGAGTTGATACATCTCCGTCGTATCTACTTTTCCAAACACTTCTGGCCTTGTTTTGGACTCTAACTTGTATGATTTGAATGGAACTAACCCGGACTGACGCTGTTTTCAGCAGAATTGCCATGATGTTGTTTTATGTGCAGAAAACAGAAGTTCTCGGAATGACCTGAAACTCCGCGGAACATCTAGTCAAAATAATACAAAATCCTTGCCAAAGATGAAGACCAGGGGGCCCACACATTGTCCACGAGGGTGGGGGGGCGCCCCGCCCCCTAGGGCACGCCCCCCTACCTCGTGGGCCCCCTGGAGCTCCTCCGATGCCAACTCCAACTCTATATATTTGCTTTCGGGGAGAAAAAAATAAAGGAGAAGAAATCATCACGTTTTACGATACGGAGCCGCCGCCAAGCCCTAAAACCTCTCGGGAGGGCTGATCTGGAGTCCGTTCGGGGCTCCGGAGAGGGGGATTTGTCGCTGCCGTCATCATCAACCATCCTCCATCACCAATTTCATGATGCTCACCACCGTGCGTGAGTAATTCCATCGTAGGCTTGCTGGACGGTGATGGGTTGGATGAGATCTATCATGTAATCGAGTTAGTTTTGTTAGGGTTTGATCCCTAGTATCCACTATGTTATGATATTGATGTTGCTATGACTTTGCTATGCTTAATGCTTGTCACTAGGTCCCGAGTGCCATGATTTCAGATCTGAACCTATTATGTTTTCATGAATATATGTGTGTTCTTGATCCTATCTTGCAAGTCTATAGTCACCTATTATGTGTTATGATCTGACAACCCCGAAGTGACAATAATTAGGATACTTCTCGGTGATGACCATAGTTTGAGGAGTTCATGTATTCACTAAGTGCTAATGCTTTGTTCTGGTTCTCTATTAAAAGGAGGCCTTAATATCCCTTAGTTTCCATTAGGACCCCGCTACCACGGGAGGGTAGGACAAAAGATGCCATGCAAGTTCTTTTCCATAAGCACGTATGACTCGGAATACATGCCTACATTACATTGATGAATTAGAGCTAGTTCTGTGTCACCCTATGTTATGACTGTTACATGATGAACCGCATCCGGCATAGTTATCCATCACCGATCCAATGCCTACGAGCTTTCCATATACTGGTTCTCGCTTATTTACTCAGTTGCTAATACTTGAGAATATTCTTTGGCTCCCCTTGCGTCGAATCAATAAATTTGGGTTGAATACTCTACCCTCGAAAGCTGTTGCGATCCCCTACACTTGTGGGTTATCAATACCCCGAAAACATCCGAAAGCACCACCAAACCCTATTTCCACCGCCACAACCTTCTGTACCCGTGAGATCCCATCTTGGGGCCTTTTCCAGCGCTCCACCGGAGGGGGAATCGATCATGAAGGGCTTCTACATCAACACCATGGCCTCTCCAATGATGTGTGAGTAGTTTACCACAGACCTTCGGGTCCATAGTTATTAGCTAGATGGCTTATTCTCTCTCTTTGGATCTCAATAAAAAGTTCTCCTCGATCTTCTTGGAGATCTATTCGATGTAATTCTTTTTGCGGTGTGTTTCTCGAGATCCGATGAATTGTGGGTTTATGGTCAAGATTATCTATGAACAATATTTGAATCTCCTCTGAATTCTTTTATGTATAATTTGTTATCTTTGCAAGTCTCTTCGAATTATCAGTTTGGTTTGGCCTACTAGATTAATCTTTCTTGCTATGGGAGAAGTGCTTAGCTTTGGGTTCAATCTTGCGTTGCTCGATCCCAGTGACAGCAAGGGAAACGACATGTATTGTATTGTTGCCATCGGTGATAAAAAGATGGGTTCTATATCATATTGCTTGAGTTTATCCCTCTACATCATGTCATCTTGCCTAATGCGTTACTCTTTTCTTATGAACTTAATACTCTAGATGCATGCCGGATAGCGGTCGATGTGTGGAGTAATAGTTGTAGATGTAGAATCATTTTGGTCTACTTGTCGCGGACGTGATGCCTATATACATGATCATGCCTTGATATTCTCATAATTATGCACTTTTCTATCAATTGCTCGACAGTAATTTGTTCACCCACCGTAATACTTATGCTATCTTGAGAGAAGCCACTAGTGAAACCTATGGCCCCGGGGTCTATTCTCCATCATATAAGTTTTCGCTTTATTTTACTTTGCAATCATTAGTTTCCAATCTATATCATAAAAAATACCAAAAATATTTATCTTATTATCTCTATCAGATCTCACTTTTGCAAGTAGCCGTGAAGGGATTGACAACCCCTTTATCGCGTTGGTTGCAAGGTTCTTATTTGTTTGTGCAGGTATAAGGCGACTTGCGTGTAACCTCCTACTGGATTGATACCTTGGTTCTCAAAAACTGAGGGAAATACTTACGCTACTTTGCTGCATCACCCTTTTCTCTTCAAGGGAAAACCAACGCAGTGCTCAAGAGGTAGCACCCTCTACTTGAACATGGTGCTTTATGCTTCATATCATTATCCAATGATGTGTTGCCATCCTATGATGTCTGAGTAGATTTTCGTTGTCCTGTCGGTAATTGGTGAATTGCTATGATTGGTTTAATTTGCTTGTGGTTAATTATGTTGATGTCCTTTGGTGCCCATCATATGAGCGCGCGTGTGGATCACACCATGGGGTTAGTTGTATGTTGATAGGACTATGTATTGGAGGGCAAGAGTGACAGAAGCTTCAACCTAGCATAGAAATTGATGCATACGGGATTGAAGGGGGACCAATATATCTTAATTCTATGGTTGGGTTTTACCTTAATGAATGTTAGTAGTTGCGAATCCTTGCTAATAGTTCCAATCATAAATTCATAGAACTCCAAGTCAGGGATGACATGCTAGCAGCGGCCTCTCCCACATAAAACTTGCTATCAGTCTAGTAAAGTAGTCAATTGCTTAGGGACAATTTCGCAACTCCTACCACCACTTTTCCACACTCGCTATACTAACCTTATTGCTTCTTTACCTAAACAGCCCCTAGTTTTTATTTACGTGCTCTTTATATTCTTGCAAACCTATCCCACAACACCTACAAAGCACTTCTAGTTTTATACTTGTTCTAGGTAAAGTGAACGTCAAGCGTGCGTAGAGTTGTATCGGTGGTCGATAGAACTTGAGGGAATATTTGTTCTACCTTTAGCTCCTCGTTGGGTTCGACACTCTTACTTATCTAAAGAGGCTACAATTGATCCCCTATACTTGTGGGTTATCAGGGGGCGCGCGGCCAGCCCTAAGGCCCCCTCCTCTCTCTCCTACAAGGCCCATGTTGGACCATTAGTTCCCCCGGGGGTTTCGATAACCCCCAACACTCCGATAATTATCAGGTAACCCCTGGAACACTTACGGTGTCCGAATATAGTCGTCCAATATATCAATATTTATGTCTCGACGATTTCGAGACTCCTTGTCATGTTCGTGATCACATCCGGGACTCTGAACTATCTTCGGTACATCAAAACACATAAACTCATAATACCGATCTTCACCGAACGTTAAGCGTGCGGACCCTACGGGTTCGAGAACTATGTAGACATGACCGAGACACGTCTCCGGTCAATAACCAATAGCGGAACCTGGATGCTCATATTGGTTCCTACATATTCTACGAAGATCCTTATCGGTCAAATCTCATAACAACATACGTTGTTCCCTTTATCATCGGTATGTTACTTGCCCGAGATTCGATCGTTGGTATCTCAATACCTAGTTCAATCTCGTTACCGGCAAGTCTCTTTACTCGTTCCGTAATGCATCATCCCGCAACTAACTCATTAGTCACATTGCTTGCAAGGCTTATAGTGATGTGCATTACCGAGAGGGCCCAGAGATACCTCTCCGACAATCGGAGTGACAAATCCTAATCTCGATCTATGCCAACTCAACAAGTACCATCGGAGACACCTGTAGAGCACCTTTATAATCACCTAGTTACGTTGTGACCTTTGGTAGCACACAAAGTGTTCCTCCGGTATTTGAGAGTTGCATAATCTCATAGTCATAGGAATATGTATAAGTCATGAAGAAAGCAATAGCAACATACTAAACGATCAAGTGCTAAGCTAACGGAATGGGTCAAGTCAGTCACATCATTCTCTAATGATGTGATCCCGTTAATCAAATGACAACTCGTGTCTATGGCTAGGAAACTTGACCATGTTTGATTCAACAAGCTAGTCAAGTAGAGGCATACTAGTGAAACTCTGTTTGTCTATGTATTCACACATGTACTAAGTTTCCGGTTAATACAATTCTAGCATGAATAATAAACATTTATCATGATATAAGGAAATATAAATAACAACTTTATTATTGCCTCTAGGGCATATTTCCTTCAAAAATAACATATGTAGTAGTGAATTTGAACATGGCATATCTAGTCCAATTACTAGAACAAGAAATTGAACTAGAATTAGGAAAAACATATTAAATAGAGGAGACGTGAACACGTCCTAGACAGGAGCAGGGGCGGCGCCATTCGCGATGTTGTCGCCCTTGTTGCCGAAGAGGTTGCCAATGTGCTAGAAGAAGTCATCGTTGGGGAATGTGTCTTCGATGTCCATAGCGACATCTGGGGTGGAGAAGCTAGTAGTCGCACAGAGCGCTACCCAAACACCTTATTGCCCTTCGCCCGTACATGACTCAATGTCGCGTAGTTCCGTAGGCCTACTGTCCCTATCGGCGGTGCATGCCGTAAGCCAGGATGAGGAAGAACCTGGTAGCGCAGTGCTCTGGAACTTGGTAGCAGGAGGCAAGTGATGCTCTATTTCTGTGTGTCTATGGAGAGGAGCGACCTCTATTTTATAAGCACGGAAAGAGGAGGCAAATAGGATGCAATGGGAAATGAAATGAAGAGACGGGAGATGAAGAGGTAGCAGCCAAAGCCGATCAAACCTCGTAACCAATATCCACTAACTGCAGCAGCAAAACGCTTCAGCTTCATGCATGCTCTAGGCATTCCCGCGGCCCGTGGTGCGACGCTGCGTCATGATGAGGTGAGGCGTGGCGAGGCGGGCGACAGAGGAGAAGCTTGTATACTAGTGAATGTATGCCGAGCGAGGTGCTCCTCCAAGATCTGGCGGTCGGCACGCATGGCAGCAATAGCGACCTCATGCGCATGTGCGGCCGCGATTTGCTTCTCTGCTGCCAGATGCTACTGAGCTCCACGTTATACTACATGCAAAATGGCTGTGGGCGACGCTTAATTGGAGGACAGGGATAGTGATTTCGGCGAAAGGTGTCGCGTCGTCGGTCGGGGCATGTGGGATGGGGAAGGAGGAGGATGGTGTGGGTGCGGTGTGGATTACCTGACCATATCGACAAGGCTGCGCAGCAAGAAGAAGGGTCGGCAGCGAGGAGGCTGCACTGCAAGAAGAAGGGTCACCGACGAGGAGGCAGTGCTACAAGGAGAAGGGTCGCCGACGAGGAGGCGGCGCGGCAAGAAGAAAGTCGCCGGCGAGGAGGCGGTGCTGCAAGAAGAAGGGTCGCCGGTGAGGAGGCTAAGCTGCCAGTAAGCAGCAGTGAAGGTTTGAACTTGGAAAGCAAGGAGGAACAGTGGAAATGTGGCTTTTGGTGGGAGGGAGGGGGCAGGGAGATAGATATTTCCGCGGTGGCAGAAACATTTTGCTCGGTGCCGCGAGAAACTGGCATGCAAGTGTGGTTCAAGCGCGGGCGGTGGACTATAGATGATGAAGCTTCCTGCGTAAGCGAGACAAGACGGTGCACCAAGATATTTTATATCGCGTCCCACACAATTCTTTCTAGTAAATTGTTTGTGGTATACCTGATTTTTTTCATTATGTTTTGAAAGACAAAATGGTGTTACAAAGGGAAAGGATGATGTTTGAATTTCTAGAACATTTATGTACAGTGAACATGCAACTACATGAGTGTCGTGTTTAAATTTGGAATTATTCCGGGTTCATTTGGCATTTTTAGGCATTAATTGAGTTTCTAGGCATTTAATATGCATAATTCAAATTTGAACTACAAGCACATACTCCAGTGCACCAAAGTTTGTTGAAAAATCACATGTGTGTCTTTGGGTGAATTTATAGGTCCCATGCAAGAAATGTGAATGAAATTCAAACATCTGTGCGTCGTGGCTCGGCCGGGACATCGAGAAACTTGGTTTTTAAATTCCTGGAAATTAAAAACTCGCCTGAAAATCATGAAATTTGGCATGGTGTCATTTCATGGCACCAACATGCTGTCGTAAAAAGTTGGCCGCATTTGGACAAGTTTTGGTATAAGCTTCTTGCAAACCAGAGCTTCTCTCGAGAAGACTCGTGGTTCCCAAGGGGGGATGTGTCACCTTTGTGTGCGAAACGATATACGCTGCCTCCCCCCCCCTTGATTCTTTACAGAGACAACATAGAACTATATGAGTGTCGTGTTAAAATTTGGAATTATTCCGGATTCGTTTGGACTTTTTTATACATTAATTGAATTTCTGGTCATTTAATGTGCATAATTCAAATTTGAACTACAAGCACATGCTCCAGTGCACCAAAGTTGGTTGAAAAATCACATGTGTGTCCTTGGGTGAATTTCTAGGTCCCATGCAAAAAATGAGAATGAAATTTAAACATCTGGGCGTCGTGGCTCGGCCGGAAAGATTGAGAAACTTGGTTTTCTAATTCATGTAAATCCAAAACACGCCTGAAAATCATAAAACTTGGCATGGTGTCTTGACATGGCACCAACATGCTGTGGTTAATTTTTTGGCCGAATTGGGACAAGCTTTGGTATAAGCTTCTTGCAAACTAGAGCTTCTCTCAAGAAGGCTCGTGGTTCCGAGAGAGAACGTATCACCTCTGTGTGCGAAACGACATACACTGCCTTCTCCCGCCTTAATTTTTTTACACAGGCAGCTTATACCAAATATAAGTATCGTACTAAATTTTGGAATTATTTCGGGTTCGTTTAGCCTTTTTTTATACATTAATTGAATTTTTGGGCATTTAATGTGCATAATTCAAATTTGAACTACAAGCACATGCTCCAGTGCACCAAAGTTAGTTGAAAAATCACATGTGTGTCCTTGGGTGAATTTTTAGGTCCCATGCAAGAAATGGGAATGGAATTTAAACATCTGGGCGTCGTGCCTCGGCTGAAAATATTGAGAAACTTGGTTTTTTAATTCATGTAAATCCAAAACACGCCTGAAAATCATGAAACTTGGCATGATGTCATGACATGGCACCAACATGCTGTGATAAATTTTTTGGCCGAATTAGCACAAGCTTTGCTATAAGGTTCTTACAAACCGGAGTTTCTCTCAAGAAGGCTTCTGGTTTCGACAGGGAACGTGTCACCTCCGTGTGCGAAACGACATACACTGCCTTCTCCCGCCTTAATTTGTTTACACAGGCAGCTTAGCCCAAATAGGAGTTTTGTGGTAAATTTTGGAATTATTTCAGGTTTGTTTGGCCCTTTATACATTAATTGATTTTCCAGGCATTTAATGCACATAATTCAAATTTGAAGTACAAGCGCATGCTCCAGTGCGCAAAAGTTAGTTGGAAAATCATTGTACTAGGGCAAACTTCTAGGTCCCATGAAAGAAGTGGGAATGGGATTCAAACATCTGGGTGTCTTGGCTCGGCCGGAAACATCGGGAAACTTAGTTTCAAAATTTCCATAAATCCAAAACTCGCCTGAAAATCATGAAACTTGGCATGGTGTCATGACATGGCACCAACATGTTGTGGTAATTTTTTTGTCCAATTTGCAAAGGCGCACACATTAACAATCAACAATTTTGGAATAAGTGTTGTCACATTACAAATCGGAAACACAATTATTATTAAAATTGTGGGTGTTCTATTTACCAATTACGTGCCGCCACGCATCTCCTTTTTTATTGGCTAGGAGGTGCGATTAGACCCCTGCGCGTGCTCATCGAGAGGAGAGCCCTTTGACCTCTATCCGCTGCCCACCTCCCTCCCAACGTCTCCATTAATGGCACCCGAGCCTCTGTTTCATGGCGTGGCTATGTCTCACTCGACTGAGATTTAAGAGAGAAAAAGGAAATCTGAAAAGAAAGTTTTGCACGGATCTTGATGTAAGATCCGACAGACCTATATAGCATCGACTGCGACTTATAGCAAGACAGATGAATATAAGGACGATGACAGTGGATAATAATTGTCTTACATATTTAGGAAGATAATTTAAAAAGCCACATGTGGCAATGCCCGAAATACACAAGGACAAAAGAAGAAGGAAGACAACGATCTGGCTCGCTGATCTCTACTTTCTTGATGCGTTGCTGCAGGCCGCGGGACCTAGTCTCCGCGGCGAGTGGCGATGAGCTCTTTCGTGTCCTCAAGACACTGCTTGAGAGCATCCATGGATTTCTCCACCAGCCTTTGGCGCTCGATGCGGAGCAGGTCATTCTCGTCCATAAGTTTCTTGACGATGACGCCGGTCCTCTTCAACAAGGCAGTGGTCTCCTCCTCTGCTCCGCACTTCTGATGATCTTCGCCCTTAGCAGGTCGCGCTCGGCCCGGAGCTTCGCATTGCCCTCACTTAGTTGTCAGATGACGTCGGTAGCCTGTTCAAACGAGGCTTTCATGTCGTCCTGCAACCTCGCCCAGCCGGAGATCTGATCCATCTGCCTATGGACGATTGCATTCATGCGCCTGTAAGAGTCCTCGCCTGCCCGCGAGACATTTTGCAGGCCGCCACGACACGAGAGGACATCTCTGCTACATTCGCGGTGCGGCGGGACATCTCTGCTGCTTCCGCGGTGCGGCTGGACCAGTCTTCTGCATCGACGATGCGGCGGGGCCTCCGTGCTGCTTCGGCGGCGCGGCGGGACATGTCGACTGCTTTCGTGGCGAGGCGGGATATCTCTCATGCTTCCGCTTCCATGCTCGCCTCTCCCTGGTGGTAATCTCTCGACCCAGAACTCACGATGGCCATGGCGGACGCAAGGGAACGATGATGAATGACTTGCTTGTTTTTGTGGATGAGGAGTTGAGGAGGAATGTGCAGTCATCTTGGAGTAGTAGTATTTATAACCGAGTACTAATACGCTCCTAAGTGGGAAACCGTTTAGGATTTGATCGATGTGAACGGGTTTGCACTTAAATATAGCGTGGTAATAATTTGGAATGTGGCAGGACGCGGGCTCAAAATTTATTAACGGTTCTATAATTTCTAAGTGCGGCACTATTCCTGGACGGCGTAGCGTGGGCACGCTTTCTCGGCCGCGTACGTGGCGTTTGGACCATAGGGTGCACCGCAATAGGAAATGTCAGCACACGTCTTTGTTCCAACAACCATGCATGCTCGTTATTACCATCACGCACGCTTCTTTTAATTAGAATGTGTGCCCGTCTAGCGCACACACACATTGATCTATATAACTGTTTCTATTTGTTGTGGCTAATCGTAAACAGTTCATCCATGTGAACTATATGCCGTTAATCACAGACACTTTGATCTGGCTGTCCGTTTTTGTTATGTTGCCTAATCGTAAACAATTAATCCTTCTGAAGCGTATGCCCTCAATCGCACACACCTTCGTCTGGCTGTCCGTTTTTGTTGTTCCATCTCATCACAAACAGTTAATCCGAGTGAACTGTATGCCGTATATCGCACACGCCTACATCTAGCTGCCCGTTTCTCCTCTTATTCCTCATCGCAAACACTTAATTGAACCGAACCGTATGCCCTGCATCGCACACGCAACTAAAATCTTAACCATGTTTGATGTATCCTTCATCTCAAATGTTTTGCATCTTTTTTCACGGTTTTTTACATCACAGTTTGCGATTAATGCATCGCACACAGTTTCGTCAAAGGGTCTCTGAATCGTAGTGTCGCGTTAGCAACATCCTGCATTAGTGATATTAAGCTATCTAGATATTAAATAGTAGAGCTATCAACATACAAGTTCATTAATATGTACATACAAATAAACGGTTTCCTTATAAATACTAAGCAAGCAATCAACAAATAAATGTTTTCCTTCATAAATGCTAATGAAAATCCAAGCTGGATTCTTGACATTCCATGGATTAACCCAACGCTTTTCTTTTGAGGGAATTTCCCCCACACTACTTAATGAAAAAAGATAGTATATTTTGTTGCTAGGATCCTGCCTTGGAATATTTACTTCATAGTTATACAATGGTGACATCCCAGCTGCATATTTTTCTAATTCATCATAAGTATTTGTACAAGAGGAAAATCTCTGGCCAGGTTAATTTTACGAGGCTGGACAATAGGCATGCCTACAACATTTGGTTTATAAAATTTTATACAAGAACAATATTTCAAGGGCATGTTAATGTTTTTGAGGCCACCCTTCTGCAAATGTATCCACATTTGCTTGTAAGTTCATTATAAAATTTGTACAAACAAAAACTTAAAGAGCCTTGGTAATGCATTTAAAGGTTGAACAGTAGGCCTTGCTACTGCATTTTTTTGCAACTCATATGACTACTACTGAAATTATGTCAACATACTCATACTTCTTGTTCTTGAAATATCCCCTAGCCTTTTTTTCTTAGTCTCAAATGCAATATGGTGTGAGCAGTTGTGAATGAGCACTAATAGGTCAGAATGAGTGAAATGGTCAACCCTAACTCCTAACATCTAATTAAAATACTCTAACTCCAACATCTAATTAAAAAACACTAACTCCTACATCTCTGGATCATTGAATCACAAATGCAGTATGGTATAAGCAGTTGTGAATGAGAACTGATAGGTCACAATGAGTGAAATGATGAACCCTAAGTCCTACATCTAATTAAAATACCCTAACTCCAACATCTACTTAAAAACACTAACTTCTACATCCACTGGAACATTGAATCACAAAGTTTAATTATGTATGTCATTGGATATAAATGAATCCAATACAAATAATCCTAACTCATACATCTAATTAAAAAAACTAACTCCTACTTCTATCGCATCATTCAATCACAAAATTTAATTACATATATCACTGGCTATAAATCAATCCAATAAAAAAGACTAACTAAACATCTAATTAAAAAACCCTAACTACTACATCTACTAGTATATATATCACTCGATATAAATGAATCCAATACAAAAAAAACCTAACTAAACATCTAATTAAAAAACCCTAACTACTACATCTACTAGATGATTCAATCACAGAATCTATCCAAACTTACCATTGACTATAAACCAATCCAATTTCTAAAAACCCTAATTATCAGAAGGGGAAGCAGCAACTAGCAACAAAAAACCCTAACACCTACATCTACTACTTAACAGGAGTAACTACCAACGGAGGGGACTGCTGGCAAGGATTACCTGCAGGTCCACGTGCTCTCCGTCGGCCTCCGCAGGTCCATGAGACGCGCCGCTCGACGCCTTCACGCCCAGCTACGGCACGGCAGAGTCCGACACGGCCACCTTCTTCTCCTCCAGATCCGCCGTCGCAGCGACCGATCCAGCTCGTGGGGATGCAGCACCTCCCGCACCCGCACCTCCGACGTAGGCATGCACGGCATCTGCCGCAGTCTCCGCGCCCGTCTTCTTCGGATCTCCGTCCGCGATGGCGGCTTTGCCACGGCCTTGCTCCATCCGAGCCACAAGCAAGCAGGAGTAAAGAGGGAGGTAGTGGTGGTGAGCGAGCGGGTGGGGTGGGGTGAGGGAGACGATGACGCAGTGGGGAGAGGAGGGAGAGGGAGGCGCTTTGGGGGAAATGGGTGGGCGATACGGCCGGTGCCGGTTCCCCTCGTCTTATACTGTCGGCCTTTTTTTGAAAGTTATCCACGCACACGTGGACGCGCACGACCGCGGGGAAACGCAAACGCCACCGTATAATACATGTACATGTCCGGCGTACAATAGTGCACGGGCCGGCGTGGGCTCGTACAGGGCTCTATGACTGGTCTACGCGCGCTCTACGCCCACCTGAAATGGCCATCAATACATCTAGGCCGTCCTTGTGTTTCTCGCGCAGAACGTTCACTCCAGGGGGGAGCACCGGAGCAGAAGCGCTATACTAACACTAGCAAGGATGCTACACGTAGCTACTCCTCTAATTTTATCATCTAGTCCATGGTTATATATATCACTGCAGGAGCTTAACCAGCCATTAAGAAACAGTATGACTGAGCGACCTAGGAGCCTCCACAGTGCTTTGTCGTCGCTCGTCGTCCGATTGCATCGATTGCAAGTCGTCTGGTTGTCTTCACTCGTTTCTTGGGCCGCTGCTCCGCAGACTCTCTAGCTCTGTTGTGGTTGATTGGCCTGGTATTGTGATCGGGCCGGTGCACTGAATTCATTGGCCTTTTTAGATGGCCCCGCACCCTGTCCCTGCTCTCCCGTCCCTCTTCGGCCGTCACAGACGGAATTCCCTATTTGCCGCTCGTTGCGTCGAAATGTCGACGCAACGCACAGAGCTGGCGATCGAAGCGCTCACCTGGGTCGGCCCGTTACACTTTCCGGTTTTAGGAACCTTCTACAGTTTCCTAGCCGGCTTTTTTGGTTTTTGGAAACTTCTAGAAGGTTCCTTGAACCATTTTCTTTTCTTTTGTCGATTTTTCTGTTTCTTTTTTCTCTTTTTTCTTTCTTTTCTTTTCCTTTTCTATTTCTTTTTTTCGTTTCCTTTACATTTCAAGTCCATTTTTTTAAAACAAATCAGCTTTCAAATTTTGTTCAGAAACTGAAAAAAAAGTTCGTACTTTTAATATATTTTCAATTTTGTAAAAATTGTTGTGCTTTCAAAATTTGTTCATAAATTCAAATAATGTTCGCATTTTCAAAAAAAGTTCGGGCATTTCAAAAATTGTTCTCATTTTCAAAAAATTGTTCGGAATGTTTTTGTTCATTTTTTTGGAACTATTCAAATAATGATTGGGGTTTAAAAAATGTTCATGTTTTCAAAAATTGTTCTTGTTTCCGAATTTTGTTCATTTATTCAAAAAATGTTCACGTTCAAATTTGTTCAGGATTTTTAAAAATTGTTCTACGTTTCAAAATATGTTCTCAAGATTCAAAAAATGTTCGTGCTTAAAAAAATTGTTCGCGCTTCCAAGTTTGTTCAGTATTTTTCAAATTTGTTCTCCGTCTCAAAATTTGTTCTCAAGATTCAAAAAATGTTTGGGAATTGGAAAAAATGTTCAAGCTTTCCAAATTTGTTCACAAATTTAATAGTAGTTCATGTTTTTCAATCTTGTTCACAAATTCAAAGAATGTTCTAGAAGTTTTAAAAATTTAAACATTTTTTTAAAAAAATCACAAATTCAAGAAATGTTCCCCCTTTTCAAATTTGTTCACATCATCAAAATGTTCCTGTTTTACAAAAAAATGTATGAAAATTCGAAAAATGTTTTTATTTTGAAGCAAATATTCATAATTTCGAAAAATTCAGCTGTAGGAGGTCGTCGGTATGACCCAATAAATGGACTGTAGTTTTTGAGATTTTTTGCATATTAATGTTTAAGTCTTGTTTTTGTCGTATACGTCTTTAATAGTCGCGCTGCTAATTGAACATGAGAATGCCTAGGTCGCGGTGGTTTGCACGGCAGGCCAATTAGTTTGAAGTTGCATGTTCGAGTTACAGCGATAGCGCAATTTAATTTTTTGTGATTTTTCATCTCCGGAACCTGCCGCCGCGCGCCACTGTAAATGGACCGGCCCACGCTAGCCGCTCCTGTGCGAAGCGCTGGCAATTTGCCGCAGCGAGCGGCCTATAGGAGCTCCCGTCACAGACGCGGTCGTTCCCCTCCTCTCCGCCAGCACCGCTCAGGCAGCCACCTCGCCTAAAAAATAAGATCACGAAAAAAAATCTCAATCGGTGGCAGGCATCTCCTCTAATGTTCCCGTCATCGGCGGGCTTCGAATACAGAGCAGGCAGCGACGGATCGGCCTGGGCGGGGAAGTGCGGCCGACCAGGTTACACCATTGTGCTCGCCTTGAACAATCAGGTGGAGGATGTGGCTCGGTTTTTCTGGTGGGTGCCCGGTCGACCTATTCCGCTGCACGGCATTGCCACCAGTGTGGGAGGGCAGTTACACTAGCGTTGGTGTAAGAAAGCAGAGCTTCCGAGATGGCGGTTCCCCTAGGACGTGCGAGAGAGGAGAGGTCGACGTCGAGGTGTACTTCCACTCCGGCCGCCCAGAGCTCCCACGCCACTGCCTCCGTAGGGCGCTTCTCTGTGCTGGGTGATGGGAAGATGAAGATGAGATGCGGATCATGGGAAGGCACGTAAAACTGGGACTGGGTTGAGGACTTCGGCTTGCCGCAACTGCCCGCGGCCAACGTCTCCTACTAACGTGCTTGTGTGGCTTGCGGGCAGACACATGTTCAAATACCCATTGACGCATATATCACGGGCAACAAGGAATCATGGATGACAATTACAAAGCACAATGTTGTACTTGGCGTGAGGTAATTTTATTCTGCACCTATTCGACACTTCAGTTCTAGCAAGCATTTTTTGTAAGCATGGACGTTTTTCAGTTTTATGGCTCTTGCCAGGGGATTCAAGTGGCCAGTCACATGGCTTGATCGAGCGGCCTCCCATAGAACTTGCACTGCCTGCGCCTAGATTCCTTTCTTGGTGATATATCATATATCTACTTCCAATCCCTTTTTATTAACAAATCCATGTCTCTGAAGTATTTCTATGGGTAGCTACAAAATGCATGTATCTATGTTGATATTATGTAGATGAAACATGTCAAATATTCTTACACTATCTGTTTAATTTCTTCTCAAGCCAATCGATCACTTCATTTTCTGCTTTGCTTGCCTATGTCAGATGCAAATGTTGAGGTAAACGTAAGAGGCGGAAGATTGAGCTATTTGAATTTTTTTTATCTTATATGCTACTCATAAGAACATGCATCAACTTATTTTTGGCCTCTTGTTCTTGTTGAGAAGATATGGTAACTGATAAGTGACGCCTCTTTGTTCTTCTCTGGCAAAATACGGGATGTCTCTTCTTTTGCCCTTAGAATGTCCAATGATGAATAGAAATTTGAAAAATGTAAAACTAGGGCAAGAGTGTACATAATAAAAATAATTACAAAAGCTTTGATTATTACATTCTAAAATTGGGCGGGCGCGCTATCATGTTCTAGTGACATATATACGGTGAGGAGTTTGATGTCTGTTGACTGAATCTGGGGCTAATAATCAAAACTTGAACCACTAACTCGGACTCAGGCTATTCGATCGTGGCGTCTCAAGGCTACAATGTACGGCAAGATGCATCCTTTTGTGTAGTTTGATTGATAAAGCATGTTGTAGAACCAAGATTTTTGTCGTCAGCTGAAATCTATTGGAACTAATCGATAGACAATCGAGAGAGACAATCGAAGAGACAACAAATGATTCAACTGCATCCTTTATTGATCATGTTTACAGTATATATATGACATGGGGAGACGCCTTCAGGCGTCGTTTGGAGAGGCGCCGATTCGGGAGAGAACCGTCATGAGGCAGTTACTGCCTTGCGTAGGTTGCGGGATGCAACGGTGTGGCAGTTTGGATAAGGGGAGATTCCCTTAATTAATCATGTGATGATTAATCACAACACTCCCCCTAATCTACGCTTGTCCAAATAGCATTATATATTGTAAAGAGTCTCCTCTAAAAACCCTGTGGAAAAAATGTGAGGAGTATAGTGTTTGATATGTTGCCAAAACTCCTGCAAACCCACTGGGAAAATAAGGAGAAAATAATGCAACATATAATAGTTATTGTCTCGGTTAACTCAATATGATAGAACCATAGAGTTTGGAGAACAATAATATGTCGTGTATACTTTCCTAAAAACCCCGGTGGGGAAAACGGAAAGTATGACATATAATCTTGTGTTGATATTATCTCATTAAAAACCTTTATGAGAACCTGTATAGTAAACTCATAAAGGGAAAAGAATATAATATGATGCATTGAATAGGAACAATTCAGGAAGATACTCCCCCTGATTCCTGCAAAATTAGAAGCCGTCACATACCAATTCCATGAACATATTTGTGGAATGTAAAAGTTGGTAGAGACTTGGTGAACAAATCAGTTGCATGATTTGACTTGCAAGATGTGCAATATAAAGATATTGCTTATTAGTAACCTATTTGCATCCGGGCAACACAAGCAACATTATCGTTGAGATAATGGTTGGTGGATGTAGCCATGAGGTCTGTTTTGAAGACTCTTCATGAGAGGGCTACCATACCTAGTAGGAACACTAAGCTTGTCTATGATCTGAGATAGTGGGGATCTGATCGATGTATCCAATCATATCGGTGTTCACATTTCTGTGAAACTGAAAAAACAGGACAAGATGTTTGATGCCTTGGAGATATCGAAAGATATTCTTGAGTACCAACCAATTGTGTTTGGTGGATCCAATGGCATTATGGAACGTTGAGTCCCAATATCTCATTTCCATCATCTCTTGGTCTAAATAGATCTTTCTCTACGTCTAGAGAATGAACTACCATGAGAGTTATGGATGGATAAGATTTGTCCACAATGAATTTCTCCAATATATTATGGATATAGACAACATAGTATACCATAATGTATGAATGAAGGTGCTCAATTTGTAGTAACGAGCAGTACTTTGGTTTACCCAAATCCTTCATTTTGAACTCCATCATTTAGATGATTACATGTGTCGTCATTGCAGACACACAAACATGGATAATCATCATTGTAGGAGTAATCCTTGTGTATAAGGATCTCACTACATCAGTTATACCATATGTACTGACAACAATAAGTCGTATTGTGACTTACTGGTTTTTACACAATGTATGTTGCATTTTGTATTTCGATTCAGAATTGAGATTCCATTGGAAATCAATCATATATGTCTGAATCTAGTGAGCCACATGGATATGTGATCACTACATCTATCAACTGCAGAGATAGATGATTTTGTATTGTCAATGGTATAAGTTATCGGAAAGAGATTCCACCTCTGGAGAATAGTTGGGTATCTGCGTGAACCCTTGTGCTACAATACTTGCTCTTTGTTTCACCACCTCGTTGTTCTCAATTCTGTTTCCAGAAGAAAACTGGTGTAGGTATTGCTTATGAATACCTTCTCATTATTGAGCAAGATCATTTCTACCTAGATTATACCCTTTGCTTGAGTTCAGTCCGAGTGTTGTTCACACTTTGCCATGGCCATGGTCTTTGGATCTGAATCATTTGAAAGGTTTTTGCAATCTAGTTGAGAAATGTATGTCGACAGTTGTAGACTTCCGGTTATATGTTTCTCCAGAATCTATATATCAATATATAGTTGATGGAAATATCGTTACCCATGGTGACTGCTCGCGATTTCTCAATGTGATTGAGTCGGGTATTCCGATGTCCCGGTCATTGTGTGCACTATGACCTGGGTTGGTGGAGGTTTCCCGTCCACTGGGTGTATACTACCCATTAGGTGTCTGTCAACGTGAAGTTGACTTGCATTTACTGATTCACAAGCCTTGATATCCTTGCTTGCGAGAAGCTGAATCCTGATGTACTATTGCCGTACTTCTCCCCCTGTTGCTCTGAACGGGGAGTTGAGTGGTTTTAGTTGGTACCTCAACTCTTTTCGACATATTCAGGATTGTAGGATTGTCTGACACCTTTATAGTCAGTAAATGAATCTGGCAGGTTATTTGCAATGTGTTGCAAATATTCTGAACGCATAGTTCTAATCTTTGAGTATGTGGATTTGAGGCGGAAATGTGTTGAACATTCCACTGATTTCCTGGCATTCTTTATGGTACTTGAAATCTCCCCCTAATGCCTGGAAATGTTCCTCATTGAATCAGCATACAGGCCTTGAATAACTCCCCATGCGAGGGGCTTGAGGTATTGACGGAAATACAGTTATTCCTCACATATATCTCAACTATATGTTGAGGGGCCAATGATGTATGCCGGGTGGTGATATCGGTATGCAACCGAATTACCGCAGATAGGAAATACTTGGTAGATATCCACATATCAAAAATAGAGGGGATTAATATTATGCAGTTTTGTCATGAGCGTGTAAAACTGCATGACTCCAAAGTAAAGATAATGCAATGAGCTTAACTCTTTGGATAGGATTCTACCAAACCATTTTGAGTCTAGACATTAGGAGAAATTGCTAAACTTCAATCCAAGGGCCATAGAGAAGGCACTCAAGGAGAATTCTGCAATGTTATCCATTTGATTTTCTTGAAATCGATGTCAGGATAATGAGCCAATGGTTTCATGTGAATAAAACACACACTTAAGACCATCATGTAGATATGTCTTTTAGAACCATGGAATACCTGAATAGTCTAGTCAATGGATGGGAAGAGCCATTTATCTCAACTTGATGCATTCAAGGAGTCTGAGTGGTTCAGCGTAGACTTTAAGGTGTGCGAGCCTTCAAATGAGCTTCCCTGTGTCACTTGTAGTGCACATAAAATCCAAATGGTGTTAGAATTTAGCATCATAATAATCATAAACTATTGGAATTGTTGATAGTTTCGGTTTCAACCCAATGTCTCGATGACCAAGGCGAGTATGCCAAGTTTTTCATGTACAAGACATTTTGGAAAACTATCTTGGACGCAACATGTGCTACGGGTTTTGTAGTATGTGTAGTACAATCCAGATGATACATAGAGAATGTGCTTGCCATATCCGTTGCACATGGTAAAGAGAATGTATTTCTCTTTCTTGCCAGCATAAGTTTCGCTATGGAAACCATTTTGACGAATATCTCCATAGCTTAGTAGGGTGCGAGTTAAACTTTGGAAGCAATGAAGCATCCCGACGTTACTCGAGTACCCACGGGGATAGTAAATATGACTCGAGTTGAGCCAACAAATACCTCATCTCGCGTCTAGCGATTTTAAAACATCTCCTTTCTCTCAATGAGAGTGGAAACATTGGACTTCCCCGAGTATAGAGTTTGTGGTGCATATGTCCACAAGGCACATATCATTTTTCATCGGATTGACTCTCGTAGAGATCTATATATAGACATGAAGATTCTCAAGAAAATCACTGTCGGATATATAGAATACATACAAATGAATGTGTATCAAAGTGCTGATACAATATATTGTGATATACAATATATAATGACAATAATAATCATGTTCTTATTAGAACATCATAAATGGACATAAATAAATAGATCACTAAGGAGACTAAGGGACTAAATGTATAGTCTCCAAACATGTCGGTTGATGCATTTTCAACCATCATGCTCTCCATGCTCATAGGGTCTCGTGACAGCTTGATGGTGTTAGGTTGAGGGTTTGAAGTGAGTTTCAAACCATTACCCTTGAGGCCCTTTGCGTCCCGGTGGCGTGGCTTGGGTTGCACGCGCTATCCCATGGGATGCAAGACTGATCTTGATGTCCATGACCCGTTTAAGTAAGTTGTGGCCATTGAGGGCAAGTGCCTCAAATTGTTAGCCATCGATTACTTATAGGGACAAGCCAGAGATAATTAATTTACAAGAAGTAAATTAAAAACCATCATGGTTTTGTAATAAGAATGCAAAATTTTGACTCAAGTGTATAACTTGAAAATGCTCACCCTCAGTTGTGGGAACATAACACATTGAAGATCATACAAATCTCACAGTAATAGAGATATTCTGCACATGAGCAGTAGATCCAACTCATTACCTTGTGTTTTCCTAATATAATGAGGGAGATGTTATTGTCAAAAATTTACAAGTTTGTTGTGCTGGAGAAATCAATCTCGGCCGCTGTGACATGTTCATGAAGAATGTCAATGTGGTAAACACATAGAACATATCATCCCCGGTGAAAACCCGGTAATTTATTTATATTACAGATTGTGTAATATAAATACATCTTAATGTTGCAAAATTAATAGATTTCAAGAAGGTGGCTCGAAATCATTAGTGTGAATCTCAAATTGCTAAGGATAACACCTTGAATTTTGCATATGTATTTGCAAGAAATTGAAAATCTCAATTGCAAATAGACGTATTAATCTCGACATGTAGCGAACTGAAGATACATACATTCCGGAATACATCGTACTAAACGGAAATACACTACTATTGTAATAAATAGTAATGATGTTGTAAATTTGATGCTCAAGTGAGAACTTGAATTGTGTAGATCTCGAATTAAAATAAGATCTTGTATCAAATTGCAAGATAATTCAGCAAAGTGAATTAATATTTAGCAAGAGAAAATTAATTTTAATCGCAATGAGATTGTTTTGCGAGAAAAATTTCTCAATCGCAAATCAACATTGTTGTGCGAAAACAATGTCGTTGTATCGGTAAAGAACATGCCAGGCATTAACAACCGTGTATCTCTGGAAATTTTAAAATTCAACAGAAGATGATTGAAATGCAGATCTGGCCTAAACATGACAAATGCTAATAAATAGCAATAGTTGTTGGAGCACTAATATGTAAAAGAAGCTAAAAATACAAGCAATTAAGCAAATAATGCAAATTAGCATGAGCACCTGGTGGCTCAACTGCATGCAAATAGGACACGTAGGGCAGCCCAGCCAGGTGCAGCCCGGTCAACCGGCCGAATGGATAAGGAAGAGCAGACAGCGATATCCACATGAGGAGTAGATTCGGTCCCTAATCCACATGACCAAGACCGGAGGGACTCCGGCCGCGCTGTTCCTCGGAGGCACCTACGGCCGGTCGCCCGCATCACGGGCGACGGGAGGAATTCCAGCCGCGCTATTCCTCGTCAGAGGAGTCGCCGGGGAGGCGGATGCCAGGCACGGCCCGAGCGCTGCAGGGCCCCAAGTTCTCTTGCGGGCAGTGTGGCTAGTCGACGGCGGGCTGCGGCTGCTAGACGCTGTGAAGGCAGAGGCCACGACGCGCCGACGAGTGCCTGTGTGCGGCGAGGGCGCCGTCGCGGCGCGGGCCTGGCGAGGCCTGGCACAGGGCGGGCGCGCGCGAGGGCGGCCACGGCCTGGCGCGGGCGCGGCCGGGTGGCGGGGGCGCCTGGCGCGACTGCATCAACATCGACGACTGCGGCGTCGGAGGAGCCGCTCATGACGCGCATGCCGGAGGGCGACCCTATAGAGGGCCGGCGCCGCCGATCTGCGCAGATGCGCGTTTCCGTCGCGGGAGGCGAAGCCGGTGGTTCCGGTCGCCCAGTCTAGCGCGGGGTCGAGGCCAGACGCTGATGGCAAGATGGCGATGAGCGCCACCACCAGTCCAGCGAAGATGGTAATGAAGTGAGGCATCGTACCTTTTGTTGATTCACGTTCTATAAAGAGAAATTTGGATCAACGTATGCCAATGCCCTTGTTCTTCATTCTCTCGTTCACTTCACTTCCTGTTGCGGCCGGAGACGACGGCGCGAGGGCTGCATCGCGCGCTTCAGTCATCGAGGACACCAACTCCGGTTGCTTTCTCTCGGCCAAATCGCTCTTGGCTAGGAGCATGCTGATAACGTATTGGAACTAATCGATAGACAATCGAGAGAGACAATCGAAGAGACAACAAATGATTCAACTGCATCCTTTATTGATCATGTTTACAGTATATATATGACATGGGGAGACGCCTTCAGGCGTCGGTTTGGAGAGGCGCCGATTCGGGAGAGAACCGTCATGAGGCAGTTACTGCCTTGCGTAGGTTGCGGGATGCAACGGTGTGGCAGTTTGGATAAGGGGAGATTCCCTTAATTAATCATGTGATGATTAATCACAACAAAATCGTTGGTCGGGTGCATCAGCACAGCGTTGTTTCTTGGAAAAAGTCTAAAATAAACCTTAAACTTGTGGATGAAAGCTAAATCGAACCCTGAACTTTAAATCTCGAAAATCAGCACACCAAACTTTATAATTCCGGTCTAATTTCAACCTTGAGTGAATTTCCAAACAGGATTGTCGATGTGGCAATGCTAAGTCACGGGATTGTTGGCTGTGGACTCGACTGGGCCGGCCCAACAGGCACTAAGCGAGTTATTTTTTTACTTAACGAGCGACGTAAAACGTCTTTCTCTATAAAAGCGCGACGGATTCTCGGAAAAGAGTATTTTAAAGCGCGACGTAACAAAAAAACGACTCCAGCATAGTCGAACACGGTACCCGCCAGACTTGATCTCTTTCCGCTAGCCACTAGAACAAAACAACTATTAGTAATATAAAAATGGACCGGGAATATTTAAGTACAGAACAAAGCGTTGAACTTTGAAAACATTTTTTAGGGGCAAACAAATATTCAATACATAAACAATTTTGGAAATGTCCGAACCTTCTATAAAGTGTGAGAACTTTTTGAAAATTCTGAATACTTTAAGAAAACAACTATTTTTTGAAAAAGCAATCAATTCTGTAAAAGCAAACACTTTTTGAGACATAAACATTCTTGAAACCTGAAGAAAATTTGAAAGTGCGAGTTTAGATAAATGTATGTGCCATTTCAAAAAAAGTTTGTGACATCTAAAAAATATCACGAGTTTAGATAAATGCATGTGGCATTTAAAAAAAATGGTTGTACAAAGTAAAATAGTATTCGTGTGATTCAATATTTTTTTTCAGAAAATGTGCTTATGATGTATAAAAATGTGTCATACCCTTAAAAGACTACTCCCTCCGTCCGGAAATACTTGTCATCAAAATGGACAAAAAGGGATGTAGTTCTAGATACATCCCTTTTTGTCCATTTTGATGACAAGTATTTTCGGACGAAGGGAGTATATGTGACATATGTTTGAAAAAAGTGTATACAATTTAAAAAATGTGTAACAAAAATGTTTGCGCGATGTAATAAAATGTGCCATACCAATAAAAGACTATACATGACATGTGTTTGAAAAACGTGTATACATTTTAAATAACGTGTAACAATGTAAAAAATGTTTAGTTTATAAAATGTTTATTGTCATTAATAAAATTTAAAATGTGTCTTTGGAAAAATATTGCTGTGTATTCAAAAAGTATTGAAAACGTGTATTTTAAAAAATGTATGTAATGTATTGAAACATGTTGAAAGTGTATCAAAACATATTTCATGTCTGCGCTAAAAATGTACAATATGAAGCATAATAAAAGCGAAAAACTAACAGTATGAAGAAAATCAAAAAAAAAAGTATAACGAAGAAAGAGAAACCAGAGAAAAAACATAGTATAATGAATAAAAAACAAAAAAAACCGATGAAAACCCAAAGAAAAAACGAAAAGAAAAAGAAAAACAAAGGAAAACCAGAGCAGCGCGAGCGACTACATAAATGGGCCGGCCCAATTCAGCGAATACCAGCTAAATCCTTTCAAGGTTCAAAATAGACCAGGATCAGAGAGTTTGGTGTGCCAATTTCAGGAATTGAGAGTTCAGGGTCTAATTTAGCTTTCGCCTACAAGTTCAAGGTTTATTTTGGACTTTTTCCTTGTTTCTTATTGACTTCGCCGCTAAGGAGGATGGTGAATCTAGCTGAACCTATGCAACTGCACTGTCGATGCTATATACGTATGTTGTAAACAGAGAATTTAACTTTGTGCCATGGTGTGCTGTGCCTGTGTATGCGTATCAGGTGCAAGTGCTACGTATTTGATAAGATCATATCATATTTTTGCCGAATTGCAAAGGGACAGCATCTTCATGCTCGTTGTTTTGTCTACTAAATCGTACTGCTATAAAGAACAATTAGTGTTTATTTTGCCAATCATATTTTTGCCGAATTGCAAAGGGACAGCATCTTCATGCTCGTTGTTTTGTCTACTAAATCGTACTGCTATAAAGAACAATTAGTGTTTATTTTGCCAATCATATTTTTGCCGAATTGCAAAGGGACAGCATCTTCATGCTCGTTGTTTTGTCTACTAAATCGTACTGCTATAAAGAACAATTAGTGTTTATTTTGCCAATCATAACAGAGTTCTCCACGGATGTGCCTGTATATCTACTGCCGAAGGATGAGCGCAGCTGAACCCTGTTTGTAGTAATGTTCTTTTTCAGGTTCCAATAAACAAGGCCCAACTGCATAGGGAGATTATTTGGATAATCTGTCTTGGAAGTCAACTCTTTGATGAAATAATTCAAATGTTACTTACGGTGATGTCTTCTTATTTTTTTCGAGGGATGGTGATGCCTTCTATTCAATCTTACATTGATATATCATTTTGTCAACTAAGAGTAATAGATAACTGCATCCACCAAGTGCAATGTGAACCACTAGCCTAGGCCACGACACTTGTTGATCAGTCGGGCAGCGAGAAACCACCGAGCGAGTTTTCTCTCGGCGAGTTTTCTCTCCCCGACGGCGATAGCCTAGGGTTTCGACATACTCCGGCGCCGCGGCCGGATCTTACCTTCTTTTCCCCGATCGAACCTGCTGGTGATCCCCTGGACTCGGGCTGATCAAGGGAGGCCCCTCGTGACCTTACCCGGCCTTGATTATAGTGGTTTCTCCGGCAGATCGATCTAGGGTTTTCGTTGGCGGCGACTAGACTGCTCGGTTCATGGCGTCGGGATCAAGCTCGCAGGGGCGGCATGGCAAGGAGACGATGGAGGAGCTGCTAGCCAGGTTGAATTTGCAGGAGGAGGAAGATGATGATTTCGTGTGGGAGGAGGAGTTGCCGGATCTGGGGGCGCCGGCGAAGTGGCTAGCCATAGCCAGGGTACACACTACAAGGACTTTCAGCCCTAATGCTCTTTATGGGGACATGTGTGCAGCCTGGAATCCAGCGAAAACGATGGTCTGGAGGAAGGTGAAGGACAACTTGTTCACAGCGCAGTTTGGTTGTCTAGGGGATTGGAATAAGGCCATGCTAGAGGGGCCATGGCTTTTCAGAGACCAAGCAGTGATTTTGGTGGAGTATGATGGGTTCAAAAACCCTGATAGCATCAAGTTGGATAAGTTGGCAGTTTGGGCGCAAATCCATCGTTTACCTGACAACTTTTTGATCGAGCCTACAGTCAGGGGGATGGCATCGCGAATTGGCGAGGTGGAAGAAGTGCAGCTCAAGCTACCGGCAGGTTTCTTTGGTGAATTTGTCCGGGTGAGGGTGAAAATCGATATCAACGCAAAAATTAAGAGGTTTGTCACTGGAAAGAAGGGGGATGAACGAGTTAGATATCAAGTAAAATACGAGAAATTACCTGTCTTTTGCTTTAACTGTGGTGAATGCGGGCATTGGCACGAGGAGTGTGGTGATGGTGTTCATGATGAGACAAAGTTTGAGTGGGGTGACTTTGTTCTGGCTGACAATATTCGCTTCAGGCAACCTGGCAGAGGTGGTTTTGGTAACCAGAGGGGACGAGGCGGCCCAAGGAATGCAGGAGGAAGAGGTAGGGGGCGAGAGCAGTATAACCCCAATCAAAGTTGGCGCTTCAATGCATATCAGAATGAACCTCGCAGGGAGGCGGGGAGGCAGGATGAAGGAGAGGACAATGCAATGACCACAGAAGTATCGGGGCCAAGCGAGCCCAAGGGTATGATCGAGGAACCGACTGCTGCAACGCTGGGGGTAGTGGTGGCAAGTAACAAGAGGCAATCTTCGGACAAGAACCATCCAGAGACAGTTTAGTCGAGCGATGATGGAGAAAGGGACGTGGTCCCAGTGAGCTCTACAGCTCTTGTAATCTCTGGAAAGCCGGACGGGGTTCCACCGATGCCGCCTGTATATGTGTCTCCAAGGAAAGAGGTGAAGCGACGGAAGAAAGATGTTGGCAATAAAGGAGCCATGTTTAAGGAGATGTCTGATGCAGGGACACCGAGTATGGTGACAGATGGAGTGGAACGTGGCAAGGACCAGTATGATGGATCGGCGGGCTCCTCCGAGGAGTGCTGCCGGACGCAATGAGTTCATTTTGTTGGAACTGTCGCGGCGCGGGTAAAGCCGCGACAGTTCGTGAGCTTCGCGACTTTGCGAAGAAATTTACCCCTACTGTGTTGTGTATTGTTGAAACTCAAGTAAAGGATGCACGTGTAGAAGCTTTAGCTAACACTTTGGGCTATGATAATGCCTATGCGATAGATAGTCAAGGAAGAAGTGGAGGAATAGGGATTTTTTGGAATAATACAATAAATGTTGAGATCTTGGGTGATTCTGTTTATCATATTGATGCAAAGGTGGTAGAGGAAGGGAAAGACCCATGGAGGTTGACATGCGTGTATGGCGAGGCCCAGACACAACTGAGACACCAAACATGGGATCTCCTAAAGGGGTTGGCGTCTTTTAGCAACCTCCCTTGGCTGTGTTTGGGCGATTTTAACGAAGTTTTACGTCCGGATGAACATGAGGGAGCTGCTAATCGGAGTAATGCACAAATACAAGGTTTCCGGGATGCGGTTGACGTTTGCATGTTGATGGACTTGGGCTATCATGGCAGATTTTGGACCTTTGAGAAAAAAGTGACCGGGGGATCCTACACCCACGTGAGGCTTGACAGAGCGATGGTCACAGCTGATTGGGCGGCGCTTTTCCCTATGTCCAAGGTTACAAACTTAACTTCGGCGTCCTCGGATCATGGACCAATACTCGTACAGTTTGAAGAGGTTTTACCACGCCCTAAACCGAGCTTCCGGTACGAAGTGATGTGGGAGTCACATGAATCATGGCGTGACACTATCAGCTCAGGATGGAGCGAACTGCAAGCGGATCAAGGAGTTGAGGGGATTCGCAGAAAATTGGAGCTTCTGTCAAAGAACCTCTCGGCATGGGAGGATGTAACTTTTGGAAGTGTTAGGAAGGAGATCAAGAAGGCAAAAGCGGAGCTAGAGAGGCTTTGGAGTGTTCCGTCTAGGACTGCTCCAAATCACCTTGAGCAAAAGTTGAATGAACGACTGGTTGAGCTCTATCATAGGGAGGAGTTAATGTGGAGACAAAGATCGCGCATACAGTGGCTGACTGCGGGTGATCGCAACACAAAAAAATTTCACATGAGAGCAAATATGCGGCGTAGGAAGAATATGATTCGAGCTCTACACAATGCGCTGGGTATAAGAGTAGAGGACAAGGCTGAGATGAAACAACTTGTGACAGATTTCTATAAAACCTTGTACACGACGGAAGGTGTACAGGGGGTAGATGATGTATTACAACATGTGCCTCGTAAAGTGACACCAGAGATGAATGCTTCACTTTGCGCTCCTTACACAAATGAGGAAGTAAAGCAGGCCATGTTTCAGATGTTTCCTACGAAGGCACCGGGGCCAGATGGTTTTCCTGCACACTTCTATCAGCGCCACTGGGACATTTGTGGGGATGAAGTAACTAAAGTGGTGCTTCGGATCATCCGTGGAGAGGAGACTGCTGCAAGCATTAATGATACGGTACTCGTGTTGATACCCAAGGTACAAAATCCCACTCTACTTACCCAGTTTAGGCCTATCAGCCTTTGCAATATGATTTATAAAATAGCTTCTAAAGTGGTGTCGAATAGATTGAAGTTGATATTGCCAGATATTATCTCAAAGGAGCAATCAGCCTTTGTTCCCGGGAGGTTGATCACGGATAATATTATTTGTGCGTATGAATGTTTGCACTTCATGAAGAGAAACAGATCCAAGACAAACAGCTTTTGTGCACTTAAGCTTGATATGATGAAGGCATATGACAGACTAGAGTGGCCTTATCTAAAGGCAATTATGGTTAAGCTTGGCTTTGCACCAGATTGGATCCATACAGTTATGAGCATGATCACTTCTGTTTCATTCTCGGTCTTGTTTAATGGAGAAAGATTAGAGAGCTTCTCACCTTCCAGGGGTATCAGGCAGGGAGATCCTATTTCCCCTTACTTATTCTTGATTGCAGCGGAGGGCCTTTCGTGCCTTTTAAAACACAGTTCTCAGTCATTAGTGCTCGGTGGCATAAAGGTGGCGCCCACGGCTCCGGTAGTGAACCACCTTTTGTTTGCAGATGACAGCCTGTTGCTTTTCAAGTCTAGTATCCAGGGGGCAAATGAGGTTTCAAACCTACTTGATGCATATTGCTTGGTTTCGGGCCAAAGGGTAAACTATGATAAATCGTCCATATTTTTCAGTAAGGGATGCCCGGAGACCCTTAGGGTGGAGATAAAGAATATACTTAATGTGCAGAATGAGTCTTTGAGTGAAAAGTATTTGGGTCTGCCGACCGATGTTGGACAGTCCAAAAATGGCACCTTCAAATATTTACGAGACAGAGTTTGGGAAAGGATAAAGGGATGGATGGAGAAACTTTTATCAGTGGCAGGAAAGGAGGTTCTCATAAAATCTGTGGCTCAAGCTTTACCAGTTTTTTCGATGTCTTGCTTCAGATTACCTCGAGGCCTTTGTGGAAGCATTACGTCACTCATTCGTCAATTTTGGTGGGGGAGCAAGAGAGGCAAGAGGAAACCATGTTGGGTAGCTTGGGATTTGATGACCCGACCGAAAAGTTTGGGAGGACTTGGCTTTCGGGATATAGAAATCTTCAACTTGGCACTTTTGTCTCGGCAAATTTGGAGATTATTGAATGATCCCTCCTCTCTTAGTGCAGAAATCCTTAAAGCATCATATTTTCCACAATGTACAGTCCTTGAAGCTCAACTAGGTCCACATCCTTCTCAGGTGTGGCGATCTATACTTGATGGGAGAGATATTATCACCCAAGGAGCTATCCGGCGTATTGGTGATGGAACTACCACGAACATATGGCAACATAGTTGGATCCCAAGGGACGGAATGATGAAGCCGGTGGCCTCCTTAGTTGCTGACCCACCGCAGCTGGTTTCTGATCTGATCGACCACACTAGAGCTGCGTGGCGAGAGGACTTGCTTAGACAGGTGTTCATACCCATTGATGTGGAGGCGATCTTGCAAATACCGCTCTGTACACGGCGTGTGGACGATTTCTGGGCATGGAATGATGATCCAAGGTGGCGTTTTTCTGTACGGTCAACTTATAAGATGATTGTCAAGATCAAGATTGGGCGCGAGGCATGGCTGGAGGAAAGGGAGGATCCTTCCAACTCTGAACATGAGATGAGGGGGTGGAACTCGCTATGGAACATGTCAGTGCCACCGAAACTGCGCTTTTTCACTTGGCGATTGGCGCAACACTCACTCCCTACGGGAGATGTCCTAAACCATCGTCATATGGCCACTACGAGTGCTTGCTCCCTATGCGGAGGGCAGGATAGCTGGCGGCATTCTTTGCTGGAGTGTAATGTGTCTAGGTGTGTGTGGGCACTTTCAGAAGCCGAGATGGTCGAGCACATGTGGGCAACCTCAGAACCTGACGCACGGCTGTGGCTCTTTGCCATGAATGACTCTCTTCCACCGGAGCAATTTCAGTTGATGATTGTTACTTTATGGGCGATTTGGAGTGCAAGACGGAAAGCTATACATGAGGATATATACGAGACTCCGTTTGCCACTGACAACTTCATCAAAGCTTACTTATCAGACATAGAGTTTTTGAAGAAGAAGAAGGAGGAAGCACATGGGATAGCAGTACCACGACCCCGTACGTGGATTCCACCACCAACAGATTACTACAAACTCAATGTGGACGCAGCCGTGTCACGCCCAGGTACGTTTGGCGCAGTTGGTGTGGTTTGCAGGGATGAGAGAGGTTTGTTCATGGGAGCGTCAGCTCTCGTTTTCAGAGGACTGCACAACCCCCAAGTGCTAGAAGCACTAGCTGTTCGGGAGGCATTAGCACTTTCAGAAGATCTCTATATCAACCATTTACTTGTTGCCTCCGATTGCAAGGTGGTGGTAGATGCAATCAGACAGGGAAGCTCAGCAGAATTTGGAGCCATTGTCGAGGAAATCAAGACTAGAGCAACTACCTTTATTTCATGTTCGTTTACTCATGAGTATAGGACCTCCAATACGGAGGCCCATAATCTCACAAAGCATGCGTTATCTTTAGGGTTTGGCCGACACACTTGGCTAGGACAACCCGGCGATCTTCTTTTTGTACCTATGAACATTATGATTCAGTAATAAAGCTTTGTGAGATTCTCAAAAAAAATAAAAACTTGTTGATCAGTCATCGACCCCATCCAGGTAAGTATGTTTCAAGGTCGCACCATGTCTTACTTATGTAGCTAGCGCGCCCTGCTCCAACCTTCTAAGCAAGCGATGTGGTTCTAAACAAGAGTACCGATATGCGTTAAACGTTTTCTAGGCTAATCTGTGTTTAACGTGCTCCTCGCGGCGGGCTGCAGGGCCGACGAGTACATAGAGTGTGGGCTACCGGGCTGCCATGTTCAGGGTGCCGTGAGCAGGCCCAAAACGCGGCAAGCATACGCTCTTTGCCATCTGGCTGCTAATCCCTCAAAAAAAAAAAAAAACTGGCCGCTAAGCATACGAGGAAACCCGATAGTTTTTGCATCATACTCCCTCCGTTCCTAAATATAAGTCTTTGTAAAGCTTCCACTATGAACCACATACGGATGTATATAGATACATTTTAAATGTAGATTCATTCATTTTGCTTCGTATGTAGTCTATCTAGTGGAATCTCTACAAAGACTTACATTTAGAAACGGAGGGAGTACATTAACCACACCATCCTCTACACTAAGAAACTATAGCTAAATGCATCTACGGTCATTGTGCAAGCTAACTTTGGTCCTCGTACTCGTGAAATACAAAATATATACTCTATACGTGTCCAATGACTCATTTTGGTTCGAAATCACATAAGCGAGCAAAAGACACTGACGATGATAGACACGCAGTGTCCACAAAGAGGTGGATTCAGATCCTCCCACCACACCGCCTATGGCCTCAATGTGTCGTGTGGCCCCAATTAGGCTCTGCTAAGGGCCCACGTCCAAGAGAACGAACTACCCAAGCAGACACCCCCTAGACTTCCGAAACAGAAGGTGTTCGATCCTGCATGGAGGAAAATGTCTGAGTCATGCAAGACCAGGGGATGAAAACAAGGAAAGGCATAACTGACTAAGACCAAATACAAATACCCAAGCACCAAGATCAAGAGGGGGCAATTTATACTTCAAGGGTCAAGACGGTGAAATCGAAGTCCTAGTTTAGCTTAGAATAGATTTGATCTAAGACATTATGTCTAGTTCGACCACCTCAGCTAAAAAATGAGGATGTCCAAATTGTTTGCCCGACAGCATAGACACACAGCCCCACCCTAAACCACACCAAATCCCCATCCCCAACCACCTCTCCTCCCTACACTACTAGGGAAAACTCTATACACAGAACTTTAGCAGTAGCGTGGGTCAAAAAAGCACGCTGGTGCTAATTAGCAGTAGCGCGCCTGAAGTAACCGCGCTGCAGATAAAGATCTAGCAGTAGCGCGTCTTGCTGTACACACGTTACTACTAAAATTCTCACGGCTTAGCCCATAGGCTATACATAGTAGTAGCGATCTATGACGAACCGCGCTACCGCTACGTTGTTTGTAGCAGCGCGTTTTAATATAAACTCGTTGCTGCTAAAGGTTATAAAATTAAATGGAAAGGTAATTGAAAATGAAAGAAATAGAATAAGGTGAAAGGAAACAAATAAAATGTAAAGAAAACTAAATGGAAAAGGGAAAAAAGAGAAAGGAGTAGCAGTAGCGTGTATCAGAGAACGCGCTGTAGCTAAGATAGCAGCAGCGCTTTTCCTGGAACGCGCTACTGCTACTTCTGACTTAACCACGGGGTTCGTCCTTCCCCACGCCACTTTCCCCCACATCCAACTCTCTCCACTCTCGCCGCCGCCGTCGCCCGTCGGCCGCTGCGCGCTCTCCGCACCCTCTACGCCGCCCCGACCCCCGACCTCAACGCCGCCCCCGCCCCCAACCTCAACGCCGCCCCGGACGCCGCCCCGAC
>NC_041391.1:644353279-644380424 GCF_002162155.2 Triticum dicoccoides | reverse complement strand
ACGTCGGCCGCCATCCGCTGCGCGCCCGAGCCCCGACCCCGACCTCGACGCCACCCTGCCCCTCCCTCGTCGCAGTCACCCAAGGTGAGCACGCCCGCTCCTCCCTCTCCCCTACCTCTGCCCAGGGTTTCTTTATATTTTAGTTGCATATTAAGTTTATTTTTATTTATAATAAGTTTATTTTAGTTGCATATTAAGAACTAGGTACTAATTAGGTACTAGAATATTTTTATTTATATTAAGTTTATTTTTAGTAAGAACTAGTTGAATTAATAGAACTAGTTAGTAAGAACTTGTTTCTATTTTTTAGTTAAAGCAATTTTTCCCGCCTCGACGTGGACGATGCCTATCCCGCATCCTCGTCGTCGAGTCGGCGGAGGACGACACCTGCTTGACCAGATCAGCCATGTCCGGGACTGGGCTCCGCCGGGGTGGTACTGGGAGGCGCTACCTACCGGGGGGCGCAGGTTGGTGAGGAGCCAGCATGTCGTTGACCCGGACCTTCTTTGGTGGCGGTCGCGTGGGCCAGTGATGATCGAGAGGCTCGAGGACTCCGCGGAGGTGGTGCGTCACCGTGTCAGTGAGGAGGACGCGCACGTCCGTCGCTACTTGTTTGCGTTGGAGCACAGGCTGTTCTCCAATACCTGGCAGGTTCTCCGGGGATCTCACTGGAGCTATGATCCCGTGATGGTTCCTTCTCTGTGGGTATCCACCGCCCGCGCCGATACCCGTCGTGTGCTAGGGTTTTAGTTGTATTAGTGATGTTATATGTATGACACTATTCGTGATGTATTAGTGATAATATTCGACGATGTACGGACGTATGAGATGATTTACTTTTGCTTATTGAATGCATGCTAATTTGAGTCCTATAAGATATTTTGAAATGTATATCTTGTGTTGCTCAATATCCAAGTGGCTTCTCATGTTTGCAGGTTACACCTCCGAGTGGCCTATGTTTTGCCGGAGTGTTGATTCATTTCCGTTCCGGCAAATTTCAGGCGCTCGATATGTCCTATTTTAGCAAAGGTCATGCCGGATTTTTCCATGAATTTTGGCATGACTTGTGCCAGAATATGTAGGAAATATCGAGTGCCCCGGATTTGTGTGTTGAGTATCTTGGTAGTTGTCTTCGATCGATTTTCAATTAATGTTTTAACTATGAACATAGGAAATGTCTGACGACGAAAAGGATTTTGGTATTTGCAAATATTGCGAAGACGAGCGCGGCCTGTGCGACGGAATCTTCCTAGTGTTGGGGAACGTAGTAATTTCAAAAAAAATTCTACGCACACACAAGATCATGGTGATGCATAGCAACGAGAGGAGGAGTGTATCTTCATACCCTTGAAGATCGCTAAGCGGAAGCGTTTATCAACGCGGTTGATGTAGTCGTACGTCTTCACGATCCGACCGATCCAAGTACCGAACGCACGGCACCTCCGAGTTCTGCACACGTTCAGCTCGATGATGTCCTCGCCTTCTCGATCATGCAAGACGGGCGAAGTAGTAGATGAGTTCCGGCAGCACGACAGCGTGGTGACGGTGTTGGTGAAGAACAATCTCCGTAGGGCTTCTCCTAAGCACTACGGAAACTATGACGGAGGATAAACTAGAGGGGACGGGGTTGCCGGCACACGGCTTGGTGTTTCTTGATGTGTCTTTGGTGCTAGCCCTGCCCCTCTATTTATATGTTGAGCCTTGGGGTCGAAACTTGGAGTAAAAGCCTCCACAAAGTCGGTTTCACCCGAAAGGCAAGAGCCTTTCTCGGACTCCAGGGCCAGACGCCAGGGTTCCCGGCGTCTGGACCCAGACGCCAGGGACCCTGCTGTCTGGCCCCTGGACTCCGCAAAACTCCCTTTTGCACTTTCCAAAAACCTTGTGGGCTTTCCCCTTTGGCCCAAATAACGTGTTCTCGTACCCAAACATTTCGGGAAACATCCGGAACCCCTTCCGGTGAATTCCGGAACTCTTCCGGAGATCAAACACTATTATCCCATATATCAAACTTTATCTCCGGACCATTCCGGAGTTCCTTGTCATGTCCATGATCTCATTCGCGACTGCGAACAACATTCGGTTACCAACATACATAACTCATATAATACTATATCGTCAACGAAACGTTAAGCGTGCGGACCCTACGGGTTCGAGAACTATGTAGACATGACCTAGAACTTGTTTCCGGTCAATAACCAATAGCGGGACCTGGATGCCCATATTGGCTCCCACATATTCTATGAAGATCTTTATCGGTCAAACCGCATAACAACATACGTTGTTCCCTTTGTCATCGGTATGTTACTTGCCCGAGATTTGATCGTCGGTATCCAATACCTAGTTCAATCTCGTTACCGGCAAGTCTCTTTACTCGTTACGTAATACATCAGTCCGTAACTAACTCATTAGCTACATTGCTTGCAAGGCTTATAGTGATGTGCATTACCAAGAGGGCCCAGAGATACCTCTCCGACAATCGGAGTGACAAAACCTAATCTCGAAATACGCCAACCCAACATGTACCTTCGGAGACACCTGTAGTACTCCTTTATAATCACCCAGTTATGTTGTGACGTTTGGTAGCATCCAAAGTGTTCCTTCGGTAAACGGGAGTTGCATAATCTCATAGTTACAGGAACATGTATAAGTCATGAAGAAAGCATTAGCAACATACTAAATGATCAAGTGCTAAGCTAACGGAATGGGTCAAGTCAATCACATCATTCTCCTAATGATGTGATCCCGTTAATCAAATAACAACTCTTTTGTCTATGGTTAGGAAACATAACCATCTTTGATAAACGAGCTAGTCAAGTAGAGGCATACTAGTGACACTATGTTTGTCTATGTATTCACACATGTATTATGTTTACGGTTAATACAATTCTAGCATGAATAATAAACATTTATCATGATATAAGGAAATAAATAATAACTTTATTATTGCCTCTAGGGCATATTTCCTTCAGTCTCCCACTTGCACTAGAGTCAATAATCTAGTTCACATCGCCATGTGATTTAACACCAATATTCATATCTGTATATGATTAACACCCATAGTTCACATCTTCATGTGACCAACACCCAAAGAGTTTACTAGAGTCAATAATCTAGTTCACATTGCTATGTGATTAACACCCAAAGAGTACAAATGTATGATCATGTTTTGCTCGTGAGAGAAGCTTAGTGAACTGTTCTGTCACATTCGGAGCCGCATGTATTTTGCAAATATTCTATGTCTACAATGCTTTGCATGGAGCTACTCTAGCTAATTGCTCCCACTTTCAGTATGTATCCAGATTGAGACTTAGAGTCTTCTGGATCGGTGTGAAAGCTTGCACCGATGTAACTCTTTACGATGGGCTCTTTTATCACCTCCATAATCGAGAAATATTTCCTTAGTCCTCACTAAGGATATTCTTGACCGATGTCCAGTGATCTACTATTAGATCAAAATTGTATTCTTTTGCCAAACATAGAGCAAGGTATACAATAGGTCTGGTTCACAGCATAGCATACTTTATAGAACCTATGACTGAGGCATAGGGAATGACTTTTCATTCTCTTTCTATCTTCTGCCGTGGTCGGGCTTTGAGTCTTACTCAATTTCACACCTTGCAGCACAGGCAAGAACTCTTTCTTTGACTGTTCCATTTTGAACTATTTCAAAATTTTATCAAGGTATGTACTCATTGAAAAATCTTATCAAGCGTCTTGATCTATCTAAATAGATCTTGATGCTTAATATGTAAGCAGCTTCACTGAGGTCTTTCTTTGAAAAACTCCTTTCGAACACTCCTTTATGCTTTGCAGAATAATTCTACATTATTTCCGATCAACAATATGTCATTCACATATACTTATCAGAAATGTTGTAGTGCTCCCACTCACTTTCTTGTAAATACAGGTCTTTCCAAAAGTCCGTATAAAACCATATGCTTTGATCAACTCATCAAAGCATATATTCCAACTCCGAGATGCTTGCACCAGTCCATTGATGGATTGCTGGAGCTTGCACATTTTGTTAGCATCTTTAGGATTGACAAAAACTTTCTGGTTGCATCATATACAACTCTTCTTTAATAAATCCATTAAGGAATGCAGTTTTGACATCCATTAGTAAATGTGGCAATTACTAACATGATTCAGACAGACTTAAGCTTCGATACGAGTGAGAAAATCTCATCGTATTCAATACCTTCAACTTGTCGAAAACCTTTCGCAACAAGTCGAGCTTAGTAGATAGTAACACTACTATCAGTGTCCATTTTTCTCTTGAAGATCCATTTATTTAACATGGCTTGCTGATCATCGAGCAAGTCAATCAAAGTCCATACTTTGTTCTCATACATGGATCATATCTCAGATTTTATGGCCTCAAACCATTTCGTGGAATCTGGGCTCATCATCGCTTCCTCATAGTTCGTAGGTTCATCATGGTCTAGTAACATGACTTCTAGAACACGATTAGCGTACCACTCTGGTGTGGATCTTACTCTGGAAGACCTACGAGGGTCGATAGCAACTTGATCTGAAGTTTCATGATCATCATCATTAACTTCCTCACTAATTGGTGTAGGAATCACTGGAACTGACTTCTGTGATGAACAACTTTCCAATTTGGGAGAAGGTACAATTACCTCATCAAGTTCTACTTTCCTCCCACTCACTTCTTTCGAGAGAAACTTCTTCTCTAGAAAGGATCCATCTTAGCAACGAATAACTTGCCTTCGGATCTGTGATAGAAGGTGTACCCAATAGTTACCTTTGGGTATTCTATGAAGACGCACTTCTCCGATTTGGGTTCGAGCTTATCAGGTTGAAAACCTTTTTCATATAAGCATCGCAACTCCAAGTTTTAAGAAACGACAGCTTAGGTTTACTGCTAAACCATAGTTCATACGGTGTCGTCTCAACGGATTTAGATGTTGCCCTATTAAACGTGAATGCAGCTGTCTCTAATGCATAACCCAAAAACGATAGTGGTAAACCGATAAGAGACATTATAGATCGCACCATATCTAGTAAAGTACGATTACGACGTTCGGACACACCATTACATTGTGGTGTTCCAGATGGCGTGAGTTGCGAAACTATTTCACATTTTTTCAAATGAAGACCAAACTCAAAACTCAAATATTCGTCTCCACGATCAAATCGTAGAAACTTTATTTTTCTTATTACGATGATTTTTCCACTTCACTCTGAAATTCTTTGAACTTTTCAACTATTTCAGACTTATGTTTCATCAAGTAGATATACCCATATCTGCTCAAATCATCTGTGAAGTTAGAAAATAATGATACTTGCCACGAGCCTTAACACTCATCGGATCGCATACATCGGTATGTATTATTTCCAATAAGTCAGTAGCTCGTTCCATTGTTCCGGAGAACGGAGTTTTAGTCATCTTGCCCAAAAGGCACGGTTCGCAAGCATCAAATGATTCATAACCAAGTGATTCTGAAAGCCCATCAGCATGGAGTTTCTTCATGTGCTTTACACCAATATGACCTAAACGGCAGTGCCACAAATATGTTGTACTATCATTATCAACTTTGCATCTTTTGGCATCAATATTATGAATACGTGTATCATCATGACCAAGATTTAATAAACCATCAACATTGGGTGTATGACCATAGAAGGTTTTATTCATGTAAACAGAATAAAAATTTATTCTCTGTCTTAGATGAATAACGTATTGCAATAAACATGATCTAATCATATTTATGCTCAACGCAAACACCAAATAACATTTATTTAGGTTTAACACTAATCCCGAAAGTATAGGGAGTGTGCGATGATGATTATATCAATCTTGGAACTACTTCCAACACTCATCGTCACTTCCCCTTCAACTAGTCTCTGTTTATTCTGTAACTCCTGTTTCGAGTTACTAATATTTAGCAACCGAACAAGTATCAAATACTCAGGGGCTACTAAACACTAGTAAGGTACACATCAATAACATGTATATCAAATATACCCTTGTTCACTTTGCCATCCTTCTTATCCACCAAATATTCAGGGCATTTCCACTTCCAGTGACCATTTCCTTTGGAGTATAATCATTCAGTTTCAGGCTTTGGTCCAGCTTTGGGCTTCTTCGCGGGAGTGAAAACTTGCTTGTCATTCTACTTGAAGTTTCCCTTTCTTTCCCTTTGCCCTTTTCTTGAAACTAGTGATCTTGTCAACCATCAACACTTGATGCTCTTTCTTGATTTCTACCTTCGTCGATTTCAACATCACGAAGAGCTCGGGAATCGTTTTCGTCATCCCTTGCATACTGTAGTTCATCACAAAGTTCTACTAACTTGGTGATGGTGACTAGAGAACTCTGTCAATCACTATCTTATCTGGAAGATTAACTCCCACTTGATTCAAGCGATTGTAGTACCCAGACAATCTGAGCACATGCTCACTAGTTGAGCGATTCTCCTCCATCTTTTAGCCATAGAACTTGTTGGAGACTTCATATCTCTCAACTCGGGTATTTGCTTGGAATATTAACTTCAACTCCTGGAACATCTCATATGGTCCATGACGTTCAAAACGTCTTTGAAGTCCCGATTCTAAGCCGTTAAGCATGGTGCACTAAACTATCAAGTAGTCATCATATTGAGCTAGCCAAACGTTCATAACATCTGCATCTGCTCCTGCAATAGGTCTGTCACCTAGTGGTGCATTAAGGACATAATTCTTCTGTGCAGCAATGAGGATAAACCTCAGATCACGGATCCAATCCGCATCATTGCTACCAACATCTTTCAACACAATTTTCTCTAGGAACATATCAAAATAAACATATGAAAGCAACAATGCAAGCTATTGATCTACAACATAATTTGCAAAATACTACCAGGACTAAGTTCATGATAAATTTAAGTTCAATTAATCATATTACTTAAGAACTCCCACTTAGATAGACATCCCTCTAATCCTCTAAGTGATTACGTGATCCATATCAACTAAACCATGTCCGATCATCATGTGAGATGGAGTAGTTTCAATGGTGAACATCATTATGTTGATCATATCTACTATATGATTCACGCTCGACCTTTCGGTCTCCGTGTTCCGAGGCCATATCTGTATATGCTAGGCTCGTCAAGTTTAACCCGAGTATTCCGTGTGTGCAACTGTTTTGCACCCGTTGTATTTGAACGTAGAGCCTATCACACCCGATCATCACGTGGTGTCTCAGCACGAAGAACTTTCGCAACGGTGCATACTCAGGGAGAACACTTCTTGATAATTTTTAGTGAGAGATCATCTTAAAATGCTACCGTCAATCAAAGCAAGATAAGATGCATAAAGGATAAACATCACATGCAATCAATATAAGTGATATGATATGGCCATCATCATCTTGTGCTTGTGATCTCCATCTTCGAAGCACCGTCATGATCACCATCGTCATCGGCGCGACACCTTGATCTCCATCGTAGCATCGTTGTCATTACGCCATCTTTTGCTTCTACAACTATCGCTACCGCTTAGTGATAAAGTAAAGCAATTACAGGGCGTTTACATTTCATACAATAAAGCGACAACCATATGGCTCCTGCCAGTTGCCGATAACTTCGGTTACAAAACATGATCATCTCATACAATAAAATATAGCATCACGTCTTGACCATATCACATCACAACATGCCCTGCAAAAACAAGTTAGACGTCCTCTACTTTGTTGTTGCAAATTTTACGTGGCTGCTATGGGCTTAGCAAGAACCGTTCTTACCTACGCATCAAAACCACAACGATAGTTCGTCAAGTTAATGATGTTTTAACCTTTGCAAGGACCGGGCGTAGCCACACTCGATTCAGCTAAAGTGAGAGAGACAGACACCCGCCAGTCACCTTTAAGCACGAGTGCTCGTAACGGTGAAACCAGTCTCGCGTAAGCGTACGCGTAATGTCGGTCCGGGCCGCTTCATCTCACAATACCGCTGAGCCAAAGTATGACATGCTGGTAAGCAGTATGACTTGTATCGCCCACAACTCACTTGTGTTCTACTCGTGCATATGACATCTACGCATAAAACCTGGGCTCTGATACCACTGTTGGGGAACGTAGTAATTTCAAAAAAATTCCTATGCACACACAAGATCATGGTGATGCATAGCAACGAGAGGAGGAGTGTATCTTCATACCCTTGAAGATCGCTAAGCGGAAGCGTTTATCAACGCGGTTGATGTAGTCGTACGTCTTCACGATCCGACCGATCCAAGTACCGAACGCACGGCACCTCCGAGTTCTGCACACGTTCAGCTCGATGACGTCCTCGCCTTCTCGATCCAGCAAGACGGGCGAAGTAGTAGATGTTGGAAATATGCCCTACAGGCAATAATAAAAGTGTTATTATTATTATATTTCTTTGTTCATGATAATAGTCTTTTATTCATGCTATAACTGTATTATCCGGAAATCGTAATACACGTGTGAATACATAGACCATAACACGTCCCTAGTGAGCCTCTAGTTGACTAGCTCGTTGGTCAACAGATAGTCGTGGTTTCCTGACTATGGACATCAGATGTCATTGACAACGGGATCACGTCATTAGGAGAATGACGTGATGGACAAGACCCAATATTAAGCATAGCACAAGATCGTGTAGTTCGTTTTGCTAGAGCTTTTTCAATGTCAAGTATCTCTTCCTTAGACCATGAGATCGTGTAACTCCCGGATACCGTAGGAGTGCTCTGGGTGTACCAAACGTCACAACGTAACTGGGTGACTATAAAGGTGCATTACAGGTATCTCCGAAAGTGTCTGTTGGGTTGACACAGATCGAGACTGGGATTTGTCACTCCGTATGACGGAGAGGTATCTCTGGGCCCACTCGGTAATGCATCATCACAATGAGCTCAAAGTGACCAAGTGTTTGATCACGGGATCATGCATTGCAGTACGAGTAAAGTGACTTGCCGGTAACGAGACTGAACGAGGTATTGGGATACCGACGATCGAGTCTCGGGCATGTAACGTACCGATTGACAAAGGGAATTGCATACGGGGTTTGATCGAATCCTCGACATCGTGGTTCATCCGATGACAACATCGAGGAGCATGTGGGAGCCAACATGGGTATCCAGATCCCACTATTGGTTATTGACCTGAGGTCGTCTCGGTCATGTCTGCATGTCTCCCGAACCCGTAGGGTCTACACACTTAAGGTTCGGTGACGCTAGAGTTATCAGGAAGACAAGTATGTGATTACCGAATGTTGTTCGGAGTCCCGGATGAGATCCCGGACGTCATGAGGAGTTCCGAAATGGTCCTGAGGTAAAGATTTATATAAGGAAAGTGGTTAAACGGACACCGGAAAGTTTCGGTGGCATACCGGTATTGTACCGGGGCCACCGGAAGGGTTCCGGGGGTCCACCGAGTGGGTCCACCCCTCCCGGGGGGGCCACATGGGCTGTGTGGGAAAGGGAGCCAGCCCCTAGTGGGCTGGGCGCGCCTCCCCACCTAGGCCCATGCGGCTAGGGCAAGGGGAGGGGAAACCCTAAAGGGGGCGCCCCCTAGCTTGGGGGGCAAGCCACCCTTTTCCCTCTCCCTTTGGCCGCCGCCCCCCTCTAGGGTTTCCCCTAGAGGGCCGGCTCCCTTGCCCCTCTCCTCCTATATATAGAGGGGTGAGGGGAGGGCTGCTGGAGAGACACACAACTCAAGGCGCAGCCCCTCCCCTCCCCAACACCTCTCCTCCTCCATACGTGCTTGGCGAAGCCCTGTCGGAGTACTTCTGCACCAACTACACCACGCCGTCGTGCTGCCGTTGGAGCTGCCTTCCTCAACCTCTCCTTCCTCCTTGCTGGATCAAGACGGAGGAGACGTTGTCCGTCCCGTACGTGTGTTGAACGCGGAGGTGCTGTCCGTTCAGCACTTGGTCATCGGTGATCCAAATCACGACGAGTACGACTCCATCATCACCATCCCCTTGAACGCTTCCGCACTCGATCTACAAGTGGTATGTAGATGCAAACTCTTCCCCTTGACTCGTTGCTTAGATGAACTCATAGATGGATCTTGGTGAAACCGTAGGAAAAATTTTAATTTTCTGCAACGTTCCCCGACAGTGGTATCAGAGCCAGGTTTATGCGTAGTTCTCTTTGCACGAGTAGAACACAATTTTGTTGTGGGCGTAGATCTTGTCAACTTGCTTGCCACTACTAGTCTTATCTTGCTTCAGCGGTATTGTGGGATGAAGCGGACCGGACCAACCTTACACGTACGCTTACGTGAGACCGGTTCCACCGACTAACATGCACTAGTTGCATAAGGTGGCTGGCGGGTGTCTGTCTCTCCCACTTTAGTTGGAGCGGATTCGATGAAAAGGGTCCTTATGAAGGGTAAATAGAAGTTGACAAAATCACGTTGTGGTTATTCGTAGGTAAGAAAACATTCTTGCTAGAACCCAATTGCAGCCACGTGAAAGATGCAACAACAATTAGAGGACGTCTAACTTGTTTTTGCAGCGATTGTTCATGTAATGTGATATGGCCAGAAGTTGTGATGAATGATGAATGATATATTTTGATGTATGAGATCATGTTCTTGTAATAGGAATCACGACTTGCATGTCAATGAGTATGACAACCGGCAGGAGCCATAGGAGTTGTCTTTATTTTTGTATGACCTGCGTGTCATTGAAGAACACCATGTAAACTACGTACTTTATTGCTAAACGCGTTAGTCATAGAAGTAGAAGTAGTCGTTGGCGTGACAACTTCGTGAAGACACGATGATGGAGATCATGATGATGGAGATCATGGTGTCATGCCGGTGACAAGATGATCATGGAGCCCCGAAGATGAAGATCAAAGGAGCTATATGTTATTGGCCATATCATGTCACTACTTTATATAATTGCATGTGATGTTTATTATGTTTTATGCATCTTGTTTACTTAGAACGACGGTAGTAAATAAGATGATCCCTTACAACAATTTCAAGAAGTGTTCTCCCCTAACTGTGCACCGTTGCTAAAGTTCGTCGCTTCTAAGCACCACGTGATGATCGGGTGTGATGGATTCTTACGTTCACATACAACGGGTGTAAGACAGTTTTACACAGCAAAACACTTAGGGTTAACTTGACGAGCCTAGCATGTACAGACATGGCCTCGGAACACGGAGACCGAAAGGTCGAACACGAGTCATATGGAAGATACGATCAACATGAGAATGTTCACCGACGATGACTAGTCCGTCTCACGTGATGATCGGACACGGGCTAGTCGACTCAGATCGTGTAACACTTAGATGACCAGAGGGATGTCTAATCTGAGTAGGAGTTCAATAATTTGATTAGATGAACTTAATTATCATGAACTTAGTCTAAAACCTTTGCAAATATGTCTTGTAGATCAAATGGCCAACGCTCATGTCAACATGAACTTCAACGCGTTCCTAGAGAAAACCAAGCTGAAAGATGATGGCAGCAACTATACGGACTGGGTCCGGAACTTGAGGATCATCCTCATAGCTGCCAGGAAACAATATGTCCTAGAAGGACTGCTAGGTGACGCTCCCGTCCCAGAGAACCAATACATTATGAATGCTTGGCAGTCTCGTGCTGATGATTACTCCCTCGTTCAGTGCGGCATGCTTTACAGCTTAGAACCGGGGCTCCAAAAGCGTTTTGAGCATCACGGAGCATATGAGATGTTCGAAGAGCTGAAACTAGTTTTCCAAGCTCACGCCCGGGTCGAGAGATATGAAGTCTCCGACAAGTTCTACAGTTGTAAGATGGAGGAAAATAGTTCTGTCAGTGAGCACATACTCAAAATGTCTGGGTTGCACAACCGCCTGTCCCAGCTGGACATTAACCTCCCGGATGAGGTGGTCATTGACAGAATCCTTCAGTCGCTCCCACCAAGCTACAAGAGCTTCATGATGAACTACAATATGCAGGGGATGGTGAAGACCATTCCTGAAGTATTTTCAATGCTGAAGTCAGCAGAGGTTGAAATCAAGAAAGAACATCAAGTGTTGATGGTCAATAAGACCACTAAGTTCAAGAAGGGCAAGGGTAAGAAGAACTTCAAGAAAGACGGCAAGGAGATTGCCGCGCCCGGTAAGCCAGTTGCCGGGAAGAAGTCAAAGAATGGACCCAAGCCTGAGACTGAGTGCTTTTATTGCAAGGGGAAGGATCACTGGAAGCGGAACTGCCCCAAATACTTAGCGGATAAGAAGGCCGGCAACACTAAAGGTATATACGATATACATGTAATTGATGTGTACCTTACCAGTACTCGTAGTAACTCCTGGGTATTTGATACCGGTGCCGTTGCTCATATTTGTAACTCACAGCAGGAGCTGCGGAATAAGCGGAGACTGGCGAAGGACGAGGTGACGATGCGCGTCGGGAATGGTTCCAGAGTCGATGTGATCGCCGTCGGCACGCTACCTCTACATTTACCTACGGGGTTAGTTTTGAACCTTAATAATTGTTATTTGGTGCCAAGTTTGAGCATGAACATTGTATCTGGATCTCGTTTAATGCGAGATGGCTACTCATTTAAGTCCGAGAATAATGGTTGTTCTATTTATATGAGAGATATGTTCTATGGTCATGCTCCGATGGTCAATGGTTTATTCTTAATGAATCTCGAACGTAGTGTTACACATATTCATAGCGTGAATACCAAAAGATGTAAAGTTGATAACGATAGTCCCACATACTTGTGGCACTGCCGCCTTGGTCACATTGGTGTCAAGCGCATGAAGATGGACTTTTAGAGTCTCTTGATTATGAATCATTTGACACATGCGAACCATGCCTCATGGGCAAGATGACCAAGACTCCGTTCTCCGGAACAATGGAGCGAGCAACCAACTTGTTGGAAATCATACATACCGATGTGTGCGGTCCAATGAGTGTTGAGGCTCGCGGAGGATATCGTTATGTTCTCACTCTCACAGATGACTTGAGTAGATATGGGTATGTCTACTTGATGAAACACAAGTCTGAGACCTTTGAAAAGTTCAAGGAATTTCAGAATGAAGTAGAGAATCAACGTGACCGAAAGATAAAATTCCTACGATCAGATCGTGGAGGAGAATACTTAAGTCACGAATTTGGTACACACTTAAGGAAATGTGGAATCGCTTCACAACTCACGCCGCCTGGAACACCTCAGCGTAACGGTGTGTCCGAACGTCGTAATCGCACTCTATTAGATATGGTGCGGTCTATGATGTCTCTTACCGATTTACCACTATCATTTTGGGGATACGCTCTAGAGACAGCTACATTCACTTTAAATAGGGCACCGTCTAAATCCGTTGAGACGACACCGTATGAATTGTGGTTTGGGAAGAAACCTAAGCTGTCGTTTCTAAAAGTTTGGGGATGCGATGCTTATGTCAAGAAACTTCAACCTGAAAAGCTCGAACCCAAGTCGGAAAAATGTGTCTTCATAGGATACCCTAAAGAAACCATTGGGTATACCTTCTACTTAAGATCCGAGGGCAAGATCTTTGTTGCCAAGAACAGATCCTTTCCGGAAAAAGAGTTTCTCTCGAAAGAAGTAAGTGGGAGGAAAGTAGAACTCGATGAAGTACTACCTCTAGAACGGGAAAGTAGTGCAGCTCAAGAAAATGTTCCTGTGATGCCTACACCAACTGAAGAGGAAAATAATGATGATGATCAAGGTACTTCGGATCAAGTTGCTACTGAACTTCGTAGGTCCACAAGGACACGTTCCGCACCAGAGTGGTACGACAACCCTGTCATGGAAATCATGTTGTTAGACAACGATGAACCTTCGAACTATGAAGAAGCGATGGCGGGCCCAGATTCCAACAAATGGCTTGGAGCCATGAAATCCGAGATAGAATCCATGTATGAAAACAAAGTGTGGACTTTGACTGACTTGCCCAATGATCGGCGAGCGATAGAAAACAAATGGATCTTTAAGAAGAAGACGGACGCGGATGGTAATGTCACCATCTATAAAGCTCGACTTGTCGCTAAGGGTTATCGGCAAGTTCAAGGGATTGACTACGATGAGACTTTCTCTCCAGTAGCGAAGCTTAAGTCCGTCCGAATCATGTTAGCAATTGCCGCATACTATGATTATGAGATATGGCAGATGGACGTCAAAACGGCATTCCTTAACGGTTATCTTAAGGAAGAGCTGTATATGATGCAGCCAGAAGGTTTCGTCGATCCTAAGAACGCTAACAAAGTATGCAAGCTCCAGCGATCCATTTATGGGCTGGTGCAAGCATCTCGGAGTTGGAACATTCGCTTTGATGAGATGATCAAAGCGTTTGGGTTTATGCAGACTTATGGAGAAGCCTGCGTTTACAAGAAAGTGAGTGGGAGCTCTATAGCATTTCTCATATTATATGTAGATGACATACTCCTGATGGGAAATGATATAGAATTCTTGGACAGCATTAAGGCCTACTTGAATAAGTGTTTTTCAATGAAGGACCTTGGAGAAGCTGCTTATATATTAGGCATCAAGATCTATAGAAATAGATCGAGACGCCTCATAGGTCTTTCACAAAGCACATACCTTGATAAGATTTTGAAGAAGTTCAAAATGGATCAGTCTAAGAAGGGGTTCTTGCCTGTATTGCAAGGTGTGAGATTGAGCTCGGCTCAATGCCCGACCACGGAAAAAGATAAAGAAGAGATGAGCGTCATCCCCTATGCTTCAGCCATAGGATCTATTATGTATGCCATGCTGTGTACCAGACCTGATGTAAACCTTGCCGTAAGTTTGGTAGGAAGATACCAAAGTAATCCCGGCAAGGAACACTGAACAGCGGTCAAGAATATCCTAGAGTACCTGAAAAGGACGAAGGACATGTTTTTCATTTATGGAGGTGACGAAGAGCTCGTCATAAAGGGTTACGTCGACGCTAGCTTCGACACAGATCTGGATGACTCTAAGTCACAAACCGGATACGTGTATATGTTGAATGGTGGAGCAGTAAGCTGGTGCAGCTGCAAGCAGAGCGTCGTGGCGGGATCTACATGTGAAGCGGAGTACATGGCAGCCTCGGAGGCAGCACATGAAGCTATTTGGGTGAAGGAGTTCATCACCGACCTAGGAGTCATACCCAATGCGTCGGGGCCGATCAAACTTTTCTATGACAATACTGGAGCTATTGCCCTTGCGAAGGAGCCCAGATTTCACAAGAAGACCAGGCACATCAAGCGTCGTTTCAACTCCATCCATGAAAATGTTCAAGATGGAGACATAGAAATTTGCAAAGTACATACGGATCTGAATGTGGCAGATCCGTTGACTAAACCTCTCTCGCGAGCGAAACATGATCAACACCAGAACTCTATGGGTGTTCGATTCATCACAATGTAACTAGATTATTGACTCTAGTGCAAGTGGGAGACTGTTGGAAATATGCCCTAGAGGCAATAATAAAAGTGTTATTATTATTATATTTCTTTGTTCATGATAATAGTCTTTTATTCATGCTATAACTGTATTATCCGGAAATCATAATACACGTGTGAATACATAGACCATAACACGTCCCTAGTGAGCCTCTAGTTGACTAGCTCATTGGTCAACAGATAGTCGTGGTTTCCTGACTATGGACATCAGATGTCATTGACAACGGGATCACGTCATTAGGAGAATGACGTGATGGACAAGACCCAATATTAAGCATAGCACAAGATCGTGTAGTTCGTTTTGCTAGAGCTTTTTCAATGTCAAGTATCTCTTCCTTAGACCATGAGATCGTGTAACTCCCGGATACCGTAGGAGTGCTCTGGGTGTACCAAACGTCACAACGTAACTGGGTGACTATAAAGGTGCATTACAGGTATCTCCGAAAGTGTCTGTTGGGTTGACACGGATCGAGACTGGGATTTGTCACTCCGTATGACGGAGAGGTATCTCTGGGCCCACTCGGTAATGCATCATCACAATGAGCTCAAAGTGACCAAGTGTTTGATCACGGGATCATGCATTGCGGTACGAGTAAAGTGACTTGCCGGTAACGAGACTGAACGAGGTATTGGGATACCGACGATCGAGTCTCGGGCATGTAACGTACCGATTGACAAAGGGAATTGCATACGGGGTTTGATCGAATCCTCGACATCGTGGTTCATCCGATGACAACATCGAGGAGCATGTGGGAGCCAACATGGGTATCCAGATCCCGCTGTTGGTTATTGACCTGAGGTCGTCTCGGTCATGTCTGCATGTCTCCCGAACCCGTAGGGTCTACACACTTAAGGTTCGGTGACGCTAGGGTTATCAGGAAGACAAGTATGTGATTACCGAATGTTGTTCGGAGTCCCGTATGAGATCCCGGACGTCACGAGGAGTTCCGGAATGGTCCAGAGGTAAAGATTTATATAAGGAAAGTGGTTAAACGGACACCGGAAAGTTTCGGTGGCATACCGGTATTGTACCGGGGCCACCGGAAGGGTTCCGGGGGTCCACCGGGTGGGTCCACCCCTCCCGGGGGGGGCCACATGGGATGTGTGGGAAAGGGAGCCAGCCCCTAGTGGGCTGGGCGCGCCTCCCCACCTAGGCCCATGCGGCTAGGGCAAGGGGAGGGGAAACCCTAAAGGGGGCGCCCCCTAGCTTGGGGGGCAAGCCACCCTTTTCTCTCTCCCTTTGGCCGCCGCCCCCCTCTAGGGTTTCCCCTAGAGGGCCGGCCCCCTTGCCCCTCTCCTCCTATATATAGAGGGGTGAGGGGAGGGCTGCTAGAGAGACACACAACTCAAGGCGCAGCCCCTCCCCTCCCCAACACCTGTCCTCCTCCGTACGTGCTTGGCGAAGCCCTGTCGGAGTACTTCTGCACCAACTACACCAAGCCGTCGTGCTGCCGTTGGAGCTGCCTTCCTCAACCTCTCCTTCCTCCTTGCTGGATCAAGACGGAGGAGACGTCGTCCGTCCCGTACGTTTGTTGAACGCGGAGGTGCTGTCCGTTCAGCACTTGGTCATCGGTGATCCAAATCACGATGAGTACGACTCCATCATCACCATCCCCTTGAATGCTTCCGCACTCGATCTACAAGTGGTATGTAGATGAAAACTCTTCCCCTTGACTCGTTGCTAAGATGAACTCATAGATGGATCTTGGTGAAACCGTAGGAAAATTTTTAATTTTCTGCAACGTTCCCCAACAGTAGATGAGTTCCGGCAGCACGACGGCGTGGTGACGGTGTTGGTGAAGAACAATCTCCGTAGGGCTTCGCCTAAGCACTACGGAAACTATGACGGAGGATAAACTAGAGGGGACGGGGTTGTCGGCACACGGCTTGGTGTTTCTTGATGTGTCTTTGGTGCTAGCCCTGCCCCTCTATTTATATGTTGAGCCTTGGGGTCGAAACTTGGAGTAAAAGCCTTCACAAAGTCGGTTTCACCCGAAAGGCAAGAGTCCTTCTCGGACTCCAGGGCCAGACGCCAGGGTTCCCGGCGTCTGGACCCAGACGCCAGGGACCCTGGCGTCTGGCCCCTGGACTCCGCAAAACTTCCTTTTGCACTTTCCAGAAACCTTGTGGGCTTTCCCCTTTGGCCCAAATAACGTGTTCTCGTACCCAAACATTTCGGGAAACATCCGGAACCCCTTCCGGTGAATTCCGGAACTCTTCCGGAGATCAAACACTATTATCCCATATATCAAAGTTTATCTCCGGACCATTCCGGAGTTCCTCGTCATGTCCATGATCTCATTCGCGACTCCGAACAACATTCGGTTACCAACATACATAACTCATATAATACTATATCGTCAACGAAACGTTAAGCGTGCGGACCCTACGGGTTCGAGAACTATGTAGACATGACCTAGAACTTGTTTCCGGTCAATAACCAATAGCGGGACCTGGATGCCCATATTGGCTCCCACATATTCTATGAAGATCTTTATCGGTCAAACCGCATAACAACATACGTTGTTCCCTTTGTCATCGGTATGTTACTTGCCCGAGATTTGATCGTCGGTATCCAATACCTAGTTCAATCTCGTTACCGGCAAGTCTCTTTACTCGTTACGTAATACATCATTCCGTAACTAACTCATTAGCTACATTGCTTGCAAGGCTTATAGTGATGTGCATTACCGAGAGGGCCCAGAGATACCTCTCCGACAATCGGAGTGACAAAACCTAATCTCGAAGTACGCCAACCCAACATGTACCTTCGGAGACACCTGTAGTACTCCTTTATAATCACCCAGTTACGTTGTGACGTTTGGTAGCACCCAAAGTGTTCCTCCGGTAAACGGGAGTTGCATAATCTCATAGTTACAGGAACATGTATAAGTCATGAAGAAAGCAATAGCAACATACTAAATGATCAAGTGCTAAGCTAACGGAATGGGTCAAGTCAATCACATCATTCTCCTAATGATGTGATCCCGTTAATCAAATAACAACTCTTTTGTCTATGGTTAGGAAACATAACCATCTTTGATAAACGAGCTAGTCAAGTAGAGGCATACTAGTGACACTATGTTTGTCTATGTATTCACACATGTATTATGTTTACGGTTAATACAATTCTAGCATGAATAATAAACATTTATCATGATATAAGGAAATAAATAATAACTTTATTATTGCCTCTAGGACATATTTCCTTCACCTAGATGATGATAGGCGCTTCAACATCAAGCTGGGCGAGAACTTCGAAGTGGATATAGTAAGTCACAGCGACAAGTCTTTTTTCGTAATTAAGCATGACATCTGCTTCATTTGCTTCCACTTATATTTTTTTTACTATTCTACTAGCGTATCCCCTGCCATGCAAGAGTTTTTGTATTGGATAAGATAGGTTTCAGTCATAGTATGGAGGAAAAGAAAGTTTACTTGAAGACCGAGCATGGTTATATTTTCCATGCAAATTGTACAATTCAGACGACTACACCTATTTTGGATGCAAAACATGGCGAGTACTATGCAAGACTTATGCATTTGAGCCTGATATGGTTATCACCTTTGATATTCGTCCGGAAGATGATATTGAAGGTAATACCGACATCTGGGTCGATGTGCAGACGCCTCCAGTTATACCATTATGTAAGTTTCTCAACCATATTTATGTCTTTAATCGATATTGTTTATTCAAAAATAGTTGACAACTAATTTATATTGTCAGCTTATTTCGGTGCAAGCAAACATGTCCAGCGCTTGGTAGACAGGACCGTATACTGTCCTGGGGCTGAATTCAACTGCGAGGAGCTCAGTCATTATGTTTCATGGCTTGAGGATCTTGATACTGTCAAGACAAATTTTCTTCCTGCATTTAGAAATGTTAGTACTGAAAATGTGCGACCAATAGTGTTCGTAATGAACTACGATCACATCTATTTAGGAAGGATGGTAAGATTTTTACTATTTGTCATCAGTGCATCTTTTCCATACATTATTTTTGAAACTAAACTTCATTGCTAAGTATGTTAACATACGATGTTCTTCAACAGGGACTCCCGATGAATGTTGTGCCTTATGGGATTGAGACTAAAGGTACCATGAGTATTATCAGCTTATGGCCAAGATATCCTACAGATTACTTTAGTGCATTCAAGATTAGCGACGAATGCTTAATAGTGCAAGACTGAACCAAATATGTGATGGGGGAGCGCAGAGAAGTACTAGGGGGCAGCAAACAGATGTGCTACCCACGATTAGGAGACAGGTTCATCTGCATGCTCCAGCTTGATTAAGGAGGAGAGATATACATGTTTTATGTTATTTTACCTAAGAGAGAGCAGCAGGAGTGATTAGCTAGCTAGAAATGAGTTTGAGGATGATGATGTGCTACACTATATTACTATGCTGATAAAATAGCTAGTGTTGGTGGTAATGACTATGATGATTATTATTAGCTAGTGTTAGTGGTGATTAAATAAATACTGTTTTTAGACAGAAATAAATACTGTTGATGGTAATGACTATGAGGATGCTTAAATAGCTTGTGCTGGCGGATTAGATTCAAGTGGAGGCAACATGTGGTGCACATCGAAAGTACTACTAGTCCAAACTAGATCAAGTTTGCATTAGTAGTATACTTTTGACATGCACCACATATTGCCTCCACTTGAACCTAATCCACCTTCATTTGACACACTGTTATGGACATAATGATGTAAACCTCATAACTGGTATTGTACAAATATTTCTATGATGACGCATAAATACACTAAAAATAAAAAAATAAAAAAATAGTACTAGTAGCGATGGACAGAAAACACGCTGCAAGTAGTTACCTTAGCAGCAGCGTGGTACCGAACAAACGCTGCAGCTATTTGTCCTAGCAGTAGCGCGGGCAGGCACGCGCTGCTGCTAAGCAATAGCTGTAGCGCATTATTAGTAGCGCGCACTCCCGCGCTACTAGTGAGCACAAAACCCGCGCTACTGCTAGGGTTTTCCCTAGTAGTGCTACTCTGTACCCGACCCCCACCATCGTTGTCCTTCGCCGTGCGCTTTCCTCGTGGCACACTCCCCATCATGCCACCGCCTTTCTTCTTCAGCACCCGTCTCCCGCCGCATGGATCTTAGATAGATGGAGTCCGGAGGTTTACCAAGCATGGAGAGTTGCGCCAACAAAGTCCGCGAGTGAGCCGGCAAGGCGATTCCCCACGCACTACCTCCTCCAACTATACTTGGTTTTCTTAGTAATCAGTCGTGTTTTTGCAAATGCAAGGACATGGCTTGTGAAACATGAGCATTATGGTGGAGGAGAAAACCAGATAGTAGGATCTAGTTTGTGAAACATCAAACCCAATAGGAGTGAACCGCACCAAAGATATCCAAGAAGAAAAGGGGAAACCTTTTGTAAGATTAAAAGATGGGTTGGGATTAAGTGGGACTCAATGATCAAGAGGTGTGTAATCGGGGGAGGCGCCTCTCTGAGTCAAATCATCCCCTAGTAGGACCCCTACAACACGATTATACTTCTCCAGTCAATCATTCTGAGAATTGAGCTAAGACTAATTAATTTCTACTGATGCGACTAGACAGCTTTACCCGTTTCTAGTATTATTACGCCTTAAAACTTGTCATGGTTCCACATAGTAAGCTCACAATTATTCACTGTACATAAGAACATAGCTCAAGGTACCACAAACTTCGCATGGATGATGCACCACAAATTTTGCTAAGTAGAGGTTTCAATGGTCTCCTCGAGTTTTTCCTTCTTCTTGTCTGGACCAAATATAAGAAACGCAACACCAGCAGGAACTAAGAAATACGATAACACCTTTTGTCGTTGCTCCTGCCGCTCGAAACTGCAAAATAAAAAGAAAACAAATAGTACAAATTTAAATGACAGAGAAGGGGGGGAGGAAAGATGCATGGGATTACCTTGGATTCGATCCTCTGAGCACCGCCGGAGAGGAACCGGCCTGGGCTCCGACGGAAGGAGCCTACCCCTAGCGGGATTGATCGCCCAAGAACGCGGCCTGCGGCAGATCTGAGCAACAGCGAAGCCATCCTTCTCAACAGGCGATCTATCGGGACTCTTCTTCTTCTTTTACAGTGAATGAAAGAGATCCGGCCGGACCTTGTTTTGTTTGCGTGGACGATGCGAACCGGCGTTTGGCGTATGAATAAGGCAGCTGGCGGCTGATCGTGGAGCCGAGTTTGCATGCGAGGGGCGATGGGATCACAGCCGAGCCAGGAGGGATTGCCGTGGAGGATTGGAGCACGCCGTGTCCGACTACGACTCCGAATTAATCACCGGCCGATTCGTGTACTGCCTCCGTGTCCGACTACGACCACGATCCAACCCATATGTATGTACTGTATATTATAAAGCGAACTCAGCAGCATATGGAGGCTCGTGGAGGCATAGATCGATCTGCAATGAAACCAACCGCCGGTATGTTCCCCATGTTTCCGCCGCAGCCGTCGCTGCCTTTCCACCACACGTTCCCCGTGGTGCAGGCCCCGCCGCCGTTCTACTTCCATGCAGTTGCAGTCCCCGTGCCGTCATCCGCGGTGCCAGTGTGCTCCGTGTGGGCGTGGAACTTCAGGGATGAATCTGACAAGCTCTGCCACTTGGCGTGGAAGGCCCGGTACGTGGCCGTCGACATGCACTACCCGGGCCTCGTCCACCACGCCGGCAAGGACCACAACATCCTTACCGTGGAGGAGCGCTACGCCGTCGTGAAGGCTAACGTGGACGCCCTCAAACCGCTCCAGGTGGGCATCGCCCTCCGCGACCAACATGGCCAGCACCTCGGCGCGTGGGAGTTCAACCTCCGCGGCTTCTGCGCCCAGGCCGACCCGCACGACGACAGCTCCCTGGCGTACCTCGCCGGCCGCGGCCTCGACGTGGACAGGCTCAGCGTCCGCGGCCTCAGCGCCAAGATGCTCAGGGAGGCGCTGCTGCGTTCCGGACTGTTGGACCCTCGGTGTGCGCGGTCGTGGATCACCTACGCCGGGGCCTACCACGTCGCATACCTCCTCAAGATTGTCACCGGCGGCGCCCCGCTGCCGCAGAACATGGCCGGGTTCGTCGGCGCCGTTCGGTATTACCTCGGCGACCAGCTCTACGACGTCGCGAGGATGGCGGCCGACCCCGACTGCCCGGCATGCCCCTGGGGCTGGAGCGCATTGCCACTCACCTCGGCTTCGGTCCGCCGTTGGGGAGCCCTCGCCTCGCGGCTGCCGCGGGCGTGCACGCGCTGCAGGTCTTCATGCGGCTCAAGTACAGAGAGTTGGGCGGCGACGTGGAGAGACACAGAGGTCTGCTTCAAGGCCTGCACTAGCACTAGCTAGGTCGTCCACAATTTAAATTCCTGCATCGGACTGAAGCGGTACTTCTGATCGAGTCTTTGAAACAAGGATTGGTAGCTCAGAAAAAAGGGGAAAAAATATGAAAAGGAGGATTCGTCTCTCTCTCTCCAGAAAAAAAGATTGGTAATTTGGTACTGCAAGTTTCATAGGTCAAAGTATTTGATTTTTTTTAGTAAAATTTCATAATAATGCTGCCCATGTAACCATATTGGTAATAATAAGTTATACTCCCTCCGTTCGAAAATATGTGTCGGGGTTTTAGTCATAAAACCATGACATTTATTTTTGAACAGAGAGAGTATATATAAAGGATTAGTAATTTGGTAATGCAGTTTTATAGGTCAAAGTATTTGATTATTTTACTAAAGTTTCATCGTAATGTTGCCCATGCATGTAACCAAATTAATAAGAAGTTATAAAAAGATATCCAATTTTTTTGCTACAGTGCCTACCAGTGTTGTGTTAGCAATCTTTGCACCTATATTGTTGAGGAGTCATAGTAGCGTACGAACGGGCATCTCCAATGTTGATCGGTAAACCGAACACCGTAGCCGTCCGCGAACTTTGATGTGGGATGCAACCATCTAAAGCTATGCACATATATTTAAGCTGGGTTTCAACAAACTGAAGCACATTCATTATATTTTAGATAACTTTTATTTAAAGTAAGAGAGGAGAGCGGATCTAAACCTAGCTTCTCGTTGTTTCAGCTGGAAAACATGTGTCGCTCTCCCTCACACATGTGGCCCACTGAACGGGATTTCCTTTGCCGACTGGCCTGGCTGGGAACCCGATGCACGGATCCGGCTTGCCTGCTCCCTTCCCATGCTCCCATCCGTGCTCCCACTTCATCCTACGGCTGTCTTTTTTCCTTTCCTTTTTCTATCTAATCATCTCCCACCTTGATTTTAAGGGGGTGGGGCCAGACCTTATTTTATTCCAATCAAAACAAGCCACGTACGCGGGAGCATGGATGTGCATACGCCGGGGGAGCAAGCAAGTCTCGTCCCCGATGCACGAAGTGCTCCAAGCGCATGACCCAGTCAAAATTGGGGCATAAAATTGATAGCCGTGGAGCTCCAATCCCAGAGAGCTTAGTGAATGTACAGATTTTTACTAGGCCGCGCAGAATTAGCTAAAAATGGAATGCTTAATTAGTCTGAATGCGAGATAATTAATCAAGTACTAACACATGAATGGAGTACACATCAATTTGGTCATAAAGTACGGACTAACTCAAATAACACAATTAATTAACCAAGAAGGTACTTTCCTAATTAAACTGAGAAGCAGAGACAAAGCGAGAGTGAGAAAGAAACGATCCGAGGAGTCTAACATGCGGCGAATCAACCGATACTACTACATCTGATCGTATCCGTGGGACTGGGACTGGGAGGCGACGAGGTTGGGCCCGCGACCGGCGAGCGCGGCGAGCGCGCCGATGGCGAGGGAGTTGATGTAGGTGCAGGGCTCGGTGCACGCCGACGCGTTGCGCTTGTCGATGAAGTTGTCTGCGCCGTCGGGCCCGCCCATGATGGCGCCCGTGAGCTCGTTGGGGTTGGGCCGGTCGGGCGCGAACCAGTCGCCGAAGCTCATGCCGCAGTTGACCACCGTGCCGGGCTTGAGCACCGGCGTGGACGCGCCGCGGTGGTGCGGCTGCGTCGGCGGGTTGGCCCCGAAGCCGACGACGTAGGACCTCCCCCTCGGGTTGGCCCCCAGGAGGTAGTCCATCTGCTGCTTGGCGAACTCCCTGAGCCTAGCGGGCTTGATGGGCGTGGCGCCGCACATGACGTCCTGGCGGGCGGTGTCGAGCCAGTCGGCGTAGACGAGGAAGAGGAAGGCGGTTCCGGTGACGTACTGCGAGTTGGCGCCGTCGCGGAGGTGGATCATGCCGCCGGGGGTGATGAAGACCTGGTGGAAGGGGGTGTCGGGGAGGACGGCGCAGACGAAGTTGTCGGCCTGCGTCTTGTAGCTCTGCATGCCGCCGCTGGCGTTCATGTTGTGGGGGGCGAGGAGGATCTGCGCGCCGGGGTACTTGAGGTCCCAGCTGAACTCGGCGACGCTGGAGGAGATGGCCTCGTGGGTGATGAAGTCGGCGTAGACCTGGCGCTTGGTGGCCATGAAGAGCCAGGTGGCGGCCCAGAGCAGCTCGTCGTTGTAGCCCGAGTAGGAGCAGTAGAAGGGGCACTCGCCGTCGTAGGTCTTGAGGTGGGTCTTGGCGAACTGGTAGAGCAGCTTGGCCTTGTTCATGAGGCGGCGGGCGTAGTTCTTGTCGTTGCGGAAGACCATGGCGGAGGCGGCGAGGGCGGCGGCGGTCTCGGCGGCGATCTCGGTGCCGGGGGTGTTGCCGTCGATCTGGTAGAGGGTGCGGGGCGTGGGCATGTTCTCAGGGCGGACCCAGCACTGGTGGTCCAGGTTGGGGTCGCCCACCTGGACCCACATGTGGTTCTTCTTGGCGGCGCACTTGAGCATGTAGTCGGTGCCCCACCGGATGGCCTCCTGCACGTGCTTCAGCTCCCCCGCCGCCTGCAGCTCCGGCTTGAACGCCAGCGCCGCCCACGCCAGCGTCGTCACCGTAAACGCCAGCGGGAGGCCGTACTTGACGTTGTCGCCCGCGTCATAGTACCCGCCCGTCAGATCAACCTGATCCATGGAATGAGAATGCTCTCCTTATTATGCACAATGAAAAAATAACGTGCTACAGAAAAATAGTTGAACTTAAAATACGCTATTAGTTTGCTATATCGTACTATACCATGTTATTAACGAGATACTCTATTATACTACAATGATTTATTTGGCGAGATATTGCTCAGAACACTATAGAGTTGCTATTAGTGACTTTTGAAGGTAGACTTATGCATGCATCAGCTGCTTGAAATGCATGCATGCAAACTTTTTAAGGTAAACTTTCATCAACGTTTTTAGCTCAAAAATAGCTCAACGGACATGATCCATATATATGATGCAAATACGGATGGCCACCCGATCGACATTAATTAGCAGTTATACGTGCGTGAATCAAGCATGGCGATTTCATAACCTACGCCATGAACGCCGCACCCATCTTAACGCATGCATGCATTCAACATGAACACACACACTAGGGACATGATCGACCAAACCAAGAAACTCATGCATGCATGCAGCACATATGGAAGCGAAGGAACGAAACTAAGCGGGAGAGGAGCGCGGGATCAACGGCGGCGAGCCTGCATACGTACATGGGCGAGCTTGCCGTCCTCCATGCCGGAGTCGCCGCGCCACTTGATGCGGTTGTCGGGCGGCAGCTTCCCGGAGCGCTGCGCCTCGAGGAACAGGATCGACTTGGTGAGCGCGTCCTTGTAGTTGAAGGAGGTGGCGCCGGCGACGTCGCCGGACAGGACGAGCGCCGCGAGGAGCAGCGCGACGCAGCTCGCCGGGGTGTGCTTCTTCTTCATGGCGAGTGAGGGAGGGGGGAAGCCGAAGCCGAGGCGGAGGCGTGGGCGTGCCGTCCGTGTGGGGAGTGGCAGAGGGAGCGAGGGGAGGGCAGCTAAAAGGGGGAGGGGCGCGAGTGCGTTCAGGAGGTTGCGAAGTGTTCGGCCCAGAATGGCTTCGGTTTCAGACGGTCAGCTGGTGGTCTCGCTCTGGTGGTCAGTTTCTCCTGCCTGTCATGCATGGCAAGAACCAAACAAGTGCAGTGAAAAAGAAAACTCAAGTGCTTTTTTTAGGGCAACAGTCAAGCATACTTGTTAGCACTGCAACGGTGACTGTTGCCCTAGAGTGACTGTCGGGATAATATTGATATTGCTTATACACATTCTGAATACTAAAGTTTTGTCAAAGGAAGTCAACACTTAAGTCACCAAGGTTGAATTGTCAAACAAATAAATGAAAAATAGAGAAAAGCTATATACCGTTTCCTCATCTACCCTTGGCGGCTAGGATAAACTCTCCCCTCCACTCTTAGCCGGCGAGCCCGTGGATTCGCCTTGCCTCTGCATGCTGCTCTAGCAGCTGGTGGCGTGAAGGGGGATATATGTCCTATGTGCCTCTCCTCCGGCTAGTAGTTTAGGCTATAGGGTTTTTAGTCCTTGCACGTGCGGCGGTAAGGCGGATGGCGGCGCTTTCTCTTCAAGTTTTTCTTCCGGGCTCTGATCCTCCTCGAGTTTGTCTGTCTGGACGTAGTCGACAGAGCTCCGGCGTAGATTTCTGTCGTTTTCTTGGGGCAGTGAGGTTAGGGTTTCTCGTACGGGGTGAGTTTTGGTGTCAAATGCTTCAGATCTATTCAAGTGTTTACCGGTAACAATTGTGGCTCTAGGGCGTTAGTCCTTAAGGACACGTGCACGAAAATTTTCCTGCTATTATCGACAAGGTCAAATCGGCTCCAACAGAGGGGCGGCGACAGCTTGTTCT
>NC_041391.1:644324771-644352933 GCF_002162155.2 Triticum dicoccoides | reverse complement strand
CAATCTCAATGTATTTTTTATATGTTTGAGGTGCTTTGTATTTCCACGAACTCTTATAATAGATGTGGATCTTCTCGCAAAAAATATTGATATGTTGAATGGAAAGCCCAAAAGAAGGGGGGGGGGGGCTCACAAGGATGTGTCATGACACCGTTTCCACCTTACCACGCCGTGTGCACCCACGGTAAGTAAAGCTATCCAAGGAGCTCTAAATCAGTGTTAGATAATAACGAGATAAAACGAGACACAAGAGACATATAGTTTTTATGTGGAAACCCTTGCGGGAGAAAACCACGGAACGCACGAAGGCGTATCACTATAATTGGAAGGAGTATTACATGACACGAGAGGACAAACCCTCTACGTGCTAATCTGGTGGAGATCTCTCTCATCTATTCTATGACTAGCTGGTACTATATAAAGGGGCAAACAACTCTCTTTCTTGGTGGACACGAAACAGAGTTCTAGTCATGCTACGTCTAGCACGATTGGCATGCGTAGTCCGGTAGGACTCCATCCGTAGTACAATACTTGTATGGGATTCGAAACACAATAAAATAACACTCCACCTTGAGACGAAATCCCTTACAATAATTATAGATAGCATCAACTCCTCAATTAAAGTCATCACAAATAAACCTTGTGCCTGGAAACGTCCATAGGACTAATAAACTTTTCATGAAGTCATATTGAGCAAATCAATCAGTAGGTCGTCCAGAAAACAGCACAACTATCAACAAAGCAGACTAACAAAACTTGGGTCTCCCAATAAAAGTCTGAGTCTGTGCCACTGACCTCAAAAACTGAAACTGCTCAATCATCAAATGACATAAGTCATCATATCTCCTGTGGTGCCTGAACGAGCACATAGCTCATAGTGCAACATCTTGGTGCACATCGCATTGTGAAGAACTCATCTCACGGAATCTGAATGTGCTTCAAAACAGAAAGCACAAACCTCGGAAACAATACTCACGCAAGAGCATATGGTACGGATGGCATCACGTGCACCCAAAAAACTGCCGACTTGTAGTGGTTAATGAAAAATCCATGATATGGTCATAAACTGCCCTTGTAGAAAAACTGTCGGATGAAGGAACCATCTTAACATGCAACGGAGTTTCAACTCTGCAATAGACCCCTCTTGAAAGAGCAAAGACAACTAAATTGCACTTGAAACTTAACAGCGCTAAATATTGTAGTATCTAGCAGAAACAAAACAATCTCCTTCTTGCACCTCAACTGATTCTCATCACGAACATGAATATCTAAACAAAATCTACACATGCATAACAACAAAACACTATGGAGAGAATAGTGTATATGCTGGCTACCAACAGGCTTAATAATTACCTCCTTCATACCTTTTTTTTTCCTGATAACTGAATTGTGTTCTTCAAATAACTGCAGCAAATTGCATCCATTATCCCGACGGCCATAATCCCCAAAACTCCACCTTGAAGAAAAACTGAGTGCATCATGATAATCGGCTTGCGCCAACAATGCTCGCATCTCGACTTGTCATAGGGTAAACTTTGTGTCATAATCCAGCAGCAGAACATCGTACTTCACGGATAACATGAATAGATTAAATCTGTGTTCACAAAGTTGTACAAGCCGGTAGAAAAATTTTTGACAGAATTTAATATGCAGATCAAACGGAATAGGGTAAATAGCACCTGGTAGATAATGGGCGCAGCGACGGACAGAGAACAAAAACTGAACTAATACTGTAGCCTCCACGTGATGAACAACAGCAGTAGTACTACCAAGGACGACTTGAAATCAATCGATCTCGGAGAAACGAGCTGATTTGTTGGAATTGCTCACGTACTAGAAGCGAGTATACCAAAGATTGATTGACTGGGTCTTCACATGGAGATGTAGCAGCTTGAACCCGGGAGCCTCGGGACTTGATCTTGTACTAGCAGCAGCGGAACTCGGCGACTTGCGCTTGTATAAGTAGCAGCAGCAACTTACGGATTGGACAAAACGGCTCCGACCTTGGAGCGATTTGTACGCGTACGTACGAACAGAACTTCTGTCGGTCTCGGATAAGCAAAGGCTGCAGCGGAAAAGCTTGGTCTGGCGACTTGGTGATTTGACTGGCAGCGGGGCAGCCGAAGTATGTATCCGTCTCGGTGACTGCTCGGGTAGGAAACGGATCAGCGGCAGAAGAAACCTGTCGGTCTCGGCAATCTGCGGCGGCGGCGAACACGCCGCAAACCCTAACTCTCGTCTCAAACCTCTGTATCTCGAACCTCAGCTCTGATACCACTTGTTAGATAATAACGAGATAAAACGAGACACGAGAGACATATTTTTTACGTGGAAACCTTTGCGGGAGAAAATCACGGAACGCACGAAGGCGTATCACTATAATTGGAAGGAGTATTACATTACACGAGAGGACAAACCCTCTACGTGCTAATCTGGTGGAGATCTCTCTCATCTATTCTATGACTAGCTGGTACTATATTAAGGGGCAAACAACTCTCTTTCTTGGTGGACACGAAACAGAGTTCTAGTCATGCTACGTCTAGCACGGTTGGCATGCATAGTCCGGTAAAACTTCATCCGTAGTACAATATTTGTATGGGATTCGGAACACAATAAAATAACAATCAGGAATGCCATGGTGAGGTCGGTCTAAAGTTCCAACAGTCACGAAAACGCTATAATGTTCAGCAGTGCCTACTTTCACTTGATTGCTTAACCATCGAAGCAACCGACTAGGAATGGAGAAATGGGGGTGGTTTTACTTGCACCTAGAAACTATATGTATGCTACTCTGTTTGCAGTAGGGTAGTATTGTATTAGCTGTTGCAACTGAACAAACAAACCGTACCGATTTGCTCGCAGTTCCCCAACCAGGGAGAGGAGTGGAGCGTCTCCTGATATTTCAGCACAAGATGTTCATAAATATGTCTAATAGCACCAATGGCAAGTTGGTCCACATAGGTCTGGAATCAATGGAATTCGTCTGAAATGATATGTCTATTTTCATGTGCATAAGCACAAAATAAATACTAGAACAGAAAAGGGTCACCGTGTGTTGCACCGGTGTTGCGTTCAGCATGCTACTGCACAAAAACCTACAAAGAGTGGCGTCCGGCAACTTGATCTTATCTACCAAAAATCTAGTGCACGTTACAGGTAAAATGGAAAAGAAGGCTGAAGAAAATCTACCGTTGTCGCCATAGCTTTGCTTGCTGGAAATGGGAGGATTGGTTTAAAAAAAACCGCATCATGGATATCAGTTGAAAAAAAGCCGAAGCCATTATTTTGCTACTGATGCAGGAAACACGCGCTCTCTGCTACACTTCTAACTGGATCAGTGTACATGATACAATGGCCAGGAAACAGCAAATGCCAACCCATATGAAAATCATGGAGGCATTTACACAGGAGAAGATGCTGAGCCTCTGTGCAAGTTACAAATTTCGCCAGTCTAGTTTACAGGTTACAGGTCTATTACTACTATACATACAACCGATGTTCTCCTGGTTCTGTCTATACATATGTGCCCTTTGCCCCTGTATAAAAAAATCAAATAATTTCAACCGCCGGCTATTTAGTTGGCCATTACCCTAGCATCTTCTAATGAGTCCACCCACATTCTAAGCGATGTCTTGTTTGGTCTCCACTGAAACGGGTGGGTCACCGGTATATTAGTACATCGTCTATCTATAACACTAAGCTCCCTAATTTTAAAGGACTCACAATCAATTGAGGTTTACAATTGAAATTGGGCAATACGGTTTTGACCGGGTCAACAATTTCTAAAAGCTATCACATTTAATTGTTTTATACTATACACTACTCTCACATTCAATTATTTTAATTCACTATATTCCTAATTTTGCAGCTCTTTAATTTAATAGAGGTATCCAATTTTGGATTTGACTTACGATTTTGGTTGGGCCAATGATTTTTCAAATCAATCAACAGCAACTGGCCTATAAAAACATATCAATCGTGCGCTTCCTCCCACCACCTAGAAAAAAAATGCCATCATGCGATACTGTAGCACCAATATAATACATGCAGCTACCGATGCAGAAATTTCCCACATAAATATGGGTTTATTAGCGGATAACACAGAATCGGACCAAAAAGACCCATCAAATATCGTATTATAAAAAAAATACACACTCCATCATATCACAACCCCCCAAACTAAATATTCCATCCATTCCTAAATATAAAGGGTATTAGTTTTTTGAAAAGTCAAATTTCTTTAACTTTGACCAAGTTCAGAGCCAAAATTACCGACATCCACAATATTAAGAAAAATATATGAAAATTCATTTTGTGATGAATTTAATTATACCAACTTGATATTATGGATTTTGTTATATTTCTCTACTAATATGGTCAAACTTGAAATTGTTTGACTTTTTTAAAAAGTAATACATATTTTGAAAGATAGTGAGTATTTTTTTTAGAAACCCAACAACACCAATGGCGTAGCAAAGCGCACCCAACTCTTAGTATCGAAGAAAGCCCCTGTTCGTAAAGACAGGATGTATCAAATTTAGAACAGTAAAACTGAGCCTAATCCGGGCTCTCTCACGCCATTAGGCTTTGTGGCAGTTCGTTTTGTTGATTTGAACAATTGACCGTCAATGGCGTTCTGTAGCGTGATAGCCCAACTTCTTTAGCGTCATGGCCCGACTGTTCTAAAAGGGCTGCTACTCTGGAAGACAAAACCAAGGAATGTGGCTAATTGGGCCCGTTGAGACAACCCATTTAACCGAGCGAGGTCCGACTCCAATCGTTGTCTCGCTCTGCTCGGTCGATCCGGTCTCGTAATTATTATAGCACAGACATAGTGACTACCTAAGAGTTCTAGCTTCAAGTAAATGATCCATAGTTCTTCAGCTGAGAAATTTTAGCAAGTAAATAATATTCACTAAAAATTATATCCAAATCCGTAGATCACCTAGTAACGACTACAAACACTGAAGCGAGCCGAAGGCACGCCACTATTATCGGCCCTCCCTCGCCGAAGCCGTAGTACACAATCGGAAAGTCGTCCTGCAAAGATTATATAGCTATTTGTAGGCTGCTATAACTCCTCAAGAAGATGGTTGTAAAGATTGTTTACAGGACACTGGTACGTAGTGTAGCCAAGAAAACTGGATATCTCTATATAACTTCTTATTAATATAAATACATGGGCAACATTATTGTGAAACTTTACTAATAATCAAATATTTTGACCTATAAAACTGCAATACCAAATAACTAGTCCTTTATACATACTCCCTCCGCTTCTAAAACAAATGCGGGGTTGACCTAAAACCCCGACACTTATTTGTGAAGAGAGGGAGTACAACTTATTATTATCAATATGGTTACATGGGCAGCATTACTATGAATTTTTACTAAAAAATTCAACTACTTTGACCTATGAAACTGGCAGTACCAAGTTACCAATCCTTTTTTTTATTTGAGGGACCAATCCTTTTTTTAGGGACCAATCCTTCTTTCAAAGACTCGATCAGAGCGACCGCTTCATTCCGTTGCAGGAATTTTGATTGTGGACGACCTAGCTAGCTAGTAGTGCAGGCCATGAAGCAGGCCTCGGTGTCTCTCCACGTCGCCGCCCAACTCTCTGTACTTGAGCCGCATGAAGACCTGCAGCGCGTGCACGCCGGCGGCAGCCGCCAGGCGAGGGCTCCCCAACGGCGGACGGAAGCCGAGGTGAGTGGCGATGCGCTCCAGCCCCAGGGGCATGGCCGGGCAGTCGGGGTCGGCCGCCATCCTCGCGACGTCGTACACCTGGTCGCCGAGGTAATGCCGAACGGCACCGACGAACCCGGCCATGTCCTGCGGCAGCGGGGCGCCGCCGGTGACAATCTTGAGGAGGTACGCAATGTGGTACGCCCCGGTGTAGGTGATCCACGATCGCGCACACCGAGGGTCGAACAGGCCGGAACGCAGCAGCGCCTCCCTGAGCATCTTGGCGCTGAGGCCGCGGACGCTGAGCCTGTCCACGTCGAGGCCGCGGCCGGCGAGGTACGCCAGGGAGCTGTCGTCGTGCGGGTCGGCCTGGGCGCAGAAGCCGCGGAGGTTGAACTCCCACGCGCCGAGGTGCTGGCCATGTTGGTCGCGGAGGGCGATGCCCACCTGGAGCGGTTTGAGGGCGTCCACGTTGGCCTTCACGACGGCGTAGCGCTCCTCCACGGTGAGGATGTTATGATTCCGGTCCGCGTGGTGGACGAGGCCCGGGTAGTGCACGTCGACGGCCACGTACCGGGCGTTCCAGGCCAAGTGGCAGAGCTCGTCCGATTCCTCCCTGAAGTTCCACGCCCACACAGAGCGCACCGGCACCGACGACGGCGGCACGGGAACTGCTCCATGGAAGTAGAACGGCGGCGGCTGCATTGGGGACGTGCGGTAGAAAGGCATCGGCGGCGGCGGCGGAAACATGGGGAACATACCGGCGGTTGGGTTCATGCAGATCGATCGTTGCCTCGACGAGCCGGCTGCTGAGCTCGCTAGCTTTATAATATACAGATACAGAGAGGTTGGATCGGCGGAGTCGTAGTCGGACACGGAGACAGAACACGAATCGGCCGGTGATTAATTCGGAGTCGTAGTCGGATACGGCGTGCTCCAATCCTCTACAGCAATCCCTCCTGGCTCGGCTGTGATCCCCTCGCCCCTCGCATGCAAACTCGGCTCCACGATCAGCCGCCTGCCTTATTTCATATGCCAAACGCTGGTTCGCATCGTCCACACAAACAAAACAAGGTCCGGCCGGATCTCTTTCATTCACTGTAAAAAGAAGAAGAAGAGTCCCGATCGATCGCCTGTTGAGAAGGATGGCTTCGCTATTGCTCAGATCTGCCGCAGGCCGCGTTCTTGGGCGATCAATCCCGCTAGGCTCCTTCCGCCGGAGCCCAGGCCGGTTCCTCTCCGGTGGTGCTCAGAGGATCGAATCCAAGGTAGTAATCCTATCTATCCTCCCCCTAATGTATGTATTCCCCATGTTCTTCTGTCTTGCTCTAGGGTTTCAGTGATTCGCGAAATTAATTCTTGTTAGCTACTGTAGATGTGATCTAACTATGCGTTGGTTGTTGCAAAATTATGGGCTAAAGGTGCCTCCTTTATTTTAGCACGTTGCAGAAACTTCTTAATTAATGTCATTCTCTTCGTCCTCCTGATTATTTCTCCTTCATGTACCTCCTTTCAGCTTCAGTTCGTTGTTCGGATCTAGCCGAATCAACTTCTCAAGCTGTGAATTATTTGCAAACAGTTATTACTGTGCACACAAGATGTGCCATGGCAAACTAGCAAAGTGCCTAATTTTATATACTAATTTATTAAAGTTTAATAATACTTTCATTTGTTTACAGCATTCCTGCTCAAACTACACTCACTCCCCTCAGGTCCGTTTTGAGATAGCATTGGAGAAGTATGGCGAGAACTTGCAAAAGGCACATGAAGCAACTCTAAGTTTGCTAGAACAGGAAAACCGGCAAGGTGACATGAATATGTGTTTAACACCCTCCCTTAATCACAACTTCATCAAGTTGAGATTATGTTTGAAGTCTTCAAAACTTCTTGTGGGTAAAGGTTTTGTGAATCCGTCTGCTATCTGATCCTTGGAATGCACAAACCGTATGTCAAGCTTCTTCTGAGCCACTCGTTCTCTGACAAAGTGAAAATCAATTTCAATGTGCTTGGTCCTAGCATGAAACACTAGATTAGCAGACAAATATGTGGCACCCAGGTTATCAAACCATAAACATGGAGTTTTAGTACTTTTTACACCAAGTTCTTTCAGCAATGATTGTACCCATATAATCTCAGCTGTAGCATTTGCCAATGCTTTATATTCTGCCTCTGTACTAGAGCGAGAGACAGTAGCCTGTTTTCTGGCACACCATGAAATTAGATTAGGACCAAAAAATACTGCAAAGCCACCAGTGGACCGTCTGTCATCCAGGCAACCTGCCCAGTCAGAATCTGAAAAGGCACTCAAGAGTGTGGATGAGGACTTGCTGAAATTCAGACCAATACTCAGAGTGTTTTTGACATATCTAACTATACGCTTTGCAGCAGTCCAGTGAACTGTGGTAGGTGCATGAAGAAACTGGCATACCTTATTGACAGCAAATGAGATATCAGGTCTTGTAAGGGTCAGATATTGAAGTGCACCTACCAAACTCCTGTACCTTGTGCTGTCATTCTGACTCAAGGGCTGTCCTTCTGTAAGAGACAGCTTCTCTGAACTGGACAGTGGAGTAGGTGAAGGTTTACACCCTTGCAAACCAGCCTTTTTTACCAAATTTGTAGCATACTTTTCTTGGGAAAGATGAAGTCCATCCTCATGCTTCTTTACTTCAATCCCTAGAAAATAATGCAACTCTCCAAGATCTTTGAGAGCAAATTCTGCACTAAGATCCTTCAAAAGTCATGTGATAGCCTCATTTGATGAGCTGGTGACAATAATATCATCAACATATATGAGAACAAATATGTGAGTGTTGCATTTGTTGTAAATGAACAAGAAGGTGTCAGACTTTGAAGGAATAAAGCCAAGTGCTTGCATTTTATGACTCAAACGTGAATACCATGCTCTAGGAGCCTGTTTCAGTCCATATAAAGCTTTGTCAAGTTTGCACACATGATGAGGTGCATTTTTGTTTTCGGACCCAGGAGGTTGCTTCATGTACACTTCCTCTTCCAGAACACCATGCAAAAACGCGTTCTGAACGTCTAGCTGCCTGAGACTCCAGCCCTTAGAGACAGCAATGGACAAAACAAGACGGATAGTAGCAGCTTTTACAACTGGACTGAAAGTATCCTCATAATCAATGCCATACCGTTGTTTGAATCCTTTTGCTACAAGTCTCGCCTTGTAACGATCAATGGTTCCATCGGATTTCCTCTTTATCCTAAATACCCACTTGCAATCAATGAGGTTTTTACCTTGCCGTGGAGGAACCAGGTGCCATGTGTTGTTTCGTTTCAAGGCTGAGTACTCTTCTCTCATTGCTTTCTTCTAGTTTTCATCACTAAGTGCTTCTTCAAGTGTATGTGGCTCGCCTGGTTCACCTGTGGAACATACCATTCCAAACTTTGTCATGTGTTTATAATTTTGAGGTTGTATTACCCCTTGTTGAAGAAGAGTGCGACCCAACGAGGTTGGCTGTGGCGCAGAAGATCCCGGCTGAACTGCAAGGGCTGATCCCGAGGCGGATTCAGGATCAGGCGCAGCAGCCGCGTTGGGAGCAGGCGCCGGATCCTCTGTGCGCCGCGGCACACCAGGAGCACGTGAAGAAACCGCCTGCGGCACAGAAGATCCTGACGGGCCCGGCTCATCATGCGCCAATGATTGCGCCGGTTCCCCCCTGGCGCCAGACGTGGGGCCCGTGTTGGTCGGACGGCGCATGTCCCGCCGCTTGTAGCAGACGGGTTGGACGGGGAAACGCCCGCCCGTGGGCTCGCCCGTGGACCCAGGTGAGCGCGGCGCGGGGTTGGCGTCTCCTCCAGCTGCGTTGGGTCGCGTGGCGTAGGCGGGTCCACCCGCTGGTGCGCGGTCGGCCACAGCGGGAGCAGCAGACGGCGCAGAGTCCGGGGAGGATCGGCCTGACAGATCTCCAGGCGGCGATCCCGAGGCAGATTCTACCGCCAGGTCTGCGGGAACAGATCCCAAGGGAGATTTGCTCCCCTGATCCTGGCACATGAAATATGGCCCTATTGGGCAGATTTCTTCACCGTTTTCAGCTCCGTTTTTTTTTCAGCATGGCTTCCTGCATCATCATACAACTCAGGCAAAGTGGTGAGAGGGTTAGTCATAGTAGGATCATTAGAGCTATACTCCCCTGGATCAAGGTCGGTTAGGGTAGGAGGGAGAAGTAGAATTTCTTTCCGAAGCAAAGCACCGGCATTTGGATGTAGATCAGCAAAGGGGAATTTAGTTTCGTCGAATACAACATCACGAGATATGTATACTCGACCGGTAGAAACGTCTAGACACTTGACCCCCTTGTGTTGAGTGCTATATCCAAGAAAAACACATTGTTTGGACCGAAACATTAATTTGCGAGAGTTGTATGGTCGGAGATTGGGCCAACAGGCGCATCCAAACACACGAAGTGATGTATAGTTTGGTTTGGTATGGAGAAGCCATTCGGTAGGTGTTTCATTATTGATCACTCGACTAGGAAGCATGTTGATGATGTGAACAACCGTGAGGAAAGCTTCGTCCCAAAATTTTAGGGGCATGGAAGCACCGGCAAGGAGGGCCAAACCGACCTCTACTATGTGCCTATGCTTGCGTTCGGCGGAGCCGTTTTGTTGGTGAGCGTGAGGACATGATACATGGTGAGATATGCCAAGAGTTTGAAAGAAGGAATTGAGCTTCTCATATTCCCCCCCCCTCCCCCCAGTCGGATTGGACAACAATAATTTTGCTATCAAACTTACGTTCTACAAGTGCTTGAAAATTTTTAAACACTTGAAAAACGTCAGATCTTTTCTTGAGGAGATAATGAAGGAAATATGCCCTAGAGGCAATAATAAAGTTATTATTTATTTCCTTATATCATGATAAATGTTTATTATTCATGCTAGAATTGTATTAACTGGAAACATAATACATGTGTGAATACATAGACAAACAGAGTGTCACTAGTATGCCTCTACTTGACTAGCTCGTTAATCAAAGATGGTTATGTTTCCTAACCATAGACAAAAGAGTTGTTATTTGAGTAACGAGGTCACATCATTAGTTGAATGATCTGATTGACATGACCCATTCCATTAGCTTAGCACCTGATCGTTTAGTATGTTGCTATTGCTTTCTTCATGACTTATACATGTTCCTATAACTATGAGATTATGCAACTCCCGTTTGCCGGAGGAACACCTTGGGTGCTACCAAACGTCACAACGTAACTGGGTGATTATAAAGGAGCATTACAGGTGTCTCCAAAAGTAGATGTTGGGTTGGCGTATTTCGAGATTAGGATTTGTCACTCCGATTGTTGGAGAGGTATCTCTGGGCCCTCTCGGTAATGCACATCACATAAGCCTTGCAAGCACTGCAACTAATATGTTAGTTGTGAGATGATGTATTACGGAACGAGTAAAGAGACTTGCCAGTAACGAGATTGAACTAGGTATTGGATACCGACGATCGAATCTCGGGCAAGTAACATACCGATGACAAAGGGAACAACGTATGTTGTTATGCGGTCTGACCGATAAAGATCTTCGTAGAATATGTAGGAGCCAATATGGGCATCCAGGTCCCGCTATTGGTTATTGACCGGAGACGTGTCTCGGTCATGTCTACATTGTTCTCGAACCCGTAGGGTCCGCACGCTTAAGGTTACGATGACAGTTATATTATGAGTTTACATGTTTTGATGTACCGAAGGAGTTCGGAGTCCCGGATGAGATTGGGGACATGACGAGGAGTCTCGAAATGGTTGAGACGTAAAGATTCATATATTGGATGATATGGTTAGGCCAAGGGGTCAAGCCCATGAGGCTTTAGATCGGTGCAAAAGGAGTTTTGCGGAGGCCAGGGGGCCAAACGCCGGAGACCCTGGCGTCTGGCCCTGGGCCAGACGCCGAGGCCCATGGCGTCTGGGCCAGACGCCAAGGATTGTGGCGTTTGGTCCTGGAGTCCGAGTGGGACTCTTGCCTTTCGGGAAAAACCGACTTTGAGGAGGCTTTTGCTCCAAGTTTCGACCCTGGGGCTCAACATATAAATAGAGGGGCAGGGCTAGCACCAAAGACACAACAATTGATCCCTTGGATCTCTTAGCCGTGTGCGGTGCCCCCCTCCACCATAGTCCACCTCGATAATATCGTAGCGGTGCTTAGGCGAAGCCCTGCGACGGTAGAACATCAAGATCGTCACCACGCCGTCGTGCTGACGGAACTCTCCCTCAACACTCGGCTGGATCGGAGTTCGAGGGACGTCATCGAGCTGAACGTGTGCTAGAACTCGGAGGTGCCGTAGTTTCGGTGCTTGATCGGTCGGGCCGTGAAGACGTACGACTACATCAACCGCGTTGTGCTAACGCTTCCGCTTACGGTCTACAAGGGTATGTAGACAACACTCTCCCCTCTCGTTGCTATACATCACCATGATCTTGCGTGTGCGTAGGAATTTTTTTGAAATTACTACGAAACCCAACAGTGGCATCCGAGCCTAGGTTACTTATGTTGATGTTATATGCACGAGTAGAACACAAGTGAGTTGTGAACGATACAAGTCATACTGCCTACCAGCATGTCATACTTTGGTTCGGCGGTATTGTTGGACGAGACGACCCGGACCAACCTTACGCGTACGCTTACGCGAGACCGGTTCCCTCGACGTGCTTTGCACATAGATGGCTTGCGGGAGACTGTCTCTCCAACTTTAGTTGAACCGAGTATGGCTACGCCCGGTCCTTGAGAAGGTTAAAACGGAGTCTATTTGACAAACTATCGTTGTGGTTTTGATGCGTAGGTGAGATTGGTTCTTACTTAAGCCCGTAGCAGCCACGTAAAACATGCAACAACAAAGTAGAGGACGTCTAACTTGTTTTTGCAGGGCATGTTGTGATGTGATATGGTCAAAGCATGATGCTGAATTTTATTGTATGAGATGATCATGTTTTGTAACTGAGTTATCGGCAACTGGCAGGAGCCATATGGTTGTCGCTTTATTGTATGCAATACAATCGCGATGTAATGCTTTACTTTATTACTAAACGGTAGTGATAGTCGTGGAAGCATAAGATTGGCGAGACGACAACGATGCTACGATGGAGATCAAGGTGTCGCGCCGGCGACGATGGTGATCATGACGGTGCTTTGGAGATGGAGATCACAAGCACAAGATGATGATGGCCATATCATATCACTTATATTGATTGCATGTGATGTTTATCTTTTTATGCATCTTATCTTGCTTTGATTGACGGTAGCATTATAAGATGATCTCTCACTAAATTATCAAGAAGTGTTCTCCCTGAGTATGCACCGTTGCCAAAGTTCATCGTGCCCAGACACCACGTGATGATCGGGTGTGATAAGCTCTACGTCCATCTACAACGGGTGCAAGCCAGTTTTGCACACGCAGAATACTCAGGTTAAACTTGACGAGCCTAGCATATACAGATATGGCCTCGGAACACGGAGACCGAAAGGTCGAGCGTGAATCATATAGTAGATATGATCAACATAACGATGTTCACCATTGAAAACTACTCCATCTCACGTGATGATCGGTCATGGTTTAGTTGATTTGGATCACGTAATCACTTAGAGGATTAGAGGGATGTCTATCTAAGTGGGAGTTCTTAAATAATATGATTAATTGAACTTTAATTTATCATGAACTTAGTCCTGGTAGTATTTTGCAAATTATGTTGTAGATCAATAGCTCGCGTTGTTGCTTCCCTGTGTTTATTTTGATATGTTCCTAGAGAAAATCATGTTGAAAAATGTTAGTAGCAATGATGTGGATTGGATCTGTGATCTGAGGTTTATCCTCATTACTGCACAGAAGAATTATGTCCTTGATGCACCGCTAGGTGACAGACCTATTGCAGGAGCAGATGCAGACGTTATGAACGTTTGGCTAGCTCAATATGATGACTACTTGATAGTTTAGTGCACCATGCTTAATGGCTTAGAATCGGGACTTCAACGACGTTTTGAACGTCATGGAGCATATGAGATGTTCCAGGAGTTGAAGTTAATATTTCAAGCAAATACCCGAGTTGAGAGATATGTAGTCTCCAACAAGTTCTATAGCTAAAAGATGGAGGAGAATCGCTCAACTAGTGAGCATGTGCCCAGATTGTCTGAGTACAACAATCGCTTGAATCAAGTGGGAGTTAATCTTCCAGATAAGATAGTGATTGACAGAATTCTCTAGTCACCATCACCAAGTTAGTAGAACTTCGTGATGAACTATGATATGCAAGGGATAACGGAAATAATTCCCAAGCTCTTCGTAATGCGGAAATTGACGAAGGTAGAAATCGAGAAAAACATCAAGTGTTGATGGTAGACAAGACCACTAGTTTCAAGAAAAGGGCAGAGGGAAGAAGGGGAACTTCAAATAGAATGGCAAGCAAGTTGCTGCTCAAGTGAAGAAGCCCAAGTCTGGTCCTAAGCCTGAGACTAAGTGTTTCTACTGCAAAGGGACTGGTCACTGGAAGCGGAACTACCCCAAGTGATTGGCAGATAAGAAGGATGGAAAAGTGAACATAAGTATATTTTATATACATGTTATTGATGTGTACTTTACTAGTGTTTATGGCAACCCCTCAGTATTTGATACTAGTTCAGTTGCTAAGATTAGTAACTCGAAACGGGAGTTGCAGAATAAACAGAGACTAGTTAAGGGTGAAGTGACGATGTGTGTTGGAAGTGGTTCCAAGATTGATATGATCATCATCGCACACTCCCTATACTTTCGGGATTAGTGTTGAACCTGAATAAGTGTTATTTGGTGTTTGCGTTGAGCATGAATATGATTTGATCATGTTTATTGTAATACGGTTATTCATTTAAGTAAGAGAATAAATTGTTGTTCTGTTTACATGAATAAAACCTTATATGGTTACACACCCAATGAAAATAGTTCGTTGGATCTCGATCGTAGTGATACACATAATCATAATATTGAAACCAAAAGATGCAAAGTTAATAATGATAGTGCAATTATTTGTAGCACTGCCGTTTAGGTCATATTGGTGTAAAGCGCATGAAGAAACTCCATGCTGATGGGATTTTGGAATCACTTGATTATGAATCACTTGATGCTTGCGAACCATGTCTTTTGGGCAAGATGACTAAAACGCCGTTCTCCGGAACAATGAAGCAAGCAACAGATTTGTTGGAGATCATACATACTGATGTATGTGGTCCGGTGAATATTAAAGCTTGCAGCAGGTATCATTATTTTCTGACCTTCACAGATGATTTGAGCAGATATGGGGATATCTACTTGATGAAACATAAGTTTGAAACATTTGAACAGTTCAAAGAATTTCAGAGTGAAGTGGAAAATCATCGTGACAAGAAAATAAAGTTTCTACGATCTGATCGCGGAGACAAATATTTGAGTTACGAGTTTGGTCTTCAATTAAAACAATGTGGAATAGTTTCACAAACTCATGCCACATGGAACACCACAGCATAATGGTGTGTCCGAACGTCATAACCGTACTTTATTAGATATATAGTGCAATCTATGATGTCTCTTACGGATCTACCACTATCGTTTTGGGGTTATGCATTAAAGACAGCTACATTCACATTAAATAGGGCACCATCTAAATCCGTTGAGGCGACACCATATGAACTATGGTTTGGCAAGAAACCTAAGCTGTCGTTTCTTAAAGTTTGGGGTTGCAATGCTTATATGAAAAAATTTCATCCTGATAAGCTCAAACTCAAATCGGGGAAGTGCGTCTTCATAGGATATCCAGAGGAAACTATTGGATACACCTTCTACCACAGATCCGAAGGCAAGACTTTTTTTGCTAAATTCGGAAACTTTCTGGAGAAGGGGTTTCTCTTGAAAGAAGTGAGTGGGAGGAAAGTAGAACTTGACGAGGTAACTGTACCTGCTCCCTTATTGGAAAGTAGTACATCACAGAAAACTGTTTTTGTGACACCTACACCAGTTAGTGAGGAAGCTAATGATGATGATCATGAAACTTCAGAACAAGATACTACTGAACCTCGTAGATCAACCAGAGTAAGATCCGCGCCAGAGTGGTATGGTAATCCTGTTCTGAAAGTCATGCTACTAGATCATGATGAAACCTACGAACTATGAAGAAGCGATGATGAGCCCAGATTCCGCAAAGTGGCTTGAAGCCATGAAATCTGAGATGGGATCCATGTATGAGAACAAAGTATGGACTTTGGTTGACTTGCCCGATGATCGGCAAGCAATTGAGAATAAATGGATCTTTAAGAAGAAGACTGACGCTGATGGTAATGTTACTGTCTACAAAGCTCGACTTGTCGCAAAAGGTTTTCGGCAAGTTCAAGGGATTGACTACGATGAGACCTTCTCACCCGTAGTGATGCTTAAGTCCGTCCGAATCATGTTAGCAATTGCCGCATTTTATGATTATGAAATTTGGCAGATGGATGTCAAAACTGCATTCCTGAATGGATTTCTGGAAGAAGAGTTGTATATGATGCAACCGGAAGGTTTTGTCGATCCAAAGGGAGCTAACAAAGTGTGCAAGCTCCAGCGATCCATTTATGGACTGGTGCAAGCCTCTCGGAGTTGGAATAAACGTTTTGATAGTGTGATCAAAGCATTTGGTTTTATACAGACTTTCGGAGAAGCCTGTATTTACAAGAAAGTGAGTGGGAGCTCTACAACATTTCTGATAAGTATATGTGAATGACATATTGTTGATCGGAAATAATGTAGAATTATTCTGTAAAGCATAAAAGGAGTGTTTGAAAGGAGTTTTTCAAAGAAAGACTTCGGTGAAGCTGCTTACATATTGAGTTTCAAGATCTATAGAGATAGATCAAGACGCTTGATAAGTTTTTTCAATGAGTACATACCTTGACAAGATTTTGAAGTAGTTCAAAATGGAACAGTCAAAGAAAGAGTTCTTGCCTGTGTTACAAGGTGTGAAGTTGAGTAAGACTCAAAGCCCGACCACGGAAAAAAAAATAGAAAGAGAATAAAAGTCATTTCCTATGCCTCAGTCATAGGTTCTATAAAATATGCCATGCTGAGTACCAGATCTATTGTATACCCTGCACTGAGTTTGGCAAGGGAGTACAATAGCGATCTAGGAGTAGATCACTGAACAGCGGTCAAAATTGTCCTTAGTGGAATAAGGATATGTTTCTCTATTATGGAAGTGAAAAAAGGTTCGTCGTAAAGGGTTACGCCGATGCAAGTTTGACACTAATCTAGATGACTCTAAGTCTCGATCTAGATACATATTGAAAGTGGGAGCAATTAGCTAGAGTAGCTCCATGCAGAGCATTGTTGACATAGAAATTTGCAAAATACATGAGGATCTGAATGTGGCAGACCCGTTGACTAAGATTCTCTCACAAGCAAAACATGATCACACCTTAGTACTCCTTGGGTGTTAATCACATAGCGATGTGAACTAGATTACTGAATCTAGTAAACCCTTTGGGTGTTGGTCACATAGCGATGTGAACTATGGGTGTTAATCACATGGTGATGTGAACTATTGCTGTTAAATCACATGGCGATGTGAACTAGATTATTGACTCTAGTGCAAGTGGGAGACTGAAGGAAATATGCCCTAGAGGCAATAATAAAGTTATTATTTATTTCCTTATATCATGATAAATGTTTATTATTCATGCTAGAATTGTATTAACCGGAAACATAATACATGTGTGAATACATAGACAAACAGAGTGTCACTAGTATGCCTCTACTTGACTAGCTCGTTAATTAAAGATGGTTATGTTTCCTAACCATAGACAAAAGAGTTGTTATTTGAGTAACGAGGTCACATCATTAGTTGAATGATCTGATTGACATGACCCATTCCATTAGCTTAGCACCTGATCGTTTAGTATGTTGCTATTGCTTTCTTCATGACTTATACATGTTCCTATAACTATGAGATTATGCAACTCCCGTTTGCCGGAGGAACACCTTGGGTGCTACCAAACGTCACAACGTAACTGGGTGATTATAAAGGAGCATTACAGGTGTCTCCAAAAGTAGATGTTGGGTTGGCATATTTCGAGATTAGGATTTGTCACTCCGATTGTCGGAGAGGTATCTCTGGGCCCTCTCGGTAATGCACATCACATAAGCCTTGCAAGCACTGCAACTAATATGTTAGTTGTGAGATGATGTATTACGGAACGAGTAAAGAGACTTGCCAGTAACGAGATTGAACTAGGTATTGGATACCGACGATTGAATCTCGGGCAAGTAACATACCGATGACAAAGGGAACAACGTATGTTGTTATGCGGTCTGACCGATAAAGATCTTCGTAGAATATGTAGGAGCCAATATGGGCATCCAGGTCCCGCTATTGGTTATTGACCGGAGACGTGTCTCGGTCATGTCTACATTGTTCTCGAACCCGTAGGGTCCGCACGCTTAAGGTTACGATGATAGTTATATTATGAGTTTACATGTTTTGATGTACCGAAGGAGTTCGGAGTCCCGGATGAGATTGGGGACATGACGAGGAGTCTCGAAATGGTCGAGACGTAAAGATTCATATATTGGATAATATGGTTAGGCCAAGGGGTCAAGCCCATGAGGCTTTAGATCGGTGCAAAAGGAGTTTTGCGGAGGCCAGGGGGCCAAACGCCGGAGACCCTGGCGTCTGGCCCTGGGCCAGATGCCGAGGCCCATGGCGTCTGGGCCAGACGCCAAGGATTGTGGCGTTTGGTCCTGGAGTCCGAGTGGGACTCTTGCCTTTCGGGAAAAACCGACTTTGAGGAGGCTTTTGCTCCAAGTTTCGACCCCGGGGCTCAACATATAAATAGAGGGGCAGGGCTAGCACCAAAGACACAACAATTGATCCCTTGGATCTCTTAGCCGTGTGCGGTGCCCCCCTCCACCATAGTCCACCTCGATAATATCGTAGCGGTGCTTAGGCGAAGCCCTGCGACGGTAGAACATCAAGATCGTCACCACGCCGTCATGCTGACGGAACTCTCCCTCGACACTCGGCTGGATCGGAGTTCGAGGGACGTCATCGAGCTAAACGTGTGCTAGAACTGGAGGTGCCGTAGTTTCGGTGCTTGATCGGTCGGGCCGTGAAGACGTACGACTACATCAACCGCGTTGTGCTAACGCTTCCGCTTACGGTCTACAAGGATATGTAGACAACACTCTCCCCTCTCGTTGCTATACATCACCATGATCTTGCGTGTGCGTAGGAAATTTTTTAAAATTACTACGAAACCCAACAGATAAATCCAAGAAAATTTGCTAGTCATCAATGAAGCTAACATAATATGTGTGTCTACCCACCGAGGTAGGGGCAGGCCCCCAAACATCAGAGAAAATTAATTGCAAAGGTTGAGTAGAAACACTGGTAGATATGGGATAAGGTAATTGATGACATTTTGCTCTTTGGCAAGAATCACAGATAGTTTCACTATGTCGCTCACCAACAAACGGGAGCTTATTTTTCCTAAGCAAGCGTTCAACTAAAAAAAAGATGCATGTCCTAAACGATCGTGCCATCGTGTGGATGAAAGCTTGATAGCACCACAAGCTTGTTTGTTTGATCTTCTAAACTCCGGAATCAACGGGTAAAGCCCTCGAACACATCTACCGCGGTAGAGTACCTTCCTCGTGGCCTGATCCTTGATCAAAAAGAAGAAAGGATGAAATTCAATGAACACATGATTATCAATAGTGATACGATGAACGGAGAGAAGATTTTTGTTGGCACTAGGAACATGCAGAATTTTTCTAAGGTGAATTTTGCGGGAAGGGGTACGTATAACAGAATGACCTATATGACTTATCCTCATACCTGCACCACTTGCCGTGTGGATCTGGTCCTTCCCATGGTATTTCTCACGGAGGGTCACCTTCTCGAGCTCGCCCGTGAGGTGGTTTGTGGCACCGCTGTCGAGATACCAGTTGGTATCCACACCATAGGACCCGTCGGCGGCGGCAGCAACCTTGTCTTCTTCATCCGAGGAGGCTTCATCTTCATCAAAGCGATACCAGCAATCCTTGGCCGAGTGGCCAAGCTTGCCGCAGATCTGGCAGCGTACGGCATCGGGTCGTGACCGTCCCGAGCCGCCACTGCCGCTGCCGCCCCCGCCACGGCGATCCTTGTTGTTGTTGAAGTTAGGGCGCCCGCCACGGGAGCCGGAGTTGCTGGAGCCACCACCACCTTGCTTGCCCTTGTGTCGAGGAGGTCCACGGGTACGGGATGAGTACCCGCCGCGCCCGCGGGTGGCCGCGTTTGCCGAAGACTTGAAGCCGCCGCCGGTGCTATGGAACTGCATGACACGCCGATCAAAGTTGCTCAGCATGGCGTACAACTCATCGAGGGAGACCGGCGTGACGCGGGCATCGAGGGCAGAGACAAGGGGCTGGTAGTCCATGTCCAGCCCGTGCAGCAGGTAGGAGATCAGCTCATCATCTTGGATGGGCTTGCCGGCCGCGGCGAGTTCATCGGCCAGGCCGCGCATAGAGGCATAGTACGCAGCAACAGATTGGTTGCCCTTCTGTGCGTTGATCAAAGCAGTGTGAATGTTGTTAACACGACTCGGAGATTGAGAGGAAAACATGCCTGCGAGCGCCGCCCAGAGAGCGTGCGCGGTGGTGATCGCGGTCACCGTGATCAGCACTTCCTTGGAGAGGTTGTTGAGGAGGTAGCCGAGCACTTGTTGGTCCTCCCGCACCCAGATGGGATGGAGAGGGTTCAGCTCGGTCGTCTCCTTGCCTTCCTTGTCCTTGGTGACGAGGAGGCAGGCGGGCTCCGGCATGGTTCCATCGACATAGCCGAAGAGCCCGGCTCCCCTCAGCTGCGGCGTAACTTGCGTTCGCCACAGGACATAGTTCGTCCGAGAGAGCTTCTCCGTGACTTGGCCGCTGAGATTGGATTGAGCGGCGCTGGAGGAAGACATGGCTTGGCACTAGATGGCAGCTAGGGTTTTGAAAGAGGAGGCTCTGATTACCATGTGCGAATAGGCGAAAGCGTCTTACCCTCGGTGTGAGGGGGCGCGTTGCATGTTATAGGCGCAGGGGCGCACCTCCCTGGCAGATAGCGCATACAAGTTTGTTGGAGAAGATTACAACTTGGGGAGAAAGAGATAGAGAGATAAGAGGTTTACAAGATATTGAACTACTTGTCTAACAACCTAGTCTATCTCCTGGACATCTCCTTGTGCGCCAAGTCTGGACTCCAACGTGACATGAATATGTGTTTAACATGTGGAACTATGACATGTTTTAAGTGCAATAATACTAGAAACGGGTAAAGTTGTCTAGTCGCATCACTAGAAATTATTTAGTCTTAACTCAGTTCTCAGAATGATTGATTCGAGAAGTATAATCGTGTTTTAGGAGAGGGTTTGACTTAAGAGAGGCGCCTCCCCCGATCACACCCCTCTTGATCCTTCAGTCCCACTTAATCCCAACTCTTTTGATCATACAAAAGGTTTCCCTCGATTCCTTCTTGGATATCTTTGGGGCGTTTCATTCCTATTGGATCTGATGTTTCACAAACTAGATCCTACTATCTGTTTTTCTCCACCATAATGCTCATGTTTCACAAGCCATGGCGTTGCATTTGCAAAAATACGGCTGGAGGTAGCGCTGGGGAACCGCCTTGCTGGCGGGCTCGTTGTGGACTTTGTGGGCGCAACTCTCCATGCTTGGTAAACCTCCGCACTCCATCGATCCAGGAACCATGTGGCGGGAGACGGGTTGGGAAGAAGAAAGGTGGTCGCACAATGGGGAGTGGGCCATGAGGAAAGCGTGCCGTGAAGAACGACGATGGGAAGGGTGGGGTCAAGCACAAAGTAGGGAGGAGGAGAGGTGGCCGGGGATGGGGGTTTGGTGGGGTTTAGGGTGGAGCCGTGTGTCTATGCTGTCGGGCGAACATTTTAGACATCCTCATTTTTTTTGCGTGGAACCTTGGCGCAGTGGTAAAGCTGCTGCCTTGTGACCATGAGGTCACGGGTTCAAGTCCTGGAAACAGCCTCTTACAGAAATGTAGGGAAAGGCTGCGTACAATAGACCCAAAGTGGTCGGACCCTTCCCCAGACCCTGCGCAAGCGGGAGCTACATGCACTGGGGCTGCCCTTTTTTAACTTTTAGGCTGCCATGACCGTTCTGGTAGTGATAGCGGTCGTTTGGTGGTCAAGGTGCTTTATACTTCTAATGAACTTCTATAATAGATCTAGATCTTTTCACATAAAAAAAACAAAAATGGAATGTCAAATGGAAAGCCCAAAAGAGAAAATAGACTTACAAGGATGTGTCATGAACACCGTTTCTACCTTACCACGCCATGTGCACCCAGCACCCACGGTAAGTAAAGTTGTCGAAGGAGCTCTACATCATCGTAAAACCTCTAAATCAGGAATGCCATGGTGATATTGGTCCAGAGTTCCAACAGTCAGGAAAACGCTCTACTGTTCAGCAGTGCCTATTTTCCACTTAGATTGCTTAAATATCGAATCAACCAACTATGAATGGAGCAATGGGGGTGGTTTTACTTGCACCTAGAAACTACATGCATGCTACTCTGTTTGCAATAGGGTAGTACTAATGCTGTATTAGCTGTTGCAACTGAACAAACAAACTGTACCGATTTGCTTGCAGTTCCCCAACCAGGGAGAGCAGTGAGGCGTAACCTTCTGATATTTCAGAACAAGATGTTCATAAATGTCAAATAGCACCAATGGCAAGTTGGCCCACATAGGTCTGGAATCGATGGAATTCGTCTGAAATGCTATGTCTATTTTCATGTGCATAAGCACAAAATAAGTTCTAGAACAGAAAAGGGCCACCGTGTGTTGTTTCATCACCAGAGACCGGTGTTGCGTTCAGCACGCTACTGCACAAAAACCTGCAACGAGCGGTGTCCGGCAACCTGATCTTATCTACCGAAAATCCAGTGCGTTGTCACCACAGCTTTGCTTACTGAAAATGGGAGGATCGCATCATAGATATCATCAGTCGGAAAAAACCGAAGCCATTATTTTGTTAGTGATGCAGGAAACACGCGCTCTCTGCTACACTTCTAACCGGATCAGTGTACATGATACAATGGCCAGGAAACAGCAAATGCCAACCAACATGAAAATCATGGAGGCACTTGCCCAGGAGAAGATGCTAAGCCTCTGCAAGTTACAAGTTCTGCCAGTCTATGGTTTACAAGTTACAGGTCTATTACTACTATACATACAACTGATCTTCTCCTCTGGTTTCCCGTCTATATGCCCTTTCCCCCCGTATAGAAGAATGAAATAATTACGACCGTCTGCTCTTACCCTAGCATCTTCTAATGAGCCCACCCACATTCTGGGCGATGTCTTGTTTGGTCTCCACTGAAACAGGTGGGTCACCAATATACATATCGAAGAAAGCCCCTGTTCGTAAAGACAGTTTAATATAAAAAAATATTACAACTCGGACTACATAAGAATTCTAGCTTTAAGTAGATTATCTATAGTTCTGTTGCAGAAAAATATATAGATGCACTTACTGCAAAGATCTTTGCTCTGGACAGCGCCAATTTGTTTGCCATCAACTGCACACATATTTCCTTGTTAACGTATATTATGGTGGAAAATAACTTAAATCATACTAAAGAAACAATTATACTATGAACATTTACTATACAACATAAATATACTATGCATACATATACCACGATGGGCCTAATGATACTGATTTGGTGATGTGGATGTTGAATTTATTTTTTCATAAATTTTGGTCAAACTTAAGAACTAGTTTGACGAGGGAGCACTTATTGTTATATACGTATGTACTAACCTTCAGTTATAAGCTGGCCATCACATGTTTGACGGAAGTCGATCTTTGTACCCTGCAGTTAAACCGATCATAGTATCACATGACTAAACGCAACAAATCATATTAACCAGATGAGACTAGAAGCTTTACCACAGGTATTCGAATGTCTTCCCTGAAGTAAGAGCCAAATGTCTTCAGGCAATGGTAATCAGTATTAGGATTCATCTGATCGTACAGTAAACAAAAAGCTCTGTTAAGCCTATACGGATAGCAAAGAATATTAAACTAGTTGCTGAATGAATAACAATCACCTTTTGCAGTCGAAAGCCAAGAGATTTCTCAAACGCACTGAAAAGTTTGGTAATACAAATAATCAATTAACTTCAATCTTGCATTGGCCATATCTTCTGAACCATAGATAAGGATCAATTAACTTACTCTTGCACTGCACTAATGCTAAGCCCATTGTAGCTAACTACCAATCTGACTGTCATATGAATATTTTCCCTGCATAACAGGCCAAGTATAATGCAAATTCTATTAGAAACAGAGGCAAATGAGTTGCAGGTGCGGAAGAAAACGAATGTTTCTGGTGTTGTATCAGGGAATAAGAAAAATCCTACACATCATCAAAACTCGTAAGCGTACAGCGTCCTAAAGATGGAATCTACTAATAGCAGGTAAATCGGGAGTCCTAAACATGACATGAAAGAATTGCAAGTTTGGAACCGTCTCTCTATGAACAGAAACGTTAAAGGACTATCTTTCTTGACGATTTCCAGAATTTTTTTCCAGATGGAACCGTTTCTCTAGCTCAGCTTACACAAGTGTTACATGTACTCCCTCCATATCAAAATATAAGACATTTTTGTAGGCTAGTTTAGCCTATAAAAAATTCTTATATTTTGGTACAGAGGTAGTAAATAGGCTGTGTAAGCTCAAGAATATGGGAAAGATCTTCATACAAAGAATTTCAACACATGTACATGATCAATAAAGCATTCACACCTCAGAAGATCTTCATAGAAATCTGGGTGATCCTTTAACTCGGCAACTGGAACAGAAGCATACTTTGAACCCAGCTTGTTGCAGATAGAATCTGGTTGTATATCTATAAGAATAGTCGAGTACAACATCAGTAACTCAAATGAACATCCTTTAAGAAGTACCTCAGTCTGTTATCAGTTCACAAGTAATAGCAGCATGCCGGGAAATTTAGCCTACTCACATAATCCAAAGGCATAAAGATTCAGGTTTTTGACCTTCATTATCCGCATACTTCTGTAACCCATCCCGACAAGCACCTGTAAATTTAATTGTTTGTTGTCAAAGGGAATGCTGAAGGCCTAGGGAAGATTACAAATTTGGTAAAACATTGTGACACTGTCAAAACAACAAGATACAGACAAAAGTGCCCAGATAATTGCCACGATACTGGGAGCAGAACATGTAATAGGGCAACAAGAAAGGAAACAATGTTTGACTGGTATGAAGGAAAATGGTGCATGACACAATTATCCACAAAATAGAGTAGGAAAAAGGACCTCTGCGGCTGGATTTGAATTCTCCTCAAGAAGAGTAGGGAACTTGATCCCAGTCCTTGGTTCTGTCAGATCTTCCGGATATATTGTTCTTGGCACAGCAACACGAGCACAACCTGGGCGCCTTTCGTCCAAATAAGGCTGATCAACATGTTCTCCGATTTGGTCAACACCATCTTTTCCCAACATCATTGAATCCGCAAGCATCTTTGGCGATCTTATCGATGCATGTAATGATGATCAGTTAATAAAGCAACAAACTGAAATAAAAGCATAGCCTACAGGAACAAACGGGACAGAGAAAGGAAGCAGTAGCAATCCAACAAGATATATCATGATAGAGCATTGTATTCCCTTTCTATGAAAAGCAGGGGTTCGAACCTTACATGTTTTCAAATGGTGGTATTACACTAGCAGCGGCTAGCATAAGAATGTTACAGGCATGACGCTCCTCAACCTCATTCCACGCTCGCCCAAGCGTTGCGTTTGCAAGCTTGGCTAAGAGCATTTGTATAGCATGCTCTTCTCTAGCTTGCAATCCAGCCAGATGCTGCATGCAAGAGGTCACTTGCTTTATTTGTGCCCGACAGGCTCTTGAACCAGAGCCCGCAATAGCAGACAACCTGTGTAAAATATTGGGATTTGTTGCTCTGGAAAGGCAGAAATAGAAAGCTCCAGCGACCTTGTTGAAGCAGCTGAATGCTTCCTGAACTGCGCCACTTCCTGTAGAGCATACATGCCGCGGATGCTGAAAGGAACTCTCGACTAAAGCCCCGACTTGTGATATCAATCCTAACCCGATGTCATGCGACATTGGAGAGCCAATTGGAAACTTATGCAGGTATCCTCCATTATGATCAAGCTTGGAGAAAATGAACCAATCAGGTTTCATAGTGCTGCCAAATATTGCAACTTGAGAAGTCTTTAAACCAAGTCGGGGAGTTTGCCAACACGGGAACTTAACCGATCTGTCAATTGGAACAGAGGAACTGAATCAGGACACACATGTAACACATATTCAGTGCCTGCTTGCAGACAAAAGTTTTACGACAGCACCGGTCAAAATGTATGAGCTAATCTCCAACGCAGCCCTCATGTTCTCTTGAAAAATTACTTTCTGATTCATCATTACGCGATACTTATTACACTCTAAGGAGCCATCCTTTCACCACACATCAACTAGTGATTTTTTACCCCTTATTAAGCCATCCACAGTAGTTGACATAACAAAGCAAGCCATTCACAGTAGTTGGCATAAGGAAGCAAGCCATTGACAGTAGTTGGCGTAACGAAGCAAGCCATTCACAGTAGTTGGCGTAACAAAGCAATAAGTAACCATCCGAAAAACAGCAATTGGAGCTCCCCAAAATCATCCATTATCACAAAAAGGAAAAGGAAATCTTATGATCTCACTGACGCCAAGGAAAAATACAGAAAACGCAGAGAAGCTACACACAAAACGGTTCTAGCCAGATGAGAATTTCCTCTCCCTCGCCGCAACTAAAGCACTTGGTACAGAAATCCCACCTTCTGTACAGAAATCCACAAGCCCAACCAACACCCAGAACGCCCGGATCAGCAGCAAACACGCCGTGATCCCGCAGCCTCCGCCAGATTCACACACAAGAAACACCACCAAACCCATCATTCACAGGCCGCCCCCAAATCCTGACGCCAGCCAAAAATCCCCCCACGAATCAACCACTTACACCGCCCGCATTCCGCCGGTCGTCCCATCTAGAGCGAGACGCGCGCATAAATAAAGAAGGGACGGAAAATAACAGCTGAAGGAAGAAGCGCACCAGAGCTTTTGCCGCACGGAATCGCGCGTTGTCGTCGGCAGATCGGGGAGGCGGCGGCTGCCTCTGCGTGCGCGAGCCGTCTGGCGGTTGTGGAGGGGGGAGGATGCCGTGCGGTGCGCCGGTGGCTTCGTCCGCCGGCGTTCCCCCGGATTCCAGACCGAACCCAGGGGAATGGAATGGGGGAGGGCAGCTGGGCAGGGGGGAAGGTGGCGGTGGTGAATGAATGAAGAACCGAAAGCGAGAGGATTCGCTTTCGTGTTAACTCGCCTCCCCAACTGCTGCCAGAAACTTTCTCGGCGGCGGCGGCGGCTGGCTGGCTGGCCGGCTCTCCCCCGTCCGTGCGTGCGTGCGTGCGTGCGAGGCGAGCGGCACGTGCGCTGAACTGATGCCCTGCTTTGGGGTTTGGGATCGCCGGGTCGGCGTCCGCCTGATTTGATTTGCTACGGGTTTATAAGACGAACCGGGATCCTTGGCGTGTTGGCCCTCTTGTTATGTTAATATGTTATACGTCCACACTCTTCTCAGACTCGAAAGAAATAATCCTAAATTTTTACTTTCTTCACAGACTTTGAACATCTCACATGCAAAACTACTCCCTGTTACTCGTCCTCCTTCCGTGGAAAACGGCGAATTATTTATACAAGAGCTTAGCCACCTGAGCGCATGATTCAACATGCGATCTGTGCGAGAAGACAAGGCCTGCAAATATTTCGGGGTGGTAAAAAAAGGAATCCCGGCATATGCTGTCTCCTGACTCGGTCGGACGTCGGAGGGCTGCCAGAGCAGCGAATGGCACGCAGCACGGCCGGTTGATTCCCGGAATCCAGAAATAAGAGAAGGATGGATGTACAAGCCTCCTCATAACTCAGTGATTCTGGGCCGTTGGATCGGTTCCCTTGATGCGTTCTCGTCCGTCCGATCGAGCTCTGGAGAAGTCTGGGCCGTTGGATCTGGGGCAAACACTGCTGGAATGAATAGTGATGGCAGCAAAATGTAAATACCATGCCCCCACCAGGGCATTTCGGTCATTTCGCGTATTGTGGGTATAAAAGGGGGCCACGCCCGTGTTGAAACCCTAGCCGGCTCCTCCTCCCTCCCGCAGCTGCCTCGCTCCCTCCCACGCACCCGCCTCCCTTCCTCTTCCTCTCCCTCACCTCTCCCTCCACCAGGCCTCGCCGCCCCGCCCACTTCGCCGCCGCCAACGCCCCTCAGACGTCGCCGTCGTGGCTCAGCCATCTCCCCGCACGCTCCTCCCCTTCCCCGCTCCTCCCCTTCTCCATTGCAGCCGCCGCCGCGCCCATCCCCTTCTCTACTGCAGCCGACACGACGCTCGTACGGGGAGG
>NC_041391.1:644309605-644324382 GCF_002162155.2 Triticum dicoccoides | reverse complement strand
GATGACCGCGGCCCCGTCGTCCCGCCCCGCTCGCCGTGGCCGATGACCGCGCCACCAGGGGCCGTGGCGCAGACCCATGTCCCCGCGCGGCGGCGGTAGATCCCTCATCGCGGAGCCAGCCCTCCCGCCGGTGCCACGTCGCGCCGTGATGCCGCTGGCTTGGAGGCCCGTGTTCAGGCAGCCGCCGCGGCGTCGCCGGATGCGGTGGCAGGCTCTCAGGGGACCGCTTGACAGGGGGGCCGTCGCGGCTTCCGGTGGCGCCAAGCCGTAGATTTGAGACACCGTTTACACTTCGGTTTCGATTTGGTGCCTCCACTCCTCACCACCTCTTCCTCTCTGATCTTGTTTGTTTGTAGGCTTGGGATTGTAGGTTATTTGTCTTCTCTATATGTAGATGCTGTTGGATTCAGACCATAGTCGAAAGTTGGGGGCCTTTTGTGCTCTCAGGTTTGGCTATATTCCAAGTATTAGGATTTCTCTCCGGTTTGGCTAGGTTCCATAGATGGCCACAGAGCCTTTTGTGCTCTCAGGTTTGGCTAGATTCCAAGTATTTGGATTTTTTGGGTCAATGGTCTGGCTAGGTTGGCTAGGTTCCAAAGCTGGCCACTTCTCCGTGGCCTTTTGTGCTGCCTTGCTTGGACTCGATGGGAGAGAGATAAGGGTTGGGCTAGGTTCCAAAGATGGCCACTTTTCTGTGGCCTTTTGTGATGCCTTGCTTGGACTTGATGGGAGAGGGAGAAGGGTTTTGCTAGGTTCCAAATATTGGGATCTTTTGGAAGTTAAGGTACTCATGTGCTCTTTGTTATATTGTAAAGCATGTATATGGGGTATTCCTCTGGTTCAAAATGAATACTAGGTTAAGATCCTTACACTTGAAATTTATCATTATTTGGATACTCTGCGGTGTTGTTTTGTTTACTAAATTCTCCAGTTATTTTCAGTTTCAATTAGGCTCTGTGTAGTGATTATCTCGGCTTTTGCAACAGCAACTATACCATCGTGATGTGTAATTACAGATTGTTTTAGTGTTATAATTTGTTCTGACCTCCATGATTTATAGTATTGACATATTGAGCTTGTATGCCCTTTCCATGAATTGAGTTCTATGTAAGTCTTGGCAATGCATTGACATGGTTCTGGTAGCCATTATGATGCATGATGCACCACATTGCCAGTTCCTTTCTATCACTGATTTTTTGATAAATCTTGCTGCAGTGAAACCCAAAGAATGATATGGCTGTGAATGAAAAGGGTACTATTTATTAGTCTTATAGTGGCCTGACATGCTATCGAATTTTTTTAGTATCTAAAAAGGCAGACCAGTTTTGCAATGAATGTTTATATTTTCCATTACATTTGGTCATAAGATTTTACTTTGTTTTGCCAGGAGAATTTCACTTCATGTAGCTACTACACTAGGAGAATTGTATGCTTGCGCCGAGGAAAATGTTATGCCGACCGTGGACAAGTGCCTTGAACTCACCTATGCCCGGTATGGATGGCTTTTCAATTTCGTGCCTTGACTTCTACTCCCTCTGTTCCAAATTACTCGTCGTGGTTTTAGTTCAAATTTGAACTAAAACCACGACGAGTAATTTGGAATGGAGGGAGTAGATTGTAATCCTACTTGACTTTTCCATCAATGATAAGTGAAGTTCTCTACATTCCTCGATTTTTAGTGTTAGGAGACAGAATATGTATCCTTAGTTACCTCTTCCTACATTTTTGGTTTGCCTTTTTTAACCCAAATAAACCATACCTTTACCATATTTTACACGGATGTCATATTTAGTCATTGGCATAGCTTTGGAAGTTCAGTTCAGATAAAAAGATCATCCCATATGACCAGAAACTATTTATGTTCAGATTATAAATCATATGCAATTTAATGTTTTTAAATGGATAGGGTGATTGGCAATAGATAAATGATATTAGCTTTGCATTGCGGATTATTTCCTTTTTTGGCTATAGGTTTTAGCCATTAAGTTTAACTATAGGTTTGTTTCTGTAACTTGTTCGCCTTTAGAACAGGCTTTTGCGTGGCTTACAAAAGAAAAGAGTGAGTGGTTGGTGCGTGGGAGTGCACCGTGGGTCTGATCTGGATTGTTTTAGCTCGGATTTTGTCGTCTTTTTTACCTCTTATTTCGCTTTGGGTGCGGTGTTAGGCGTTCCTTCCTTGGATTGTAGCTATCTCCTTTTCTTTCTCTTCTTCTTCTTTCAATTTTTTCCTTGTCTTTGCCTTAGCACTGAAATGCATATCTACTGTTTTGCAGGTAATCTGGTGTGAGCCCGCCGTGGCCGCCGGGGCGGAGGAAGGCGGCGAGGGGCCCGCCATGGACCGGTTCGACCCCGGCGCGCCGCCGCCGTTCGAGCTGGCGGACACCCACGCCGCCATCCCCAAGCACTGCCAGATGCGATTATCTGCAGGTTCATTTCTTCTCTCTTTCTTTCCTCTTCTTGGACCCCCTCTTGCTGCCAGCTCCTGACTGTGTTCCCTTCTCCTCAAGGTCAGTCAGCCGTGTCAGCCTCATGTACCCACCACGAGATGAAAGATGGATTTGGAGAAGGGAGGGAGCAGGAGGAGAAGAGGAAGAAGACACCGTACCACCTCCATGCACCTCCAATTTCTCTATCCTTTTCTTGCAGGTACCCACACTTCTCTCTTCCTCCTGATTAGCCCGATATCTTATCTCATGTACTCGTCTTCTCATCTTTGTTTGTGCATAATCTTTTCTATACATGTGTACAAGTTGTATGTCTACAAGTTGCTCGATGAAAATCAAAGCAAGCTTTTGAGTGATGTTCTGTTCTTTGCAGAATAGGGATGGACAATTGGTCAATATACTGAATGGATACATTCACTGGAAATGAGGGGCTCTTGATGTTGTGGGCTTGATTGGCTTTGCAGGTTCCAACCAGATTGCTTTGCAGGTATTATGCAAGAATTGTTTTCTTTATTATGAGAAAGCTCAATATTTTTTTGCTGTGAATTACATATGTAAGTGTTATGTGTGATTGTTAGATTGTAGCAGAGATACTATATACAGGGTGTTAATTGTTTAGTTTGCTTGCTTGTTGCTTATCTACACAGTTATACAGGGTGTTAATTGTTCAGTTTGCTTGCTTGTCGCTTATCTACACAGTGATGCGTTGATTTAGTTTTTCTGCTTGCTTAGTTGGCTAATAAGAACATAAGTGTACATGATTACTGCACTACATGATATCCTATAGTATTGTTGTTCAGTGATATTAATCACAATTTGCAAGAACAAAGATAAATGTTGGTCCCCTTTTAGCTAATAGTAGGGACTCACTGATTAGTAGCAAAAAACAGGATCAAGTGCATGCTTAATTTTCTTTTGCAGGTTAAGGATGAGGCCTCAATTATTATTCTTTTATTATGATTGTTGTGTATAGCATGTCCATTATTCTCATCCTATCTGATTGTTGAACTGCACTTGATCATGGTTGTTCATACTCTTAATTCCTGTCCCCGTCGGATCGAGCCACTGGATGACCTCGGCCGTCGGATCAAAGCCGAGGCATTGTAGGAATGGATAGTTACCGTCTCGCGGTAAAAATCTCGTGCACCACGCGTAATTCCTGTCCCCCGCCGAGGGCATTTTCATCATCTCATGTACATGGGTATAAAAGGGGGGCCACGCTCGTGGTAAAACCCTAGCCTCCTCTCTCCTCTGCTACAACCATCCTCGGTGAGCTCCATCCTCGTCCTGCTCCTCTACTTCGGCTATTGTATGTAACATGGTTGTGGCTATATTGATGTGGTGCTCGTCTGGTTGATGCTCTATGCCCTACTCATGCATCGGTTCCTGCTTGAGCTCTGTAGTTGTGGATCCATGCTATTCTAGGGTTCGCAGGCTGTTGTTCATGTTCATTTGCTATCATAGGACCTCCTGTGATGCTCTGGTCAACATGTGGGTGCCCTGGTCCTATAGCTATGCTCCTGGATTTGCTAAATTGATAAGTGACGTTCGTGCTAGGGCGATGATGATTAACCGTGGATGAAGTAAGTGTGCCTTTGAGCAATTGAGGCACCTGTGGGTATCAAGTTGGATCCTCCCTCTTGTCTCTAGAATCCTTTTTGATCATGTGATACTTATTGTTCTATCCTTGGATGGTCGTTCTTCTTGAGTGATAACCAGGGCAGCTTCGCTGTATAAACAGATTAATCTGGTGAAAAGAAACGATGGGGGTAGGTTATATGATCGAGGAAAGATGAATCTGAGCCCACTATCCAATGAACCCTGAACAATTTTTTTAAATTTAAAGGTGTCATTTATTTATGCTCCAGTGGTTATACCCATATTATGTAAATATTTCTTCTCTCTCATACCTTTATTGCATATCAAAGTGCTGCTTTCAGGTGCTAGATTAATTTGGTCCTTGCTTAGCCATATAATCACATGCCAGATAGGTCGCATGGTTGATTAGAAAAAGATCATTTGAGGGTCCATGCGTATTGTGGTTGTAGTTCTGCGAATCAAAATGTTATTCTTGGTTGCTAGATTAATTTGGTTATCCAGTCGGCTCCCAGTTTCCAGTTTCTAATTATATGAGGAAATGGTGTTTTAATGTTAATTAATTTGTTCGGTACTTCTGTTTTCTAATTCTTTGCTTGATGTGTTTTCAATTGGGAGCTCTCCACTCGAAAGATACCTCAACGCCCAGCCACCTCTTCACCACCACACGCCAGTCAGCGCACGAGGCAGCGGAACTTGGTTTGTCTTCGTCCAGGGAAGTGAAGGTCTACCCCTTCTCTCTCTCCTTTCTTTGTTCTTGTTTGTTTGTAGGCCCGGGCTTGTAGATTTGTTGTCTTCTCTATTTGGAGATGCTGTTGGACTGAGACTATATTTCAAATACAGGGGCCTTTTGTGCTCCCTGGTTTGGCTAGATTCCAAGTATTAGGATTTTTTGGGCTCTATGGTCTGATGCTGTTAATTTCGGCTTATTGTAGCTTCAGAAATGATCAATTTTGGACGTATTGAATTGGAATTTTCTCTCTGTTGGGCCCATCGGTGGAGTTCGCCCTGGGGCCTTTGAAATCCTAGAGCCGGCCCTAGGTTTAGTATGTCATTTTTCCTGAGCGTTTTCCTGAGTATGAGCCGCTGATCCTTAGAGCCATTTGCTACTGAGTGTGATCATAAGATTAAATAATGGTCTCTTACACAGCAATTTGCTTTCTTACACTGTTTGTTACTTAGTTAGTCTTTATTATATCATAACTCACGGCTTCTCTACCTCTTTTTTGTAAAGAAGAATTAAATCAATCCTAAGCCTGCACCACAAATATTTGTTTTAGCACCACAATTATCGTATGGAGCTGATATTTGTTTAAAAGTTATTGTGCTCTATGTCTCTTCTTCTACTTGATTTGTGCTACATTTTGTGCCGCCAGTAAAACTTTCTTTGCTATTTCATTAGGCTCAGTTAGTGATTTGTCTCGGGCATTTTCATCAAAAAGGGAGCACTTGTGAGCGGCTACCACCAGGAGGTGACCAGTACACGAGCAGCTGCATACGACAAGAGGAGAGGCACACAAATGACGTAATATTCAGGTTGACCTGACCACCCAACCTTTTGCTAGGTCTGATTCTTATGCAGACTTCTCTTGCAATGTGAAGCAGCCTAACCAATTCATTACTGCCGATTCATTTATTACGATGTAGTATTAGCTATAAATACTTGCTTTTTTTGCGGGGTAGAAATACTTGCTTCTGTGATGATAAAAGAAATGGTTACGTTAGATGTAGTATTAGCTATAGATACTTGCTTTTTTGCGATGTAGTATTAGCATATTCAACATGTTCTCTTTAGCCTTGCGGCTCATAGGATTGCCTTGATTCAGTGACTTCGCTTCAGCTACATTAGAACAAATAAATATGGGTCAAAACATTAGTCACAGTAATTTGGTTACTTACATCCCTCGGATTATATGCATAATATTGTGTGGACACGACAAGACATTTTTTTAGAAAAAAGCGATCAGATCTGAAGCCTATATGCTATCGACGGAGTGATTTTTTATGACCTTAGACACATGTAGTTTGTTCCCTCTCTCCAATATGCTTTGTTATCAAGAGATTTGCTAAAGAACTAAATGGTGCTGCCTAGCCTACTGCATGTAGCCACAAATTGAATCAATTAATAGCGGAAGCACACAATGTTTTACTTGCGGAGTTTTTATGCTCCACTTTCAACTACTTGCATGTTTATGTTGCCTTTGACGTGACTTGTACAAGCCTATATTACTGTCTTCTCTCCTATAGTCGGTATAAATAGACCCCCCCTCCCAATTTAGCAGGGCTACTCTAATGTAAGTGGTGCATAATGTATATCTTTTTACTTCTGATCAGAGAATAGATAACTTTGGCCTTCTATGTGTTGATAAAATGGTGAACACCTTGTGGCACAATACCGACAACCTATGGTTTTTATATGCTATACTAGCAGCCCACCAAAAGAATTTTGTACATAAATACAAGGTTTTAATGTTCTGCCAGCCGGTCCATTGAAGAGGTGCCATATTAAAAGATGCAGGCTGCCAATTTCACTTACAGAAACATAGTATATCAGTGAGTTTTGGACAAAAGCACATACTGCTTTAGTTTTTTTTCTGTCAACATGATGACGCTTCACAATTTCTCTTCATAACACATTATTCCCAGAGTGCAATTCCTTTAGTTGAATCTGAGTGATGTTGTGTGTGTGTGTGTGTGTGTGTGTGTGTGTGTGTGTTTTATTTTCAGTTTTGTATTTTTGTTCTTGCTCGGCAGGGTGATCGACGAGGAGCTAGCAAGATTATTTAGTGTGTGATTCCTGTAGTTGAATCTGAGTGATGCCGTGTGTGTGTTTTAATTTTAGTTTTGTATTTTTTTTCTTGCTCGGCTGGGTCGACTAGGAGATGGAATCATGGTTTTTATCGTCCCATTTCTTCGGTTCAATTGCCAGATTTGTTGTGGCCTAACTTCATCTCTATTGCCTGTGTTCAGCATTTGCAGCACATATGTTGCACATTCTGGAGTTTGTGCCTGCAAAGTGAATGGGTAGACCAGCCGACTGTTGTGATGCGTCCTTCCAAGCGCCTTCCACCCTCAGTGTTCCTGTTTCAGTCACGGCAAATATTCGTGTGTAGAGGCTGATAAAGCCTTTATGCCTTGTTTGTGTTTGTAAATATGCGGATGATATGTACAATCTGTTGCCGGTGTTGTTCTGATGCTATGTATTCTAACAACTTATGTACTTGGGCTTTTATCCGAATCAATTCAATTGTGTATGTCTTTTCACTTGTGGATCGTTTCCTCTTCATTTCTATGGATCATGTTATTTTGCATCTATACTTTTCTTTGGAACTGACATGTGCACTTCGCCTTTGTTTGTACTCATGTGACATGAGTTGAACCTTACTGCTTTTCTTGGAACTGTCAGTGTATGAGTGAACAACATTATGCTCCTGTTATGTCGTCTATAACCTGTCTATCAATGTACTGTTCTTTCCTTATTAGCTATCTATTTGGTTTTGCACAAAAAGGTTATGCTATCCATCAATGGCACAACATGTGATTTTCTCATCGCCAGGCTTTCTTCTCGCCATCCGCAATTGAATGTTTTTTCTTCTCTTCATTGTTATCCTCTATGAATGCATATGCTAAATCTGGATTACTACTAACGTATACGTGCTTGACTAAAACGTTCGGACCGGCATCCTCGTGCCGAGGCGCGATCTTGATCTAGTCGCCAAGATGCGTGCGCCCGGAAGCAGGACGTGGACGTTTACCGTCACGGCCGGCAACAAATAATCATCTTTTCCCGCACGTAACAGTCGATCAAACCGAAGGCGACACTCACGTATATATACTAGTACTGTATAATTTTCTACCCATTCTTAGCGTGTAGTGATTGATCCTAGCACATTTCTACTGATAAACTATGCTGGTAATGGACAGTGGCAACTGGCAAGTCCTTTCAGACGGGAAAACTACATTCGCTGGGACCCTGAACCGGACTGCTCCAGTGATTAGCATGGGCACGCCGCACGCATGACAGCTTGTGTTGCTTAACTTATGTTGCCGCCCACATGGATTGCTTCTGCTCGATCAACGTCCTGCTGTGCCACATCCCACATGCCTGCCCAACTTTGCAAGGCATGGCCGGTGATGCGGCCCCCTTCAAGGCTTCAACTTCTCTGCAACGAATGATGTTGCATCGGTTTGCTGCTTAGCTGCATTCGCCCGTTCGTCCGGTGTACATGTCCGCATGCATGCCTGATGATTCATGGGAGATGGTTGTAGAGGGCCCGTCCGGCACCAGGAGCAGAGGAGAGCTACGCGACATGACGGAATGCAAGGGCTGCTTTGCCGCGGCGAGGCGCCGTGTTCACTGAACCTGGCCTGGAATCCCGAACAGCGGGAAGGTGAACCCAGCCTCTTGGCAATATGACGACGATACTGTCTTTTTCCCATGGGGATCCTGCGTATTAGAAGGGAGAGAGAGGTTTGGTGGAATAGTTATTTTATTGCTTGAGCCTTGTGGACATACATATAGAAGTACAATGATTAACTTGGAGTACAAGACAAGCCAGAACTAATCCTAGTCTTTCCTAATAATCAATATACTCAACATCCCCCCGCAGTCACAACGGGAGCGACGCAGACGGTGAGACTGAAGAAGAATCTGAAGGCAAGCCGACGGACAACCCCCCACAGTCGTAACGGTCGATGCATCGCGGAGTTGTGGCCGGAGTGAAAACCGATGAGGTTGCTCAAGCAGGCGGTAGCCCTTTGTGCCGTTTGTCGATGTAGCCGTGAGCGTGGGTGGTGGAGCCGTGGTTGAGGTAGCCGTGCGAAGAATGCCGTGGTCGATGTCGAGTCGGGGTAGGCGGTGTCGAGAAAGTCGCCGTGGAGCCGCGGGCGCAAGAAGGCGCCGAGTTAGTCGTGGGCGCAGTGGTGTCGAAATAATGGTGCGCCAGGAAGCAGATGATGTTGACGACGCGTCGCGCCGGGGTTGCCAACCCCGGGGACACATCGTAGACGAAGGCACGCGTCGGTGTTGCCAGCACCGGGCATGCGTAGACGGACGATGTCGAAGTTGACGAAGCGCCGCACCAGGTTTGCCGGGCCCGAGGACACGTCGTGGACGAAGGCATGCGGCGGTGTTGCCAGCACCGGGCATGCGTAGACTGGGACCTGCACGAGCTATACGCAATGTCGAAGAAGTCGGAGAGGCCAGCAGAGAAGGACTCGATGGCGGTTGCAGCGCCAATCGGCACGGGGCCAATGTCGCCCGCGGTTGTCGGAGTAGATGAAGCGGTCGGGGTAGATGACGGCGACGCTGGCGACGGGCTGGTGCTGGACGAAGACGAAGGAGGTGGACCGGCGGCTGCGGCGGCTACAGGGGTAGCGGCGGCGACGGCCAAAGAAGAGCGGCGGCGGTGACCTAACGGCGGCAGCGGCGGCTAGGTTAGGAGCGCGGCGACGGTGCTCAAAGTAGGCAAAGAACCCGACAACGTGACGAAGACCGGCGCGGATGGTGGCGTTCCCGCGCTAAGGGAGACGGCGCAGCGCATACCACGGGAGGTCGACGCGCGATGACGGCGGAGTGGACCGCGGGCCGCGGCGCTACGGCTCGTAGGGGCGACGCAGCGGCGGCAGGCAGGTCCGTGCGACGGCAGGAAGACCTCGGGGCGGCGGCGGGGACCGCGGGCCGCGGCGCGACAGCCCGAAGGGGCGGCACGGCGTCGGAGCACTAGTCGGTGCAACCGCGGGGACGACCTCGGGACGGAGGCGTGGATCGCGTCCACGCTCGCTACGACCCGACGGGGCGACGCAGCGGCGGCGCGAGGGTCGGTGCAGCCATGGGACGGCCTGGAGCGGACGGCCCTGGGGCGGCGGTGGATCGCGGGCCGCGGCACTACGGCCCGAAGGGGCGACGCAGCGGTGACGCGGGTTGATGCAGCCGGGAGGAGAACCATGGGGCGGCGGCGTTGCGGCCTGACTGGGCGACGCAGCGGCAGCCCGTTGCTCGATCGGTGGAGGGGCGCGCTGAACTCGGGACAATCTTCACGGGACCTGCGGAGGCGCACGCAACCGACGGGCCAGGTTGGTCGCGCGGCGTAGATGAGGCGGATCGCGGCGGCAAGTGGGTGATCAAGCCGATCGCGCGCGAGGACGGGGACGCCGCTCGATGGAGGCGTGGTGGCGGCGGAGTCCTGGATGAGGCCGGCGACGACGGGCGGCGTGGGACGTTAGCACCGGCACCCGGGCTGCCAAAGCAGCACCGGCGCCCAGGCAGTGAGGCCCGAGCGACCAACGGAGCAGCGGCGCCCGAGTTTGAGGCAGCCGATGAGCCTGACAGCCGAGGACGAGGCCGGCGAGGTAGACCGCCGAGCCGCCGTGCAGACGCGGCAAAGGCTGGTGACGTGGATCGATCGGCGGACCGGCGCGCGAGTGATGGCTATGATTGGCCATCGCATGGCACGAAGCCACCGGGTCGGGGCGATGCAGGTTTCTAGGTCGGAGCAGGGCGGTGACGGCCGGCGCAGGGCGACGGGCGGACCGACGCGCAGACGGTGGCTGGCCCTGACGGGCCGCCTCGGCGCGCGTGGCCGCCGGGTCGGAGGAGAGGCCGGCTGGTCACGCCGGGATTGGAGTAGAGGCGCCCGGGGTTGACGGCGGCGGTGGGCGACGCAAACCGATCAAGAATAGACCGGAAAACCAAAAAGTAGACGCTGATCAAAGCGACTGACGAAAAAGAGAAAAACCCAGATCAAAAGATCGGGAAAAAGACTCTCTAGGGCAGCCGGCCAACACGGCCGGCAGACGGACCCTAGGTACGGGTGGCGAGGCCCCCGACGGCGGTCATGGAGGCCGACCACCCCAGGGGCGGCGCACGGGTGCGGAAGCAGCGGTGGCTAGGGTTTAAGATCGACTTGCGATAGATACCATGTTAGAAGGGAGAGAGAGGTTTGGTGAAATAATTGTTGTATTGCTTGAGCCTCGTGGGCATATATATAAGAGTACAATGATCAACTTGGAGTATAAGACAAGCCAGAACTAATCCTAATTTATCTAGTCTTTCCTAATAATCAATATACTCAACACTGCGAGCCCAGTGCATGGGCCATGAGTTCCTTGTCACTGCTGGCAATTCTAAGTTTCTCACCATCAACGTCCAAACTCATTTCTATCGCTGTCACGTGTAAGGTGCAACTGACGATCCACGAGAATAATGGATCGTGCTACATGTGTAAGGAATGTGGGTTGGCACCTTTCACATTCCGTGGCATGCGAGCGGTACAACTTTGTATTTTGAAGTCTATTCGATACATTACAAAATGTAGAAAAAGAGTTAGCCTGGTTAATTGACGAAAAAAATCAAACAAATACGTTGCAACAAGCCCGCAAGACAAGGCACCTCGGTTGACCTGACTACCCACAAGACCCACACACACTGTCAAAAAGAGGAACACCGTCGTCACTTCTAGCTCGCCTCGACCAAGCGACTCCGACTTCACCGCGGCTGACCAGTGAAGAACCCTCGGGTCGAAAGACGCACGAGAAACCTGTCGGCATCACGTCGAGGAACACGGAGCTCCCACTTTGACACGAGCCTCGCGGAAGAAAGAAACGTGCCTTGCACCAGCAAAACCCCACCTGACCATCACATGGCATCATTGCCACCGCATCTCACGGCGCCGCTGTAGCTCCGGATTCGCACTCAGGGACACTCGAACGTTCGACAACAAGAGCCTGCTCCTCATGCCACCAATACGACGTTATGAGTACATTGTACAACATAAATAAAAATGCAGCGGTGCAATTCTGTCAAATGGTACTTCCTAGACTCCTAGTAACAATCGAATAGACTACTGATATGCAGCAGTAAGAAACAAAAAAATTCATCTATGTCATGGGTTCATGATCGTAGATGTTTAATCACACTCGGCACATTCAGCCAATTGTTTAGCATGGACCAACAGGGTTCTCGTGCGTTGCTTGTTTTGAGGGCTCTTGGTTGGTCGTCTGCGGTGAAGTCGGAGTCGTTTGCTGGTGGAGAAGTGTTGACAATGACAGTTTGTAGGCAACCTCGATGGCGTTCTTATCTGCGAGCAGTGTGTGTGAATCTTGTGGGTATCCAGAATAGGTAAGGGTGCCTTGTCTTGCGAGCGTGTTGTTACGGTTTTCATCTGATTTTTCGCAAAATAACTGGGCAACATTTTTTTAATGCATCGAGTCCTAAGGAGTGATTTCAAAAGATAAAATAACACTTGGCGGTGCCGACATGCATCTAAACATGTAGCCGGTGCTCCAATTTGTGGGGGCTTCTTAGGTCGTTCAGATTCCTTTCTATTTTAAGATTGGGGAAGCTTTTATTGAACTCATCTCATTACATCAAGGTAATACAATTATGCTGAAATCATTCTTTGCCTCTGTCAGTTTCCCTTTTTAAAGATAAATGAAGCGTTTATTGACCCATATCCAGTGGCAGAGTCAGAAAAAAATGGATTAGGGGGGCCAGATGTTGTCAAAACAAGTTGTGGAGGGCCAAACTGTTGTAAAGTAAGGGTTTTAGCAACAAATCATCACCAATTTGGCATTCTTCATCAACTAATTAGGTGTAAATCTCACATGTTAGGGGGGGCAGGCCCTTGTTGGTCCCCCTGCCTCTATCGCTGCCCATATAATTACATCAAAGGCGATATAATCATTTTGAGATCAGCCTCTGCATAATTAATATGCACACAACTCGCACACATGCACAACAAAATATTATCACAAATGGAATAATTCGGAAATGCTATGGACCATTGATGACCCACAAGTGTAGGGGATCTATCGTAGTCCTTTCGATAAGTAAGAGTGTCGAACCCAACAAGGAGCAGAAGAAAATGATAAACGGTTTTCAGTAAGGTTTTCTCTGCAAGCACTGAAATTGTAGGTAATAGATAGTTTTGTGATAAGATAAATAGTAACAAGCAACAAGTAAATAAAGTAAATAAAGTGCAGCAAGGTGGCCCAATCCTTTATGTAGCAAAGGATAATCCTGGACAATTTCTAATAATGAGAAAGGACCCCCCGAGGACACATTGGGAATTATCGTCAAGCTAGTTTTCATCACGCTCAAATGATTCGCGTTTGGTACTTTGATAATTTGATATGTGGGTGGACCGGTACTTGGGTACTGCTCTAACTTGGACAAGCATCCCACTTATGATTAACCCCTATTACAAGCATCCATAACTACAAAAGAAGTATTAAGGTAAACCTAACCACAACATTAAACATATGGATCCATATCAACCCCTAATGAAGCAACGCATAAACTAGGGTTTAAGCTTCTGTCACTCTAGCAACCCATCATCTACTTATTACTTCCCCATGCCTTCCTCTAGGCCCAAATAATGGTGAAGTGTCATGTAGTCGACGTTCACATAACACCACTAGAGGGAAAGACAACATACATCTCATCAAAATATCGAACGAATACGAAATTCACATGACTACTAATAGCAAGACTTCACCCATGTCCTCAGGAACAAACGTAACTACTCACAAAGCATATTCATGTTCATAATCAGAGGGAGTAATAATATGCATAAAGGATCTGAACATATGATCTTCCACCAAATAAACCAATTAGTATCAACTACAAGGAGTAATCCACACTACTAGCAACCCACAGATACTAATTTGTGGTTTTGATACAAGATTGGATACAAGAGATGAACTAGGGTTTGAGAGGAGATGGTGCTGGTGAAGATGTTGATGGAGATTGACCCCCTCCCGATGAGAGGATCGTTGGTGATGATGTTGGTGATGATTTCCCCCTCCCGGAGGGAAGTGTCCCCGGCAGAACAGCTCCGCCAGAGCCATAGATTGATTCCGCCAAGGTTTCGCCTCATGGCGGCGGAGTTTCGTCCCGTAAGCTTGCCCACGATTTTTTCCAGGGTAAAAGTGATGATATAGCAGAAGATGGACGCTGGAGGCCCACCAGGGGGCCCAGGAGATAGGGGGCGCGCCCTATAGGGGGGGCCTGTCTCCTGGACAGGGTGTGGGGCCCCTGGCCTATTTCTTTCGCTCAGAAATTCTTATTAATTCCAAAAAGTTGTTTCGTGGAGTTTCAGTACTTTTGGAGCTGTGCAGAATAGGTTTCCAACATTTGCTCCTTTTCCAGCCAGAATTCTAGCTACCGGCATCCCCCCTCTTCATGGTAAACCTTGTAAAATAAGAGATAATAGCCAGAAGTATTGAGATATAATGTGTAATAACAGCCCATAATGCAATAAATATTGATATAAAAGCATGATGCAAAATGGACGTATCAACTCCCCCAAGCTTAGACCTCGCTTGTCCTCAAGCGGAAGCCGAAATCGAAAAATATGTCCGCATGTTTAGAGATAGAGGTGTCGACAAAAATAAAATACGGACATGAGGGCATCATGATCATTCTAATAACAACAACATATATAGATTTTGTCATATGATTTCCTATGCTCAAGTAACAAATTCACAATGTCAAGTATGGTTCAAAAACTTCATTGGGAACTAACAAACTATAATCTCAGTCATTGAAGCAATTGCAATTTATCGTAACATCAGAAAGAGTCAATAATAGAGCTTTTCAACAAGCTCACATACTCAACTATCTCGTAGTCTCCTATAATTGCTAACACTCACACAGTACTTGTGGTTATAGAGTTTCAGTCGGACACTGAGAAAGATAGGGGCTTATTGTGTTGCCTCCCAACGTATTCACCTTTA
>NC_041391.1:644292715-644309310 GCF_002162155.2 Triticum dicoccoides | reverse complement strand
GATCTTTCAAACACGAGGAGCTTGCCAAAGGATAAAGTAAAAAGGGAAAGGTGTGGATCACCTTGACTCAAGCATAAAGTAAAAACATAAAGTAAAAGATAGGCCCTTCGCAGAGGGAAGCAGAGGTTGTCATGCGCGTTTAGGGTTGATGCATAAAATCTTAATGCAAAAGAACATCACTTTATATTGCCCCTTGTGTGTGGACCTTTATTATGCAGTCCGTCGCTTTTATTACTTCCACAACAAGTTCGTACAAAGCTTATTTTCTCTGCACTAATAAGTCATACATATTTAGGAGAGCAATTTTTATTGCTTGCACCGATGACAACTTACTTGAAGGATCTTACTCAATCCATAGGTAGGTATGGTGGACTCTGATGACAAAAATTGGGTTTAAGGATATTTGGAAGCACAAGTAGTATTTCTACTTGGTGCGAGGAATTTGGCTAGCATGAGGGGGAAAGGCAAGCTCAACATGTTGGAAGGTCAATGACAATATACTTTAACTGAGATGTCGGAAAACATAAACCATTACGTTGTCTTCCTTGTCCAACATCAACTCTTTTAGCATGTCATACTTAATGAGCGCTTCACAATAATAAAAGATGTCCAAGATAATATATCTATATGTGAACCCCTCTTTCCTTATCACTTCCTATTAATTGCAACGATGACCAAGGCTACGTTCATCAACTCTCAACAATTTTTATGCCTCATACTTTCTATGTGTGAAGTTATCACTATCCATAAGATCAATATGAACTCTTTTATTCTTTCTACTTTCTCAAGATCATGGCACATAGCAAAGCCCTTGACTCAACACTAAACTTTATTATAGATAGCACACGGACTTGATTACATAAAGAGATCACAATGCAAAACTCAAACTACTTGATATCAAGACTTCAAACTACTAATGAAGACACTACTAAAAGGATCGAACTAAATAAAGCGGTAAAGATAGGAGTGTGATGGTGATACGATACGGGGGAACCTCCCCCAAGCTTGGCGGTTGCCAAGGGGAGTGCCCATACCCATGTGATTATGTCCTCAGAGGTGATGGAGGTGGTGATGATGACGTTGGATAATCGCACATTGAGCGTAAAAGTTCATCCAACTTGCGGATAATGCCCTTAAGCCCATCAATATGATCCTTCAACAAAATATTCTCTTGTGTGAGATACTTGTTCTGTATGCGAGCTAACTCAATCATCTTGAAAGCTTCAATCTCTGTTGGAGTAAAGAGGTTAGGTAAAGGTTGAGGGATATCTTCTTCTTTCACCGCCGGAACTTGAACCTCCATGGATTTCTTGATCCCTTCATCCTTGTTGATCTCTTCTGGTTCTTCTCTTTTTAGCACTATCTTCAAAAGCCAAGCATCCTTGTCTTCATTGTTGGAGGAGGGTGAAGTCATGGTGCTCTAAATCTGAAATAGAAACAGCTCGAAACGAAAACAGAGGATATTTACGTGATACGGTGGTCAAAACCTTCGGGAGTATATATAATGAATTTTTACCGACCAAAATACGTAACATTCAAGAAAACGGAGTCCGAGAGGCACACGAGGTGCCCACGAGACAGAGGGGCGCGCCCTCCACTCTCGTGGGAGCCTCGTGTCCCTTTCGGACCACTTCTTTCTTCCTAAAATTCTTAAATAATCCAAAACTGATAAAAATTGCCATTGGAGTTGTTTTGGAGTCGGTTTACTTATCGTACCACATACCTATGCCTTTTCGGAGTCTGGAACGTTCTGGAAAGTGTCCCTTATGTATTTCTCAGGGGTTACGGTTTCAACAATATTAGTTTCAACATTGATAGGATTACCTGAAATATAGTGTTTAATTCTTTGACCGTTTACCACCCTCGGATTTGTGCCTTCGAAGTTGTTGATTTTTATAGCACCAGAACGGTAGACTTCCTCGATAACGTAGGGACCTTCCCATTTTGAGAGAAGTTTTCCTGCAAAAAATCTTAAACAAGAGTTGAATAATAACACATAATCTCCTACGTTAAACTCACGCTTTTGTATCCTCTTATCATGCCAGCGTTTGACTTTTTCTTTGAAAAGCTTGGCATTCTCATAACCTTGGGTTCTCCATTCATCAAGTGAGCTAATATCAAATAACCTCTTCTCACCGGCAAGTTTGAAGTCATAATTGAGCTCTTTGATAGCCCAATAGGCCTTATGTTCAAGTTCAAGAGGTAAATGACACGCTTTTCCATAAACCATCTTATAAGGAGACATACCCATAGGATTTTTGTATGCAGTTCTATAGGCCCATAATGCATCATCAAGTTTTTTGGACCAATTCTTTCTAGATCTATTCACAGTCTTTTGCAAAATTAATTTAAGCTCTCTATTGCTCAACTCTACTTGACCACTAGACTGTGGATGATAAGGAGATGCTATTCTATGATTGACATCATACTTAGCAAGCATCTTACGGAAAGCACCATGAATAAAATGTGAACCACCATCAGTCATAAGATATCTAGGGACTCCAAACCTCGGAAAAATAACTTCTTTAAGCATTTTAATAGAAGTGTTATGATCAGCACTACTAGTTGGAATAGTTTCTACCCACTTAGTAACGTAATCAACATCGACTAAGATATGTGTATAACCATTAGAGGCAGGAAAAGGTCCCATATAATCAAAGCCCCAAACATCAAACGGTTCAATAACAAGAGAGTAATTCATATGCATTTCTTGACGTCTACTAATGTTACCTATTCTTTGACATTCATCACAGGATAAGACAAACTTACGAGCATCTTTGAAAAGAGTAGGCCAATAAAAACCAGATTGTAGTACCTTGTGTGCAGTTCTATCTCCAGCGTGGTGTCCTCCATAAGATTCAGAGTGACACTTACATAGAATCTGTTCATGTTCATGCTCAGGCACACGACGTCTAATAACACCATCTACTCCTTCTTTATAAAGGTGTGGATCATCCCAGAAGTAATGTCTTAAATCATAAAAGAACTTTTTCTTTTGCTGGTATGTGAAACTAGGCGGTATAAATTTAGCAACAATTAATTAGCATAATCAGCATACCAAGGAGCAGTACGAGAAGCATTGACGACCGCTAATTGTTCATCAGGAAAGCTATCATTAATAGGCAGTGGGTCATCAAGAACATTCTCTAACCTAGACAAGTTATCTGCAACGGGGTTCTCAGCTCCTTTTCTATCAATAATATGCAGGTAAAATTCTTGGAGCAAGAGAACCCATCTAATAAGTCGAGGCTTAGCATCTTTCTTTTCCATAAGATATTTAATAGCAGCATTATCAGTGTGAATAGTAACTTTGGAATCAACAATATAAGGTCTAAACTTATCACATGCAAACACAACTGCTAAGAACTCTTTTTCAGTAGTAGCATAATTCCTCTGGGAAGTATCAAGAGTCTTACTAGCATACTGGATGACATTCAATTTCTTATCAACTCTTTGCCCAAGAACAACACCTACAGCATAATTACTAGCATCGCACATAATTTCAAAAGGTAAATTCCAATCAGGTGGCTGAAGAATAGGTGCAGTGATCAAAGTTTTCTTAAGTGTTTCAAAAGCTTCTACACAATCATCATCAAAGATAAAATGGATATCTTTTTGCAATAAATTAGTCAGAGGCCTAGAGATTTTAGAAAAGTCCTTAATGAACCTCCTATAAAAACCGGCATGACCAAGGAAACTTCTTATACCTTTTATGTCCTTGGGACATGGCATCTTTTCAATAGCATCAACTTTGGCTTTATCAACTTCAATACCTCTCTTGGAGATCTTGTGCCCCAAGACAATGCCTTCATTAACCATAAAGTGACACTTTTCCCAATTCAGGACGAGACTAGTGTCTTCACATCTATGCAAAACTCGATCAAGGTTGCTCAAAAAATCATCAAAGGAGGATCCATAGACGGAGAAGTCATCCATGAATACCTCACAAATCTTTTCACAAAAATCAGAGAATATAGCCATCATGCATCTTTGAAAGGTAGCAGGTGCATTACATAAACCAAAAGGCATACGTCTATAACAGTACCAAAAGGGCAAGTAAAAGTAGTTTTAGATTGATCCTTCGCTGACATAGGTATCTGAGAGAACCAGAATAACCATCTAGAAAGCAAAAATGTGTGTGTTTGGATAGCCTTTCTAGCATTTGATCAATAAAAGGTAAAGGGTAATGATCTTTCTTAGTAGCTTTATTTAACTTACAGAAATCAATTACCATCCTATAACCTGTAATAATTCTTTGCGGGATCAATTCATCTTTATCATTAGGAATGACGGTAATACCTCCCTTTTTAGGGACACAATGGACAAGGCTTACCCATTCACTATCAGCAACGGGGTAAATAATACCCGCCTCAAGGAGCTTTAGTATCTCCTTTCTTACCACTTCCTTCATCTTGGGATTTAATCGTCTTTGAGGATCTCTAACTGGTTTGGCATCTTTCTCCACTGAAATCTTGTGTTGACATAATGTGGGACTAATGCCCTTAAGATCGTCCAGAGTATATCCAATAGCTGCACGGTGCTTCTTCAGAGTTTTCAATAATCTTTCTTCTTCTTTCTCTGAAAGGTTAGCACTAATAATAGTAGGATATATTTCTTTTTCATCAAGATAAGCATACTTAAGATTATCAGGTAATGGTTTGTGTTCAAACACGGGATCACCCTTGGGTGGAGGGGGATCCCCAAGAATTTTAATGGGAAGGTTATGTTTCAGCATAGGTTCCTGTTTAAGGAACACTTCATCTATTTATTCCCTTTCCTTCATAAACATATCATTTTCATGGTCTAGCAAATATTGTTCTAAAGGATCAGTTGGAGGAACAGCAATGGAAGCAAGACCAATACTCTCATCCTTACTAGGTGGTTCCCTTTCACGAGGTTGTCTACTAAATTTAGCAAAATTAAACTCATGAGACATACCATCTATGCCAACAGTAACAATATTCCTTTCATAATTAATCTTAGCACTAGTAGTATTCAAGAAGGGTCTACCAAAAATAATGGGACAAAAGGCATCTTGTGGGGAAGCAAGAACAAGAAAATCAGCAGGGTATTTAACCTTCCCACACAAAACTTCAACATCTCTAACAATCCCAATAGGTTTAATGGTATCCCTATTAGCAAGCTTAATAGTAACATCAATGTCTTCTAATTCAATGGGTGCAATGTCGTGCATAATTTCTTTATAAAGATCATAAGGTATCGCACTAGCACGGGCACCCATATCACATAAGCAATGATAACAATGATCTCCTATTTTAACAGAAATAACAAGCGTGCCTACGATAGGTCTACGTGTCTTAGTATCAGGTCTAGCAATATTAGCAGTCTCACCCAAGAAAGAAATAACATGCCCATCTAAGTCCTCATCCAAGAGATATTTAACCATAGAAATACTAGGTTCAACATTAATTTGCTCAGGAGGTGTATAAGTCCTAGTATTACTCTTACGAACAACAGTCGAAGCTTTGGCATGATCCTTTATCCTAACAGGAAAAGGAGGCTTTTCAACATAAGCAGTAGGAACAATAGGATCACTATAGGTAATAGTCTTTTCTTCGACTGTAATAGGTGCAACTACTTTCACTTCAACAGGAGGATTATATTTAAACCACTTATATTTAGGGAGATCAACGTGAGTAGCAAAAGATTCACAAAAAGTAGCTACTATCTCAGAGTCAAGTCCATACTTAGTGCTAAATCCACGAAAAACATCGGTATCCATAAAAGATTTAACACAATTGAACTTAGGTGTCATACCTGACTCCTTACCATCGTCGGAACCCCAATCTTCAGAGCTACGTTTAATTCTTTCCAATAAGTCCCATTTGAAATCAATAGTCTTCAACATATAAGAACCAACATAGGAAGTATCGATCAAGTTGCGATTATCAAGAGAAAGCCGAGCATAGAAATTCTGAATAATCATTTCCTGAGAGAGCTCATGATTGGGGCATGAATATAACATTAACTTAAGCCTCACCCAAGCTTGAGCGATGCTTTCTCCTTCGCGAGGCCAGAAATTATATATGTAATTACGATCACGATGAACAAGATGCATAGGATAGAACTTCTGGTGAAATTCCAACTTCAATCGCTTACAATTCCAAGATCTTGTATCATCACATAGCCTATACCATGTCATTGCATCTCCCTTCAAAGATAAAGGGAAGACCTTCCTTTTGACAACATCATCGGGAATACCTGCAAGCTTAAATAATCCACAAACTTCATCCACAAAGATAAGGTGTAAATCGGGATGCAATGTTCCATCTCCTGCAAATGGATTAGCTAGCAGTTTCTCTATCATACCCGAAGGAATCTCAAAATAAATATTTTCATCAAGTTCAATAGGTTGAGGAGCAACTATTTGCTCTTCTGGTTGGGGTGAAGATACCCCAAACAGGCCCCTCAAAGGATTAGTTTCCATAGTGACAAGTAACAGAAAATTTCAGCACACTATATAAATGTTTCCTTACCAAGTTCCACTCACCAAAAGCGCTACAATCCCCGGCAACGGTGCCAAAAAAGAGTCTTGATGACCCACAAGTATAGGGGATCTATCATAGTCCTTTCGATAAGTAAGAGTGTCGAACCCAACGAGGAAACGATAAGCAGTTTTCAGTAAGGTTTTCTATGCAAGCACTGAAATTGTAGGTAATAGATAGTTTTGTGATAAGATAAATAGTAATGAGGAACAAGTAAATAAAGTAAATGAAGTGCAGCAAGTTGGCCCAATCCTTTATGTAGCAAAGGATAAGCCTGGACAATTTCTAATAATGAGAAAGGAGCTCCCGAGGACACATTGGGAATTATCGTCAAGCTAGTTTTCATCACGCTCAAATGATTCGCGTTCGGTACTTCGATAATTTGATATGTGCGGGGACCGGTACTTGGGTACTGCCCTAACTGTTGGGTAACGTAGCAATAATTCAAAATTTTCCTACGTGTCACCAAGATCTATCTATGGAGAAACCAGCAACGAGGGGAAGGAGAGTGCATCTACATACCCTTGTAGATCGCTAAGCGGAAGCGTTCAAGAGAACAGGGTTGAAGGAGTTGTACTCGTCGTGATCCAAATCACCGGAGACCCTAGTGTCGAATGGACGGCACCTCCGCGTTCAACACACGTACAGCCCGGTGACGTCTCCCATGCCTTGATCCAGCAAGGAGAGAGGGAGAGGTTGGGGAAGACTCCATCCAGCAGCAGCACAACAGCGTGGTGGTGGTGGAGGAGCGTGGTGATCCAGCAGGGCTTCGCCAAGCACTGCGATATATGAGGAGAAAGAGAGGTAGGGCTGCGCCAACAGGAGAAGAACTTCGTGTGTTGGGCTGCCCCTTTGCCTCCACTATATATAGGGGGAGAGGGGGGGCTGCACCCCCACCTAGGACTCCACCCCTAGGGGCGGCGGCCAGCCCTAGATCCCATCTAGGGGGGCGTCCAAGGGGGGAGAGGGGAAACTCCCCCCCCCCAAGAAAGGTGGGTGCGCCCCCCTCCCCAAACCCTAGGCGCCTTGGGCCCTTGTGGGGGGCGCACCAGCCCACCTAGGGCTGTTCCCCTCCCACACTTGGCCCATGTAGCCCTCCGAGGATGGTGGCCCCACTTGGTGGACCCTTGGGACCCTCCCGGTGGTCCCCGTACGTTACCGATAAAACCCGAAACTTTTCCGGTGACCAAAACAGGACTTCCCATATATAAATCTTTACCTCCGGACCATTCCGGAACTCCTCGTGACATCCGGGATCTCATCCGGGACTCCGAACAACATTCGGTAACCACATACAAACTTCCTTTATAACCCTAGCGTCATCGAACCTTAAGTGTGTAGACCCTACGGGTTTGGGAACCATGGAGACATGACCGAGACGTTTCCGGTCAGTAACCAACAGTGGGATCTGGATACCCATGTTGGCTCCCACATGTTCCACGATGATATCATCGGATGAACCACGATGTCGAGGATTCGATCAATCCTGTATACAATTCCCTTTGTCTAGCGGTATTATACTTGCCTGAGATTCGATCGTCGGTATGCCGATACTTTGTTCAATCTCATTACCGGCAAGTCTCTTTACTCGTTCTGTAACACATCATCCCGTGATCAACCCCTTGGTCACATTGTGCACATTATGATGATGTTCTACCAAGTGGGCCCAGAGATACCTCTCCGTTTACACGGAGTGACAAATCCCAGTCTCGATTCGTGCCAACCCAACAGACACTTTCGGAGATACCCGTAGTGCACCTTTATAGACACCCAGTTACGTTGTGATTTTTGGTGCATCCAAAGCATTCCTACGGTATCCGGGAGTTGCACAATCTCATGGTCTAAGGAAATTATACTTGACATTAGAAAAGCTTTAGCATACGAACTACGAACTTTGTGCTAGGCTTAGGATTGGGTCTTGTCCATCACATCATTCTCCTAATGATGTGATCCCATTATCAACGACATCCAATGTCCATGGTCAGGAAACCGTAACCATCTGTTGATCAATGAGCTAGTCAACTAGAGGCTTACTAGGGACATGGTGTTGTCTATGTACCCACACATGTATATGAGTTTCCTATCAATACAATTATAGCATGGATAATAAACGATTATCATGAACAAGGAAATATAATAATAACCAATTTAGTATTGCCTCTAGGGCATATTTCCAACAGTCTCCCACTTGCACTAGAGTCAATAATCTAGTTCACATCGCCATGTGATTAACACTGATAGGTCACATCGCCATGTGACCAACATTCAAAGAGTTTACTAGTGTCACTAAACTATTTCACATCACCATGTGATTAAGACTCAATGAGTTCTGGGGTTTGATCATGTTTTGCTTGTGAGAGAGGTTTTAGTCAACGGGTCTGTAACATTCAGATCCGTATGTATTTCGCAAATCTCTAGGTCATATTGTAAATGCTGCTTCCATGCTCCACTTGGAGCTACTCCAAATGGTCGCTCCACTATACGTATCCGGTTTGCTACTCAGAGTCATTCAGATAGGTGTTAAAGCTTACATCGACGTAACCCTTTACGCCGAACTCTTTATCACCTCCATAACCGAGAAACATGTCCTTTATTTACTCCAAGGACAATTTTTGACCGCTGTCCAATGATCCATTCCTGGATCATGCTTGTACCCCTTGACTGACTCATGGCAAGGCACACTTCCGGTGCGGTACACAACATAGCATACTATAGAGCCTATGTCTGAAGCATAGGGGACGACCTTCGTCCTTTCTCTCTCTTCTGCCGTGGTCGAGCTTTAACTCTTAACTTCATACCTTACAACTCAGGCAAGAACTCCTTCTTTTACTGATCCATCTTAAACACCTTCAAGATCATGTCAAGGTATGTGCTCATTTGAAAGTACCATTTAGCGTTTTTGATCTATCCTCATAGATCTTGATGCTCAATGTTCAAGCAGCTTAATTCAGGTTTTCGATTGAAAAACACTTTTCAAATAACCCTATATGCTTTCCAGAAATTCTATGTTATTTCTGATCAACAATATGTCAACAACATATACTCATCAGAAATTCTATAGTGCTCCCACTCACTTCTTTGGAAATACAAGTTTCTCATAAACTTTGTATAAACCCAAAATCTTTGATCATCTCATCAAAGTGTACATTCCAACTCCGAGATGCTTACTCCAGTCCTCAGAAGGATTGCTGGAGCTTTGCATACTTGTTAGCGTCTTTCAGGATTGTCAAAACCTTCTGGTTGTATCACATACAACCTTTCCTCACGAAAAACTGGTAAGGAAACTTGTTTTGACATCCATCTGCCAGATTTCATAAATGCAACTTATGCTAACATGATTCCAACGGACTTATACATCGCTATGGATGAGAAAATCTCATCGTAGTCAACTCCTTGAACTTGTGAAAAAACTCTTCGCCACAAGTCGAGCTTCATAGACGGTGACATTACCGTCCACGTCCGTTTTCTTCTTAAAGACCCATTTATCTCAATGGCTTGCCGATCATCGAGCAAGACCACCAAAGTCCATGCTTTGTATACATGGATCCTCTCTCGGATTTTATGGCCTCGAGCCATTTGTCAGAATCCGGGCCCACCATCACTTCTCCATAGCTCGTAGGTTCATTGTTGTCTAGCAACATGACCTCCAAGACAGGATTACCGTACCACTCCGAAGCAGTACGCGTCCTAGTCGTCCTATGAGGTTCGGTAGTGACTTGATCCAAAGCATCATGATCACTATCATCAGCTTCCACTTCAATTGGTGTAGGTGCCACATGAACAACTTCCTGTGCCCTGCTACACATTGGTTGAAGTGATGATTCAATAACTTCATCAAGTCTCCACCTCCCACTCAATTCTTTCGAGAGAAACTTTTCCTCGAGAAAGGACCCGTTTTAGAAACAATTACTTTTGCTTCCGAATCTGAGATAGGAGGCATACCCAACCATTTTGGGTATCCTATGAAGATGTATTTATCCGTTTTGGGTTCGAGCTTATCACGATGAAACTTTTTCACATAAGAGTCGCAGCCCCAAACTTTTTAAGAAACGACAACTTAGGTTTCTCCAAACCATAGTTCAAACGGTGTCGTCTCAACGGAATTACGTGGTGCCCTTATTAAAGTGAGTGTGGTTGTCTCTAATGCCTAACCCATGAACGATAGTGGTAATTCGATAAGAGACATCATGCTACGCACCATATCCAATAGGGTGCAACTATGATGTTCGGACACACCATCACACTATGGTGTTCCAGGCGGTATTAATTGTGAAACAATTTCCACAATGTCTTAATTGCATGCCAAAGCTCGTAACTCAGATACTCATCTCTATGATCATATCATAGACATTTTATCCTCTTGTCACAAGGATCTTCATTCTGAAATTACTTGAATCATTCAATAATTTAGACTTGTGTTTCATCAAGTAAATATACTCAACATCTACTCAAATCATCTGTGAAGTAAGAACATAACGATATTCACTGCATGCCTCAGCACTCATTGGACTACACACATCAAAATGTGTTACTTCCAACAAGTTGCTATCTTGTTCCATCTTACTGAAAACGAGGCTTTTTCAGTCATCTTGCCCATGTGGTATAATTTGCATATCTCAAGTGATTCAAAATCAAGTGAGTCCAAGCGATCCATCTGCATGGAGTTTCTTCATGCGTATACACCAATAGACATGGTTTGCATGTCTCAAACTTTTCAAAAAATGAGTGAGTCCAAAGATCCATCAACATGGAGCATCTTCATGCGTTTTATACCAATATGACTTACATGGCAGTGCCACAAGTAAGTGGTACTATCATTACTATCTTATATCTTTTGGCATGAAAATGTGTATCACTACGATCGAGATTCAATAAACCATTCTTTTAGGTGTAAGACCATTGAAGGTATTATTCAAATAAATAGAGTAACCATTATTCTCCTTAAATGAATAACAACATTGCGATAGACATAATCCAATCATGTCTATGCTCAATGCAAACACCAAATAACACTATTCAGGTTTAGCACCAATCTCGATGGTAGAGGGAGCGTGCGATGCTTGATCACATCAACCTTGGAAACACTTCCAACACATATCGCCAGCTCACCTTTAGCTAGTCTCCGTTTATTCCGTAGCCTTTTATTTCGAGTTACTAACACTTAGAAACCAAACCGGTATCTAATACCCTGGTGCTACTGGGAGTACTAGTAAAGTACACATTTAATTCAATGTATATCCAATATACTTCTATCGACCTTGCCAGCCTTCTCATCTACCAAGTATCTAGGGTGGTTCTGCTTCAGTGTCCGTTCCTCTCATTACAGAAGCACTTATTCTCGGGTTTGGGTTCTACCTTGGGTTTCTTCACTAGAGCAGCAACTGTTTTGCTATTTCATGAAGTATCCCTTGTTGCCCTTGCCCTTCTTGAAACTAGTGGTTTTACCAACCATCAACAATTGATGCTCCTACTTGACTTCTACTTTCGCGGTGTCAAACATCATGAACACTTCAAGGATCATCATATCTATCCCTGATATGTTATAGTTCATCACGAAGCTCTAGCAGCTTGGTGGCAATGACTTTGGAGAAACATCACTGTCTCTTCTGGAAGATCAACTCCCACTCGATTCAAGTGATTGTTGTACTCAGACAATCTGAGCACAAGCTCAACGATTGAGCTTTTCTCCCTTAGTTTGCAGGCTAAGAAAATCGTCAGAGGTCTTATACCTCTTGACTTGGGCACGAGCCTGAAATCCCAATTTCAGCCCTCGAAACATCTCATATGTTCCGCGACATTTCAAAAATGTCTTCGGTGCCTCAACTCTAAACCATTTAACATTACCGAACTATCATGTAGTCATCAAAACATGTATGTCAGATGTTCGCAACATCCACAGACCACGTTCGAGGTCCAGCATACCGAGCGGTGCATTAAGGACATAAGCCTTCTATTGTCCGCATAATTGCTACTGTCAACTTTCAACTATATTTTCTCTAGGAACATATCTAAAATAGTAGAACTAAGTGCGAGCTATGACATAATTTGCAAAGGGCTTTTGACTATGTTCAGGATAATTAAGTTCATCTAATGAACTCCCACTCAGATAGACATCCCTCCAGTCATCTAAGTGATTACATGATCTGAGTCAACTAGGCCGGTCCGATCATGACGTGAGACGGACTAGTCATCATCGGTGAACATCTTCATGTTGATCGTATCCACCATACGACTCATGCTCGACCTTTCGGTCTCTTGTGTTCCGAGGCCATGTCTGTACATGATAGGCTCGTCAAGCTAACCTAAGTGTTTCGCATGTGTAAATCTGGCTTACACCCGTTGTATGTGAACGTTAGAATCTATCACACCCGATCATCACGTGGTGCTTCGAAACGACGAACTTTCGCAATGGTGCACAGTTAGGGGGAACACTTTCTTGAAATTTTAATGAGGGATCATCTTATTTACTACCGTCGTTCTAAGCAAATAAGATGTATAAACATGATAAACATCACATGCAATCAAATAGTGACATGATATGGCCAATATCATTTTGCTCCTTTTGATCTCCATCTTCGGGGCTCCATGATCATCATTGTCACTGGCATGACACCATGATCTCCATCATCGTGTCTCCATGAAGTTCTCTCGCCAACTTATTACTTCTACTACTATGGCTACCGGTTAGCAATAAAGTAAAGTAATTACATGGCGTTTGTTCAATGACACGCAGGTCATACAATAAATTAAGACAACTCCTGTGGCTCTTGCCGGTTGTCATACTCATCGATATGCAAGTCGTGATTCCTATTACAAGAACATGATCAATCTCATACATCACATATCATTAATCACATTCTTTTGACCATATCACATCACATAACATACCCTACAAAAACAAGTTAGACGTCCTCTAATTGTTGTTTGCATGTTTTACGTGGCTGCTATGGGTTTCTAGCAAGAACGTTTCTTACCTACGCAAAACCACAACGTGATATGCCAATTTCTATTTACCCTTCATAAGGACCCTTTTCATCGATTTCGTTCCGACTAAAGTGGGAGAGACTGACACCCGCTAGCCACCTTATGCACCAAGTGCATGTCAGTCGGTGGAACCTGTCTCATGTAAGTGTACGAGTAAGGTCGGTTCGGGCCGCTTCATCCCACAATACCGTCGAAACAAGATTGGACTAGTAACGGTAAGCATATTGAACAAAATCAACGCCCACAACTACTTTGTGTTCTACTCGTGCAAAGAATCTATGCAATAGACCTAGCTCATGATGCCACTGTTGGGTAATGTAGCAATAATTCAAAATTTTCCTATGTGTCACCAAGATCTATCTATGGAGAAACCAGCAACGAGGGGAAGGAGAGTGCATCTACATACCCTTGTAGATCGCTAAGAGGAAGCGTTCAAGAGAACGGGGTTGAAGGAGTCATACTCGTCATCCAAATCACCGGAGATCCTAGTGCCGAACGGACGGCACCTCCGTGTTCAACACACGTACAGCCCGGTGACGTCTCCCATGCCTTGATCCAGCAAGGAGAGAGGGAGAGGTTGGGGAAGACTCCATCCAGCAGCAGCACAACAGCATGGTGGTGGTGGAGCAGCGTGGTGATCCAGCAGGGCTTCGCCAAGCACCGCGAGATATGAGGAGAAAGAGAGGTAGGACTGCGCCAACAGGAGAAGAACTTCGTGTGTTGGGCTGCCCCTTTGCCTCCACTATATATAGGGGGAGAGGGGGGGCTGCGCCCCCACCTAGGGTTCCACCCCTAGGGGCGGCGGCCAGCCCTAGATCCCATCTAGGGGGGCGGCCAAGGGGGGAGAGGGGAAACTTGCCCCCCAAGAAACGTGGGTGCGCCCCCTCCCCAAACCCTAGGCGCCTTGGGCCCTTGTGGGGGGGGGGGGAGGGCGCACCAGCCCACTTGGGGCTGGTCCCCTCCCACACTTGGACCATGCAGCCCTCCGAGGATGGTTGCCCCACTTGGTGGACCCTCGGGACCCTCGCGGTGGTCTCGGTACGTTACCGATAAAACCCGAAACTTTTCCGGTGACCAAAACAGGACTTCCCATATATAAATCTTTACCTCCAGACCATTCTGAAACTCCTCATGACGTACGGGATCTCATCCGGGACTCCGAACAACATTTAGTAACCACACACAAACTTCCTTTATAACCCTAGCGTCATCGAACCTTAAGTGTGTAGACCCTACGGGTTCGAGAACCATGTAGACATGACCGAGACGTTTCCGGTCAGTAACCAACAGCGGGATCTGGATATCCATGTTGGCTCCCAGATGTTCCATGATGATCTCATCGGATGAACCACGATGTCGAGGATTTGATCAATCCCGTATACAATTCCCTTTGTCTAGCGGTATTATACTTGCCTGAGATTCGATCATCGGTATGCCAATACTTTGTTCAATCTCGTTACCGGCAAGTCTCTTTACTCGTTCCGTAACACATCATCCCGTGATCAACCACTTGGTCACATTGTGCACATTATGATGATGTCCTACCGAGTGGGCCTAGAGATACCTCTCCGTTTAGACGGAGTGACAAATCCCAGTCTCGATTCGTGCCAACCCAACAGACACTTTCGGAGATACCCGTAGTGCACCTTTATAGCCACCCAATTATGTTGTGACATTTGGTGCACCCAAAGCATTCCTACGGTATCCGGGAGTTGCACAATCTCATGGTCTAAGGAAATGATACTTGACATTAGAAAAGCTTTAGCATACGAACTACGATCTTTGTGCTAGGCTTAGGATTGGGTCTTGTCCATCACATCATTCTCCTAATGATGTGATCCCGTTATCAACGACATCCAATGTCCATGGTCAGGAAACCGTAACCATCTGTTGATCAATGAGCTAGTCAACTAGAGGCTTACTAGGGTCATGGTGTTGTCTATGTACCCACACATTTATCTGAGTTTCCTATCAATACAATTATAGGATGGATAATAAATGATTATCATGAACAAGGAAATATAATAATAACCAATTTATTATTGCCTCTAGGGCATATTTCCAACACTAACTTGGACAAGCATCCCACTTATGATTAACCCCTATTGCAAGCATCCACAACTACAAAAGAAGTATTAAGGTAAACCTAACCACAACATTAAACATATGGATCCATAACAACCCCTAACGAAGCAACGCATAAACTAGGGTTTAAGCTTCTGTCACTCTAGCAACCCATCATCTACTTATTACTTCCCCATGCCTTCCTCTAGGCCCAAATAATGGTAAGTGTCATGTAGTCGACATTCACATAACACCACTAGAGGGAAAGACAACATACATCTCATCAAAATATCGAACGAATACGAAATTCACATGACTACTAATAGCAAGACTTCACCCCATGTCCTCAGGAACAAACATAACTACTCACAAAGCATATTCATGTTCATAATTAGAGGAGTAATAATATGCATAAAGGATCTGAACATATGATCTTTCACCAAATAAACCAATTAGTATCAACTACAAGGAGTAATCCACAGTACACTACAAAAAAAGACACATCCGTGACATTTTGGGCCGAACGAATTTTTTTCCTGTCATACATATGACACTTCTATGACGATAATTGTGACAAAACCCGGTATCATCATAGATGTGGTGGGCTCCTACTTCTATGACAAAAAGTCATGACAGAAAATGGGCTTTTCGTCCTGGGCGGGCCGGAGACGCAGATGCATGACATTCTTTGGGCCGTCCATGACGGAAAAAACCATGGTAGAAGCGAGGGGGAGGAAAATTTCGGGGAGTTGTCGGTTACGGTGGGAGGTCGAGGGCCGAGCGATGCGCGTTTCTCTCGTACACGTACGCGCGTGTGTGCGAGGCGTTGGCTCTAACTGAACCCGAGCGAGGCGTTCGGCTCTAACTGAACCCGAGCGAGGCGTTGGGCTCTAACTAAACCCGAGCGATTGCACTGCAGGCTATGCGTTACTGAACCCGAGTGATCGATCGATGGCTGTTAACTGAACCCGATGGAGCGATTCCTTCGCTACTGCTGCTAACTGAAGCCGATCGATTGGATGAACAGTGAGTGTTGCGGGG
>NC_041391.1:644253623-644292017 GCF_002162155.2 Triticum dicoccoides | reverse complement strand
TTTCGTCCGTTTTGCGGTACGCCACACCCGTCCCGATCAACAGGACCCCCGTTTCGACCGTAGGAGGTCTGTTTCCTCCATTTTGCGGTGTGCCACACCCCTCCTGATCAACAGGACCCCCGTTTCGATAGTAGGAGGTACGTTTCCTCCATTTTGCGGTACGCCACACCCCTCCCGATCAACAGGACCCCGTTTCGAACGTAGGAGGTCCGTTTCCTCCGTTCTGCGGTATGCCATGCCTCGTTTCCATCGCCTGTTCCGTCCAAGCCCTCCCGATGAACATGACCACGCATTCCGTTCCGACCCAGCCGGTTGGCTCCCACGCGTTTCGTTGCCTCCCGATGAACACGATGCATTCCGTTGCCTTCCCATGAACACGACGCATTCCGTTGCCTCCCCATGAACACGACGCATTCCGTTGCCTCCCCATGAACACGACGACGACGCTATTTCTCCGTTCCGACCCAGCCATGTACATGAGCCCTCGCCGTACGTATGCGCGAGTAGGCGTTCGAGACCCTGCCCGTATGTACACATATGTGGCCGTATTTTCTTTCTTGCACCCTGGCTACTGTACGTACGTGTACATGCTACGTGCGCGCCTCTACTATGACACGTGCGCACCTCTACATCCACCAGTATATATATACGCACACGTTCGCGACCAGAATGACAACGCTACGTACGCTTCGACCAGGTGGGTCCCGACTGTCAGACACTTCCTTGCCTGCGAAGATGTAGCTAGTGGGTCCCAGCAGTCAGGGGGGCGAATCGTTTTTTTACCCGGACGCACTTCCTTGCATGCGAAGATGTAGCTGGTGGGTCCCAACAGTCAAGGGGCGAATCATTTTTTCCCGGACGCACTTCCTTGCGTGCGAAGGTGTAGCTGGTGGGTCCCAGCAGTCAGGGGGGAAACTTTTTTTTCGCGAAATACGGTGGCCCGTCCGGTGGGTTCGCGCTGTCAGGTGGAGGAATAACTATTTTGCACGTAATAAGGAGGCACTTCCTTGCTGCGGCCGTGGACCCAGCTGTCAGCCTCTCCACGCACAATACTCTTCCGATGGAAGTCAGTCGTTGACCACATTGACCATGCCGCGCCGAGAGCACCACGGCGGTGGACGACGGTGAGGCCTAGGAAGGGGACGACATGGAGGCAGGGAAGACTCGGCAGTTGTTTCCCACGCAGAGGGGAGTACGACTGTACGAGGGTTTACTGGTTCGTCTGCCGTCGCCGGAGAATAACGACAGGTGTGGGTGAGTAGAGGGATGGCTAGGCCAGCGATGGGAGTACGGTGGGGCGGTAAGGCCTGCGCGGCAGCACAGCCGGCCGCGGGGAGGAGGGAGCAGGCAGTCCCGCTGGCGCTTGTTTGAGCGGCTGGAGCAGGAAGAATAGAGATTGAAGAAGCACGACGGCCGTTGGATGGACATCCAACCGTCACTGCTTGTGTATCAACCTTTTTTTAGGAAAGCCTCAAATCTGTGGAAAACAGCATACAACCCATCTGCCATTCTTTCTAATAATTTACAGCCCATTTGCTAATTCTTAAGGTTTTTTTTGGAGCCCATATTCTTTTTGTTAGCATTACAGCCCATATTGTGGCCATGGTTAAAAAATTATATGAAGTTTTGCATATTTCGGTGCGGTCCGAACTGTTTTTAATCTCGAAATTTCGAGTCACACTCAAACTGATTTTAAAAATAAATGTATATCAATATAAAATCCAACAAATTCTCCACGCATAAAAATTAATGTAATTTAAAATCTTGAAATGAAAAGAAATATATTTGAAACTAATTGCCGGTTTGATGTGTTTTGAAAATGTACAACCCATTTTTCATTACTGATGGGCCATTTTCTCAGCTAGCCGAATGAAAGCTCTCCTTGTCTTGAAAGATTTACAGCCCAACATGCCTGACAAAGCGACCTACTTGGCAAATCACAAAAAAACTGGGCTGTGGCCGCGGACCCAGCTGTCAGCCTCTCCACGTACAGTACTCTTCCGATGGAAGTCGTTCCTTGACCATGTTGACCACGCCGTGCGGAGAGCACCACGGCAGTGGAAGACGACGAGGCCTAGGAAGAGGACGACGCGGAGCCGGGGAAGACGCGGCAGTGGAAGCCCGCGCGGAGAGGAGTACGAGGGTTCACTGGTTCGGCTGCGGTGTGAGGCTGCCGTCGCTGCAGGGCCTGGCCAGCGGTGGGAATAGTAGGGGGCGGTGAGGCCTCCGTGGCAGCACAGCCGGCCACGGGAGGCATGAGCATGCGGCACGACCGGTGCTGCTTTGGGCGGCTGGAGCAAGAAGACCAGAGGTTGAAGAAGCACTACGGCCATTGGATGGACATCGTGCGGTCACTGGAGCTAGAATCATTCATATTGACTAAGTTGAGAAAGCCCTTCGTCCCCGTCAACTTAGTAGGCCCACAAGACAGCCTCCCACCAAGGTGGGTCCCTGCTAGCCGGGGGAGTATTCATTTTTTTGTGCGTAATAAGGAGGCACTTCCGGTGGGTCCGAGCTGACAGCGGGGGCACCTTTTTTTCGTGAAATACGGTGGCCCGTCCGGTGGGTCCCAACAGTCAGGGGGAAACGATTTTTTGGCAAAATACTGGTGGCCCGTCCGGTGGGTCCCCGCTGTCAGGTGGAGGAATAATTATTTTCTGCGTAATAAGGAGGCACCTCCTTGCGGCTGCCGTGGACCCAGCTATCAGCCTCTCCATGTACAGTACTCTTCCAATGGAAGTCGGTCGTTGACCACATTGACCACGCCGCGCCGAGAGCACCACGGCAGTGGACGACGGTGAGGCCTAGGAAGGGGACGACGCGGAGCCGGGCCACAGGAGGTAGGAGCAGGCGGTAGCACAGTCGCCCATGGGAGGCAGGAGCAGGCGGCACGACCAGTGCTGCTTTGGGCGACTGGAGCAAGAAGACCAGAGGTTGAAGAAGCACTATGGCCGTTGGATGAACATCAGACGGTCACTGGAGTATTGACTAAGTTGACAAAGCCCTCCGTCCCCGTTAACTTAGTAGGCCCACAAGTCAGCCCAACAATATGGTGGGTCCGAGCTAGCAGGGGGTATTCATTTTTTTGGGCGTAATAAGGAGGCACTTCCTTGCGTGCGAAGATATAGCTGGTGGGTCCGACCTGTCAGCGGGGGGAACGTTTTTTTTCGCGAAATATAGAGGCCCTTCCTGTGGGTCCTAGCTGTCAGGTGGAGGAATCATTATTTTGCGCGTAATAAGGAGGCATTTCCTTGCGTGCGGCCATGGACCCAGCTGTCATCCTCTCCACGTACAGTCCACTTCCGATGGATGTCGTTCATTGACTACGTTGACTAGGCCGCACCGAGAGCACCAGGGCGGTGGACGACGGCGAGGCCTAGGAAGGGAACGACACGGAGCCAGGGAATACTCGGCAGTTGTTTCCCACGCGGAGGAGTACGAGGGTTTACTGGTTCGTCTGTCGTCGCCGGAGAATAACATCATGTGTGGCTGATTAGAGGGATGGCTAGGCCAGCGATGGGAGTACGATGGGGCCGTGAGGCCTGCGCGGCAGCATAGCCGGCCACGGGAGGAGGGAGCAGGCAGTCCCGCCGGCGCTTGTTTAAGCGGCTGGAGCATGAAGAGCAGAGATTGAAGAAGCACGACAGCCATTGGATGGACATCCAACAGTCATTGCTCTCATGTGTTGACTAAGTTGACAGGGCGTTGCGTGTGCGTCAACCTTTTTTTATGAAAGCATACGCGTCAACCTGTAGTAGCCGCACAAGTCAGCCTCAAATCTGTGGAAAACATGGTACATCACATCTTCCATTATTTCTAATAATGTACAACCCATTTGCTAATTCTTAAGATTTTTTTGGAGCCCATCTTCTTTTTGTTAGCATTACACCCCATATTGTGGCCACGGTTAAAAAGTATACGAAATTTTGCATATTTCGGTGCGGTCAACTGTTTTTAATCCAGAAATATCGATTCACATTCAAAATATTTTGAAAAATAATTTATATAAATATAAAATCCAAATAATTGTCCACGCATAAAAATCAATGGAATTTAAGATCTTGTAATGAAAAAAAATTGAAACTAATTCCCGGTTTGATGTTTTTTAAAAATGTACATGCCATTCCTGGGCAAACCGAGTGAAACTCTCATCGTCTGGAAAGATTTGCAGCCCAGCAGGGCCGATAAAGCAAGTAGGCCTTATTTAGGTATTTCTTTTAAAAAAATAGAACTGGGCTAGCCATTTTCAGCAAGAAAAAAACACAACTGGGCTCATGATGTGGTAAACATAAATAAAACCCTGGCTAGACTGGCCACAGCCCCAGCACAACTCCGTTGTTACCCTGATCCGTCGCTAAAACTAGTATAAATAACAACTGCTTGTTCCTCAAAAAAACTGCGCGGCTTGCTGGGTCCCTGGTGTCAGCCGCTCGTAGTGTAATTCTCTCATTTATTGATTACGTTGACAATGGTGTGAGCCCCAGATGTCCAACCATTAGGACTAGGAGGAACCATATTTTTGGGCTTGTACTATAGAGGCACTTGCTTGCGTACTGCCATGACGCTGGTGGGTCCCTACTATCATCCTCTCCACGTACAATCATCTCCTTGTTCCTCTCGGTTGTTGACGACGTTGATAACACAAGAGGGCGGCGCACCGTGCACGGCGAGCGAACCAAGGCCGCAAGGCGAAGGACGACGGCGAGGCCTCAGACGGAACGAACAGGAGCCATTGAAGATGCGCCGGTCCAGTCGCAGGCGGAGGGGAGTACGATGGTTGACTGGTTCGGGCATGAGTGCGTGTTGGGGATGACGTCGCCGGAGAATAACATGACGTGTGGGGGAATAGAGGGAGGGACTAGCCAACATTGGAGGGTATGTACGGTAGGGCGGCGGAGGCGCAGCCAGCCATGGGAGGCGGGAGCAGGCGGAGCCGACGTGGTGGTTTGGTTTGGGTGGCTGGAGGAAGAAGAAGACAAGAGATAGAAGATACACGACAGATGGCGGGGTCGTTTGTTGACTGGCTAGTAAGTCGACACCACCTTGGATAGGCTATTTCCTCGCGGGTCCCAAATGTCAGAATCCAAATCTGTCACGGTCATGCAACCTTTCCTATGAAAATTTATAGCCCATTTGATGTGCTAGTTCGAAATAAGTTTGTGGGTGCTGGTGGGGGCTAATCACTTGGCTTCTGTAATGCACAGTGAGCTCAAGCAGCCGGCGTGAGTGATGTTATTTCCCTTGGTTGTGATTTGTTACAACATTTCACTCTGAATTAAACGAATGGCAAGCCATTTGCCTTGTTTCAAAGAAAATATGACAGTCACAGCCGAGTTGAAAAGGGCAGGAACATCTAACTCCAGCTTACAAACTGTACAAAAGCACGAGGGTTGATTGTTCATGAGGTTTACAAAAAAACCCAGATTGAAAAGGGCAACAACATCTAACTCCAGCACTGTTTTCGGCAGTCATAGTCAAATGGATCGGTCAGGTCCATAGAATGAACATCCTGGGTCATAAAATTTACTGGATTATGACCACAATATGTTGTAAATAGAAGCCTGACACGTTCAGAAGCTCTTTTGCCCACCTGAAACTCCTTTTTTTGCTCTTCGACATACCCATGCGTCAAAACCATGCTGCTGATAAACTTAAGCCTGATGGACAATAGTAACCTCGCATTCAGCAGGAAGAATGTGACAAATCTTGTGTTTGCACGGTTGGCTACATATCGTTCTAACGTTATTGTCTTCAATTGAATCTGATGAGAAGTTAGAAAATCCTGATGCTTACAAATCCACCGATTGGTTATAACTTTCTTACCCCGTCCTGTTGCCTAAATAGACATGAAAATGAAAACAGTTAAGGTCTAAAAGAAGAGTGTCGAAAGAGCAACAGCTGAACGGTTAATTCTAGTACACTATATGCGGGCTTCCAATGTGCATGAAATTATCACCTTTATATACAACTTCTCCAGACATGGAAAGCATTGTAGCAAGCCAATAATCTTGTTCAGATCAAAACTATTCATTTGGATGTATAAGATCTTGACAGAATCTAGCACCATTGATAGGCCATCCATGGAGAAACTCTTCATTGAGCATAGAACATAATATTAGTACAAAATGTGTACTCCAAGATGATATATAAATTATGCGTAGAAATTTAAAATGCAGCTTATGGTTACAAGTGTAGATGATAATATAAAGTACCTAAAGAACTGTTGAGCCAAACACCATATTGAAATGAGCACAGAGATCATGTATTACACCCAAGGTCTCCAGTTTAGGCGCAAAGAGGACGGTTATTTGCAATGGTGAATAACTAGAATCAAGGATCAACCTTTGAAGTGAAGGGGCATCTTGGATGATGAGCTGCCTTCCGTCAAAAGAAATTCCAATTCTTACAAGGTTAGGCGACTTTATTTGGAGACAACCGATTCTAACTGTGAAAACAAGCACCAAGCACTCCAGCGTAGGGCAACTGTTGTGGATGATGCTGTGCAATGAGGCCTCTGATATACGAACCCGCACAAGTGAAAGTTTCTTGAGAAATGGGAGTCGAAGGTTTAGTACCAGATTGTCTGGTAGGTAGCACATCACAAAGGTGCGGTGTGGAGAGAGGAGGAAAACTGCGAGATGGACATCAGTGCTGAGGGCACAAGTTCATGGCATTTGGTATGTGGTATGTGATTTCCAGGGGAATAGTAGAACTCAAGCAGCTATAGTTCTATGAATTCAGGGGATTTCAGCCAGGCGTCCACCGTGCAGGGCATGGTATGCTTGCTTAGGTAGCATGACGGGATGCAGAGGCTTTGAAAGGAGCCCTGGTGGGAGGAGATGATGGCTCTGGGGATTTCAAAATCATTGAAGAGAGATTGCTGACGACAGTCAAGATTAAGGGGCACGGCGCGCCATAGAGGGTGCCACCGAATTGAGAGGACTTGGGTGCGGCAGCAATCCTTGGTGGGGAGAAGGGAGATGATCTCCCCAAGGACGGCGTCCGGGAGATCGCTGATGCGGTCCACCCGAGATTCTACGGGTTCCTGGGATCCGGTGGGGGCGGGGTCGCTGCTTCTCCCCGCGCTGCCGGGTGCGGGATCTACAACAGGAGTCGCTGCTGGCGGGAGCCTCATCTTCTTGGCGCTGGGGTCAGCCGACTCCATTTTCCTCGAGGGCGTCGCGTCGCGCTCACGGATTTGAGCAGAGTAACGAATGACGAGCCTAGTTGTAGTGCGAGCGAAGAAGAAGGGGAGCTGGGGGTTTTCTGTAGGAGTGAGGAAGAAGGGGAGCTGGGGATTTCTGTAGGAGTGAGGTGACGAATTTGGGGGTACGAGTGGAGCGAGCTGACGTGAGGTGGGTGGGAGCGAGGAGGAAGAAGAGCACCCAGTTTTTTTTGGGGGGGGGGGGTGTGCTGGGTGTGGGTAGCGCCTTTTGAATTGATTTTACTATTTACTAGTGTGGATTGGCTGTTTTGTCTTGGGCGCAGAGAAACAATTACTACTAGTAAAGTGGAGACACTCTACAGCTACCCAGAAAAACAATTACTACTAGTGCAGTGGAGACACTTTACCGCTTCTGGCTCCTCCTAGGTCATTGAAACGTCTCCCTCTACTGAATGCCATTATACTTTTGTTCACCGACATGCGGGCCATGCAGCGCGCGGGCCCAAATGCCATCCACGAAATTAGAAGGCAGTATGCAGGCGGAGAGTCACCCCGGTCGTAGCGCGGCAGTAACGAGCCATCGTATCACAAAACCCCACCTCCCCGCAATCTAAGTTTGATGGATGAAGCAACCATCATTTCACTCTTCGCTGAATCCCCTTATCCCTCACTGTCTTCAAGAAAGGCAACACTTGCATCTGCCACTGTTCTTCTCTCCCAACGAAGGGAAGGTAAGCGGATCCGTGATGTTGGTATATTTTCGTTCAGAGAAAAAAAAAGAACTTTTACAAAGAAGTAACCGATCCTCACTCTCTTTTTTGTTTCATTGTCATTGCGATTGTGTTTTCCTTTCAGTGGTCTCCTAGTATTCATCATTTTCATGATGGACCAAGGAGAACCAGGCAAAGATCTGCCGATATTGGAGCAGACGCGGGAGGCTGATCCCCACGAGACAGAGAGCTCCAAGAAGATGGAGGCAACCACCGAGTCGACCCCAAATACGCTCACGACCACTACTGAGATGGCCAACGCCCCGTTTGAGGTTACAACCCTCGTGGCACTGCAGGAGCAGTTTTCCCCCTTCGAGGATGTCCCCCCCTGAGCTGCCCAAGGTGATTTCCTTCTTTGCCAATCTCGATTGTGGTTTTTCATCTAAGTATGTGCTGATTTTTTTAGAAAAGGAAGTATGTGGTGATTAATAATGCAAAATTTATTAGCTTCGATGCCATGCTATACATAGTGGTTTAAATAACTTGTGTTTCTTATACTGAAAAGTAATTCAGAATTTGTTTCTGTTTCAATTAGAGCCCTGATGCAGACAAGGATTGTGTGGTTGTGCATGTCACTTGCTATGAGGCGGACGACCTGAATATATGCACTGGGAAAATAGAGTTCTTAGGCTGTTGGATCCTGGAAGCCATTTGTGGTTATACCAATGAACAGGTGTATTCCAGCCTCACTGTTGTCAGGCGTGTTGTCTAAGGTCTACTGAAGCACAAGAAGTTCAAAGCTACTCCTTCGTTTGTGAGGCATACTGTTCTTGTCAAGCTTACGCAGGAAGATAACGTGGCATGCCTCCACAAACAAGTTTATCAGTGGCAAGGCCACAAGGTTGTCTTCATGAAGGTTCACAGGATTGAGTTGCTGCGGTACGTCCTCGATGATGTTCATGGCAAGGTCCGTCTTGTGTCCAGCCCAAATTAGATCGATGCATGAAATAGTTGCCCCAGCTAGTGTTTAATAGTAGTTTGGATTGTGTCTAATTATCTGAACCTTGCCTGTTATCGACCCCTCTGGGGCTAGTACTCTGTTTCAATCTGTCTATGGGAACTGCTGCTACTTTTGTGTGACCGTGAATCATGTGAGAACCATCGTAATTGTTGCCGAAACAGATGCGTCCTCACTAGTTTTTTCATGAATATGGCATGGTAAGACATAAGTTGTCACGGTTTATCATATGAGCAGTGTGTGTTTTGATGAAATAGAGCACTCGTTCGAGAACCGTGCGCCGACATATACATAAGTACTTGTAAACACTGTTGGTGCTACCCCGCTCATAAGCAGTTGTGCAAAACACGGCACATTGGCTCAGCTCGCTTCAACACTAGGCTATCGACCAGCTAACAATCAACAATCTGCTGTCTGACATATAAGCAACTATGTATCTTGTTACAGTGGTTCATGCAGTTAATTGAGGCCACAATGTAATAAATTCCAAATGATCAACGCTAGTCCAGCGCTCATGTGGAACACTCACATTAAACTCGTCTTCATAAAAATCTTGAAAAGCATAAGTTAAGCAGTTTTATACATCTCAATGATTCATAGAACATAACAAACATATACTAGTTCACAGCAAAAGACAAAGTTGTGAGAAGGTTTACAAATCAGGAAAAAACAAGCAAGGCTTCTCTGAGCAAAGGGCCTCCCTACAGGCTTAAATTTCCTGGAGTTCACTCTGGTTTTTTCTTGTTGCCACCATCCAGGGTTAGGTTCTCTCATTCCATAATAACCAATTATAATTGTGGTCTCAGCTGGAATGCTGAACTTAACCATGCAGTGTACTGACCAGGTGAAATTCTTGTGCATTCCACTAAATTTAAGCACCGCTATTTGCAGAAATAAGCAGACCACAATGCCTCTTGTCCGCGCACCTGTCCAAAAAACCGCCGTGCAGCTGTGCCAGCTAGTCCTCGGTCCATGGATGAACTGGTAGAAAGTGCATTCCGGACTAGGATGCAGTTGTTTTCGCTTGTCCCTGCACTGCAATCAGGAAGTAAAACGTACGAATCAGCTTCTTTTAGATTGCGTTGGTCATTCTACCTTAGTTACTACCAATGTAGGGATACCTTGAAGACGGGAGGTTAGACGACGGCAACGAGGGATAGCCATCTCATTTTGCGCAGTTGTACTAAAACTGAGGTGTGTGCTTTTGATTGCGCAGATAGAAACGATACGGAGACAAACATCCCGAAACGATATGGAGACATACATCCCTGTTTGCGGAAATACGAAATACGGTTATTTAAACAGTGACAGATATTACTACTTTCCCCCGTTTCCTCTTAGAACCAAGTCCTAGACATACATCCCTGTGTGTGACGTGTGAGCTAAAATAAAATGTGTGCACCGTCTTTTGTTTTTTAGAAGTTCTAAGGGTAGGGTGTGAAGAGCACATATGTGCGTGACGTCTACCCGCAGATAGACGATGGGTGCCACGTGCGAGTCTGCGAGAGGACTCGGGAGAGTTGTGACTCATGAGGGTGCGTGTGCGTGAGAGAGAGGGGGGCACATATCAATGCAATGCATGTGTCTATAAATCATTATCCGACAAACGTTCACCACAAGCCTTTTCCTGACGAACGCAGTAAGAACCGTTAGATCGGCATCCGACAGTGTCAGTTTTGCCATGTCATTTAGCAGAACAGCCACTCCCCCTACACACAAATCTTCCACGTGAGTGTTAGCAACTGCCGTATGCTCCCTCCGTTCCGAAATGCAGTGCATATAGCTTTATTGAAAATTAGAACCTCGCAAACTTTTACCGAGTTTTCGTGTACCAAATTGCACATGTAGAATACCCTGTATATATCATTTCATTCATCTTCGAGAGGTAACTATAAAGATGGGTGAGGAGTCTACAAAGAAAGACCATCGTATCACCCGCAGCAATTTCAACCATCCTTTAGTGTCGAGGAATATCATAGGAACTCTACATGATATGATTTTTATAGGATTTTTTTCCTTTAGAGCCAATTGGTTCATAGGAATAGATTCATATACTCTACATTTCAAAGGAAATAAACGTGATATCATTTCTATAGCTTTAGAGCCACTTGGTTCATATGAATGGATTCCTATACTCCCTTAATTTCAAAGGAAAATAAACATTAGTGTATATTCAATAGAAAAGTTCCTATGATATGAACCAAATTACATCTCTTTACTAATCCCTCCTCATAGGAATTGAGATACATGTCATCTCTAGATTCAATAGAAAAGTTCCTATGATGTGAACCAAATGACATCTCTTTTCCAATCCCTACTCATAGGAATTGAGATCCTCCATGTCATCTCTTTCCCTACAACTTCCATGTATACATCTTCTATTCCTGAATAGATAGTACAACCCACTAGTAGCTTTTTTCCAAAACATGCAACTATGGCACAAGAACTATATAGTGTGCCAATAACTTTGAAAGATGGTCGCTGGATGAAGCTAACCCGATAGTGCAGAGATGGGAAAATCTGAGCACTACTGGCCGTTAGATATCATCAACATTCCACCAGATCTGCCACATGTACAATTTAGAAGACTCCATGGTTGAACTTAAGCATAATGCACAAACCTCAAAACACAAGCACTTCTCCTTTGTTCTAGAATCTTTTGTATCATAATTGATTATTTTTTCTAAATGAATTGCCATTATTTGTTTTTTACTTTATGATTTACAATGCACAACCGCATGAATCTTAACATTTTTATAAAACTAATTGATTTTGAATGAGATGAACTATAAGAACTAAACGAACATCTACATCATGCATATATACTCAAAGCTTTACATGCTATAGTGTGTATTTATTCATAATTTGGTTTCGAAATCTCATGCGTTCAACACATGTGTACCTTACTAGTTTTGAGTAGAGTAGCAAATTTCACGCGGCCCCGGGTATATCAAAATGCAGGGCCCATGCATCATTGCCTTTCGGTCGAACCTACGTCCACAATTTTTTGTACGTGCTATATCTGCACTGGTCCCCGAACCCAAAATGCTGCCTCGTTCCCGTAAAACCTAGTGGCCCACACATATTTAAGGCGTGGACTCGAACCCGTTTACTACGACATGGCCCCGCATGCCGTAGCACTCCTACAAACCCTACCGTCGCACTCATCATCGGTTTTCTTCAAGAGGACGAGGGAGAAGCCGATTTGTAGTGTAGGCGCTTTCAAAAAAAGGATCTATAGTGGAGACCCCTACCCTAGGGTGCCCTAGGTAGCTGCCGCACGCATCATTTTTTTCTCTTTTCTTTATGCACTTGCGCGTTAGAGTGAAATGATGGTTGCTTCGTTCGTCCAGCTTAATGCGGGAAAGGTGGGGCTTTGTGATTTGACCCCTCATCGCTCATTTTCTACTACTGCGGTGCTACGACCGGGGTGCCTCCAATTCCAACCGCTGCTTCGAACTGTAATTTGGTGCATAGCACGTGGAACAAGACGGTGGATGAGTAACATGTCTGCCAAAGGGGTCCTGTTAAGTGTGTCGCCATTTCGTGTGCGGAATGACCCTGCTTGAGTTGCTACGCCAACAAGACAGGAGCAGCCTACCAGATGGTTTTGCTCCTTGGTGAATCCCAACTATATTGATCTAAAAAGATACGTGCTGAACTACCCTCTCCGTCTCGGTTTTTTATTTGTAGGCGTCTCGGTTTATAGGGCCTGCACGTAGTTCTAGGTCATCCATTTGACTAACTAAATATGAGTTACTATGTCACAAAAAGTATATCATTGGATTCTTATTGGTTGATATGTGAAGAAACAAGAAACGAGGTAGAAGTTAATGCACCGTGCCTTAGTATTTTGGGATTATTTGGTTTTCGTAAGATGACTTACTCACCTAGATGGAGGGAGTAGTTGTATTTAAAAGTCAAGGGCAGGGCTTTTCCTGCGCGGTAGGCGGGGTAGTTCCGCCTAGTTGGTTCGACAGAGACGCGAGAAGATGAGGGAGTAGGCTGCTGCAAATGTAGGGCTGTGTGATTTGACAGCGAGTTACTACTGGACAGGTGGGGCCCCGTGATTTGACTTGCCATTATCATTTTAACTGCGGCGCTACGACCGGCGTGAGTCTCCCGATTCCTGACCACCTCCATACAGGTGCCTCTCCCAATGCTCCACCATGTAGTAGTAGAGGCTGGCTCTAGCATGAGAGCCCACTTATCCACTTTTTCCTTGCCTCTCTTTCCTCCACATATGCAAAAATGCCATGTAAAGCGCACTATTGTACTTACTTGCTCCTACATGTGCTTAAGCTTGCCACATAGGCATAATGTCTGATGTGGCAAGTTAATCAAGAAGAGAGAGTCTAGTTTGGTGACCCAAGGAAGAAACGGTGCTAAGCGCGTGTACCTAGGTGAAAAGACAATTTTGAGTCTATAGCTAATTAAATGAAGCAAACTTAGCAACACCATTTCATTGGAAGAGGTCACTCCTTGGCAAATGCAATAAATACTAGTACTCCCTGTGTCCCATTATATAACATTTTTAACACTACACTAGTGTCAAAATTGTTCTTATATTATGGGACAGAGGAAGTACGAAGAAAGAGATAGAGAGGAGTAAAAAAATACACTTATAGCCAACCTTGTTGTACTATGAGTGACTAAGTGATGACTATGTATGACATGCCAACATCAGATAGCCTAACGCACCGTGTTAAATCTCCAAGGGCGCGACCGCGCGAGCGACGCGACGATTGTGGTAGGTGCGACCATGATACGGGCTGCTGGCAGCCCTTGGATCTAAGATCAAATGGTCGCATGCTAAGTTGCTGAAAATTTTAAGAATAACCCTCCAGGATAGGATATTCACCCATAAGTCTAGAATCACGCCATGCAACCGTTAGATCTCAGCTCCAAGGGCTCTCGGAAGCCCGTATCATGGGAGAATGGAAAGCCACTACCCTGCCGTTCGCACGCTGGCAGTTCGCTTCTACTCGTCCCCGCACGTCCTTTAATACTACGACGGTTCGCTCCTAGTCGTCCCGTCCATTCACATTACGGCAGTTCCACTAATCCTAACCCTCCTCCCAAATCCATGGCGTCCCAAATCTCCCCGATCGGCGGTGAGTACAATGTTAGAACCATCACCGGCGGTGAGTTCGACGTCATCTACACCCGTACTTCCGCGAGGGTGAAAGGATGCCTTTCTCGCTTCAGACGCATGTTTGAAAACTCACATGATGAGTGGGTCGTTGGGCTAGATGTTGAGTACACCACAGTCGTGGGACGAGAGAAGGATCTAAAGGACGAAGAGAGGAAGAAGCCCGCCGTGATCCAGGTTTGCGTACATAACGTTTGCTTGGTCTACCACATATTCCATGCCAACTTTGAGTGCCAGGATTTTAAGAACTTCCTCGAGGACAAAACAGTTAAATTCGTTACTGTAGACTTTAAGAACGACAAAGAAGTCCTGCGTCGGATAGGCCTTGTTGTAGGCAACCCCTTCGACCTCCAGAAGAATCGGCTGGTGCCCTCTCGTCAGCCCTCAATGCTGACCCTGGCAGGAGCCATGGTTCATCCTTCGGACGGTAAACTGGAGAAACCTCCATACACGTTTCATCGTCATGCATGGCAGCAGAATGTACCAGATATAGACCACATCCAGTATGCTGCAATGGATGGCTACCTTTGTTTCAATATCTACAAGGGTTGGATGAAGAGCAACAGCCAAGTCGGCGGTTCAAGCAAAGAAGTATCGGCCAAGAGGAAGAGGGACAAGGACGAAGTCGAGGACATGGACGAGGACTCCGAGTAAGGTGGCAGTGTCGTTGCTCATGGTGGTTCTAAACTTCTAATGCAGTGTCTACCGGATTAGTTGCATAGTTTAATTTCAGGTGTGCTTAGTTTAATTTGAGGGGTGTGTTGTGCTGAGCCCCCAGCAGAACTATGTTATGTTTCTTCTCGTTACTTTAACTCTTCATTATGTACATACTAGTACTAGTATTTCTGTAATAGAATTTAGCACCCCAATTAAGCACGTACTAGCTTTTTTAATAGTACTATATGCATAATTTGGTGACGAGCGCTCTCTATATGTACCACCTTTTTTTTAAATTTCAATTTTTGCTCCATGGTGCAATCCATCGATAGTGGAGTACTACTGTACAAAAGTATACATTTTTTAAAAGGCTAGCATACTGTTCATCACACACATATATATATATATATATATATATATATATATATATATATATATATATATAGCCAGTTAAATTCTCAACCTAGAACGACGTGCATGCCATGTAGTAAACCGATCCGGAGGAAGTATAGTAAAAATGAGGTGATTTTACCGAGCGATCGGCGGGGGAGCATGGCCTGTCATGCGGTCCCACGTGTCATGATGTACCAAGGCGATGCGTGTGTCCCTCTTGAGGCAGAAGCAATACTAGTACGTGGTTTGAGATGATGTCGAACCGAAGCGTGAAATAATGGTTGCTTCGTCCGTCTGGGAAGGTGCGGCATTGTGATTTGACGTCTCATTAGTCATTACTACTACTGGGCCGGTACAAGTGGGGTGCGTCCCCCTACTGTTCTGCACTGTTATTTGGTGCTTGACACGTCGACCCGGTTGCTATATGTCCCACATGTCGGCGACAGGAAGTACATAATTCATGAAAGGGAGCGTCGACGGAGGAGTATACTACAGAATTCATGAAAGGGAGTGACTTAGTTCTGGAAAAATCTGTTTTTACGGAGTACGTACCCACTAGGGTTTATAGGGCTCATCTAAAAAACATTCATTTTTCTGTTTGATAAGTCTCAATTCTACTATACTAGTAGTAGTACCATTACATGTTGGATTTCGAGGTGTGTTAGATCACCCGACGCAAGCAGTGTCAAGAGGAAACTAACCAATGCATGTACAAGTTCATGGAAATTTAGTGGTCATTCATGCATTCGTTCTAATTAATGCCTCGGTAAACATAACTTCTTGAGAAAAACAAGCGTACTGTGCAAACTACGAAATTAATTCGACCACTCACCGTCCACCTTGGTTGGAGAGATTTTGAAATTGAGCCATAAACTGGAAAGGATCGATTACTATTTGTGGCCTTGTATAGATGCAAAATGTATTTTTTTTATAGTGGCCTTGTATAAGTAAATGGAGGGAGTACTAACCAAAGTATGTACGTAGTAGGGACGAGGAGTAAACGGAGGGAGTAGTAAAATTTTCTCCTCGTGCTGCGAGCCACCGCGCGCGTGGGTGAGGGAGCGGGCATAAAGGCGTACAGTAGTAGTAAGCTTCACCTCATCCTGCGAGCCACCGCGCTCGTGGGCGGGGGAGACGGCGTACTAAGCAAGTTTCTCCTCGTTCTACGAGTTAACGGGACACATCAAAAGTACTCCAGTGTATAGAGCCTTGCCTCTAAGGTAGGTGAGGGAGTCCTGGATTAGGGGGTGTCCGGATGGCCGGACTAAGACCTTTGGCCGGGCTCCCGGACTATGAAGATACAAGATTGAAGACTCTGTCCCGTGTCCGGATGGGACTTTCCTTGGCGTGGAAGGCAAGCTTGGCGATATGATATGAAGGTCTCCTCCCATTGTAACCGACTCTGTGTAACCCTAGCCCTCTCCGGTGTCTATATAAACCGGAGAGTTTTACTCCGTAGGACGAACAACAATCATACCATAGGCTAGCTTCTAGGGTTTAGCCACTCCGATCTCGTGGTAGATCTACTCTTGTACTACCCATACCATCAATATTAATCAAGTAGGAGTAGGGTTTTACCTCCATCGAGAGGGCCCGAACCTGGGTAAAAACGTCGTGTCCCTTGTCTCCTGTTACCATCCGCCTAGACGCACAGTTCGGGACCCCCTACCCGAGATCCGCCGGTTTTGACACCGACATTGGTGCTTTCATTGAGAGTTCCTCTGTGTCGTCACCTTTAGGCCCGATGGCTTCTTCGCTCATCGATCGCGATGCGGTCCGGGATGAGACTTTTCCCTCCGGACAGATCTTCGTATTCAGCGGCTTCGCACTGCGGGCCGACTCATTCGGCCATCTCATCGATCGCGATGCGGTCCGGGATGAGACTTTTCCCTCCGGACAGATCTTCGTATTCAGCGGCTTCGCACTGCGGGCCGACTCATTCGGCCATCTGAAGCAGATCGAAAGCTACGCCCCTGGCCATCAGGTCAGGTTTGGAAGCTTAAACTACACGGCCAACATCCGCGGGGACTTGATCTTCGACGGATTCGAGCCACGACCGGGCGCGCCACACTATCACGATGGGCATGATTTAGCTCTATCATCGGACAATACCCAGAGCGTCGCTCAGGTGTCTGCTCCGACCATTAGCTCGGAGCCCACTGCGCCAGTCAGGAACGGACGGTTGGACGCCGCCCCTGAAACTGCAACCTCTACGGCGATAGAGCCGGATACCAGCCTAGTCCCTCGCACGGCCCGTGACTCCAAGGTGCCGGACTCCGATCCAGACTCCGTAAATCCTGCACCTCTTCTGATTAAGCCCGATTGGGCTCCGGTCATGGAGTTCACCGCCGCGGTCGTCTTTCAGCACTCGCCTTTCGGCAATATCTTGAATTCATTAAAGTCTCTCTCTTTGTCAGGAGAGCCCTGGCCGAACTACGGCCAACACGATTGGGATGCGGACGACGAAGAAATTCGAAACCCACCCACCACCCACTTCATAGCCACTGTCGACGATCTAACCGACATGCTCGATTTCGACTCCGAAGATATCGACGGTATGGACGCCGATAAAGGAGACGATCAAGAACCAGCACCTATAGGGCGCCGGAAAGCCACCTCATCATACGATGTATGCATGGTGGACACATACAACAGAAACTACAACGAGGACCAAAAGGATGCGGCCAGGGATCGCTCCCTCCAAAAAAAATCAAAGCGGCGGTGTAAGCGCAAGGCCAAGCCCCACAAAGACCCAACCATAGAGCAGGGTGAATCAACGGACGATGAACATGTCGTCGAGCATCCGTCCAAACAGGGCGGACAATCCGAACAACTAATCCCTGGGAAAGATAATAGCCCAGACAACCTCACGCCAGACAAACTGCTGGAACATCAAAACCTCCACCAAAGGCTCGTCGCCACTGCACGTAGCCTGAGAAAGCAGAAGTGGAGGCTCAAGACAGCGGAAGATGCACTCAGGATCAGATGGGGCAAAGTACTCAATACCGCACACAAGTACGGCAATAGGCGCCACACAAAAGGCTATCCGAAGCGGAAACTACTACCAGAATTTGATGAAGAGGCCATAAAGCCCCCACAGTCAAAAAATAAGGAAGCCACAAGGTCGGATAGACGACCCTACGATCAATCTCACGCATCAAAGGACGCCGCACTCAACACGGCGCGCGATCCGTCCAAGAATTCGCATCAGAAAACTGGCCCAACCAGATCCATGTACATGCCAAGAAAGTAAGCTCCAGTGAGTGATGCAATGCAAAAAATACCCGAACACCGCATCACGCCTAAATACAGGGGCGCCGCACAACCCCTATGTTTTACCAATGAGGTGCTGGACCATGAATTCCCAGCCGGATTCAAGCAAGTGAACATAGAAGCATACGACAGAACAACAGACCCTGGAGTCTGGATCGAGGACTACATCGTCCACATACACATGGCCAGAGGAGATGACCTCCACGCCATAAAATACTTGCCCCTTAAGCTCAAAGGGCCAGCCTGGCATTGGCTTAAAGGCCTTCCCGAAAACACCATAGGAAGTTGGGAAGTGCTTGAGGATGCTTTCCGGGCAAATTTTCAAGGGACCTATGTCCGACCCCCGGATGCAGATTATCTGAGTCATATAACTCAGCAGCCCGGAGAGTCAGCCCGGAAACTCTGGAACAGATTCCTTATAAAATAGAATCAGATAGTCTACTGTCCGGACGCTGAAGCCGTAGCAGCTTTCAAGCATAGCATCCGAGACGAATGGCTCGCCAGACACCTCGGCCAAGAAAAGCCGCGAACAATGGCAGCGTTAACAAGCCTCATGACCCGCTTTTGTGCAGGAGATGATAGCTGGTTGGCGAGAAGCAGCACCAGCGACCCGAATACGTCCGAACCCAGAGATGGGAACGGGAAGCCGCGCCATAACAAAGAACCGCGCTGGATAAAGGACAACAACCCGATGAGCACGGCAGTAAACGCCGGATTCAAAAGCTCTCGGAAAAATCAGAAAAAGCCACCCCCCAAAGACGATAGGGACAAGCTATCCAACCTCAACAAAATTTTGGACAAAATATGTCAAATCCACAGCACTCCGGGGAGACCTACAAACCATACCCACAGAGATTGTTGGGTCTTTAAGCAGTCCGGCAAGCTTAACGCCGAACACGAGGGGCTCAACACACCAAGCGAAGATGACGATGCAGCCCACAAGCAGAACACCGGAGAACAAAAGAAGTTCCCACAAGAAGTCAAGACAGTAAATCTACTCCATGTGACAAAAGGGAAGAGCAGAACGGCACCCACGAAGACACGCGCCGTACAACCAGCCCCGGAGGAGCAACCCACTGGTTGTTACAACCAATCACCTTCGATCATCAGGATTACTCCAGAGGAGACCAGAACGCAGGCTGGACTGCCTTGGTCGTAAATCCAATTATTAACGGACTCCAATTTACAAACGCCCTTATGGATGGCGGTAGCGACTTGAACCTATTATATCAGGACATAGTCCGCAAACTCGGGGTAAACCCAGTTATAATCCACCTCGGCAACACTTCCTTTCAAGGAGTAACACCAGGACCGGATACCCCAAGTATGGGTTCCCTTGCGTTAGAAGTTACGTTCGGATCACCCGACAACTTCCGAAGCGAAAAGCTAACATTCCACATCGCCCCATTCGTGAGTCGCTATCAAGCGCTACTGGGACGTGAAGCTTTCGCCCGCTTTAACGCAATACCGCATTACACATCCCTTACACTCAAAATGCCCGGCCCAAAGGGCATCATTTCATTACAGGGGAACATAAATTGACCCCCAAAGTACGGGCAAGGGTGCGGCTGCCTAGACAGCCACCCACAAATCCAACCCTACTATCCCGGACATGGTTAGACGAGTCCGGCATCAACATGCTTAATAGCCGCATACCCCCGTGCAAGGGGCTCCATGTGCTCACGCTCGGAGACAATACGGCCCATCTCCTGCTCCAACTATATTTTATTTATTTCAATATAGATTTCTCGCACGCTTATTTTTTTACTAAGTTCCTCTCTTTCACAGACGAACATCATGCTACGCCCGTCCAGGATACGGCACAACGGAGACACAGGCGCAGACGTGCAGCAGGGACCCGTTTCAAGGATTCTTTTCAGATTAAGACCCTGCGTAAACCTTTTTTACTGTCTCTTGTTGATAACATCCCCCGGTTTTCTCTATAGCCGAGGAGGAGGCTCGCGTCTTGGCATGTGGCCACGCCAGAATTTTTGCACATACCTGGACACTAGGGGCTTTTTTACCAAGGGATCTATTTCGGCCCGTCTTCATAAAGACCGAATACCTTAGGGAGTGTTCAGCGTCGCGAGTTTGGCCCTATATGCATCTGCTCCAAATCATGTCTTTGGTCAAATGTTGGGTTTGCCCGGCTCCTATGTTTTGCTGCCTTATGTTCCGTTATATCGGCTAACGCGGCACCAGGAGAACTACTGCGATTGTGCCCCGGTTCGGCCGGGTGAGCACCTTAGTAGAGAAAGCCGAAAACTGACTGCCATGATATAGTGAGAGACTGGTCAACCACTCGATGACTTTCGGAATCTTTAGGATTCCCCCGCATTAACGAAGGGCCGCTTCCCGGTCAGGCACACTCGCGCCCCGAATTCGGGCTAGCGCGGTGCCCCTAGGGGCTATTCAGTAGCCCCACTGTCAAACTCCTATGGCTAAGTGAAAGTGATAAAGCATTATAGTCCGGTTGCCTAGTTCGCCGCGCCACCACCTCCTTTGTAGGACCAAGACATTGGATTAAGTGTGAAAAGGCGCCTTTTTGCGAACACCCCCGCATTCTATGCGTGGGGGCTGAAGCCAACGACTGCCATCTTTCAGGTTATATACAAATATATACATTAAACCGCCGCACAGGAGGCATCATGATTCTTGCAAGCACAAGTATAAAAAAGCTTTTTTCATAAAAACACAATTCGTTTTACAAAAAGTATAAGCTATTCGAACACAACATCCTTCGAGCACTGCGACTCTATTATACGAGCGCCAGGAAGAACTTCCTCAAAATAGTGCTTGGCAGGTACTCGGCTTTCATCCGAATCCTGGGACACAACAATACTGGCCTTCATATCTGCCCAGTATGTTTTGACACGGGCAAGATCCATCTGTGCGCCCTCTATGCACGCCGACCTCTTCATTGCATCAGCATGCGGCACCGAACCAAGGAACTGCTGCACCAAGCCAAAATAACTCTTCAGCTCCGGCTTCTCCGGCCACAGACGACTCGCAACATACTTCATGGCGAGTCCGGATAATCTGTTCAGCTCCGCCCAGGCGGCTAAACGGTCGGATACTGACAGTGGGCGTTCTGGATTGTGGTACTGCGACCAAAAAAGCTCTTCCAATTCATGGTCACCTCGGCTGCGGAAGTGTTCGGTTGCGTCCGCCGCACTTGCGGCCAAATCCAGATAAGCGTTTTCTGAACTCCACTGCCGGTCTAATGGAGCACACTTGGGGTCTCCAAACTTCATCCACAGCATATAAGGCTTTCCAGCCGTGATATCCCCGGCCTGACGCAGCTCCTCCTTCATTGCTCTCATGGCAGAACGAGTATCCTTGGCTTCGGCAGTGATCTTTTCAAGATTCTTCTGAGCCGCCCTATCTTCTTGTTCAAGAAATCTACAGCGGTCGGTAGCATCCTTAAATTTTATGGCCATTTCGACTATTTCCTTCTTGCTCTGGTAGTGAGCAGCCTGTTCAGCTCTTAGCTCTTCAGCCGCTTTAGCGGCAGCCACATCACTCTTCCTTGCAAGTTCCGCCCGAAGGTTCTCCACGGCAGCAGCACCATCTACATAAAACATATATAAGGCCCGAGCATCAAGCTCCTATTACTGGGTGTCTTTTGAACATACCTTGAGCCTCGTCTAGCCGCTTATGTACAAGCGCGATGTCGGCATCTGCTACGTCAAGTTGCCGCTTTAGTTCGGCAGATTCATCAGTCCGGCTAGCCACCGAACGCCTTGCCACCTTCATGGAATAGGCGGCACATTATACCTGGGGTTATGATCCTCTGTGCACCGTCACTCGTGATGACACACAGAGTCTCAGGGGCTACTATTCATACATGGCACATTTAATATGAGGCTCTACCAAAAGGTACACCTTTTTACATACGTCAAAGCCTGTTAGTAAACTCCTGGCAGCCTCGTACAATCCGCTTTCCATGGATGAAATCCTTCCAATCACCATATCCATCAACATATGATGTTCTTCTGAGATGGACGCCCTACTAAGCAGATCCTTCAGCCCCTCCACCGGCGCGCAAGAGGGTGCCGGACTAGTCTGACGACCTTTTCCAAGGTCCGGACTTGAAAAAACCCTCCGGGACGATACCCCGGGGTCGCCAGCCTCGTGAGACGGTGGAACAAGGGGAGGCGTTTCGCTCTCTATCATCTCTGGACGAAGATCCCCTGAAGATGAGCTCTGCTGAGAAGGGTTGAGATCTGAACTGCAAGATAATGTTTCGGTTATTTTCCTCAGGAATAAAACATGAATGTGATTCATTATGGAACCCCTCCCTTCACTTACGCCTCGGGGGAGAGCGGGTCCCCTTTAGGGGGCGATTCGGCTGGGGCGTTCTCCGGTGCCGAACCCTCTGACGAAGATTTCTTTCCTCGTTTTGAGGTCATCACCTCCGGGTCTTCGGAGGCAGTCCTTTTCTTTCCCTGGTCGGGAGAATTTTCGATTCTTCCCTTCCTAACGGCCTCCTTTGTGGAGGCGGTAGCTCCTTGGTTCCCCCCTTCGCCTTCCGCCAACGGCGCGGCCTCCAGCATCCTGGTTAGCATGGGATCTGGCAGGGTCTCGAGTAGGGGGGCTGGACACCTGATAAGCTTTGCCTTCGCTATCCACTCCTGTTCAAAGGACAACTCTGCTAAAGGGTAGATTTGATAAAAATATGGATGGTGTATTCAAATACAGGGCTACTTACTTTAGCATCTGGTTGGTTGCAGCTCAGACCTGCGTCCTTGGACAAATCCGGACACCTTGCTTGTGATCCGAAGAACAATTTGTACATCTCCATGGGTGTCATTCCCATGAAATGTTGTAGGACTCATGGTCCCTCCGGATTGAACTCCCATAGGCGGAGAGGTCGATGTTTGCAGGGCAGTGTGCGGCGAATCACCATGACTTGCGCCACTACGGTCAAATTGATATCTCTTTCTAGAAGATCTCGAATACGGCCCTGTAGCAAGGGCACGTCTCTGGGCGGCCCCCAGATAAGTCCTTCATTAACCCATGACGCCAGCCGTGGTGGGGGACCCGAGCAAAAAGTAGGTGGTGCCACCCATGTGGTGCCCCTACGGGCTGTGATGTAAAACCAGTCCCGCTGCGATAAGCCGAACTCCTCTTGAAAAGAGCCTTCGGGCCATGGAGCGTCATCCATCTTGCTTATTATAGCCCCTCCGCACTCAGCGTGCTACCCCTTGATCATTATCGGTTCCACTTTGAAAGTTTTTAGCCACAATCCGAAGTGAGGGGTGATATGGAGGAAGGCCTCACACACGACAATGAATGATGAGATCTGGAGGATGGACTCCGGAGCTAGGTCGTGATACTCCAGCCCATAGTAAAACATAAGCCCCCTCACAAAGGGATCGATCGGGAAGCCTAGTCCTCGAAGGAAGTGAGATGCGAACACCACGCTTTCACCGGGCTGGGGAGCGGGAATAGCTTGCCCTTGAGTAGGCAGTCTATGCGAGATTTTGCCGGTTAGATACTTGGCATCTCTTAGCTTTTGCACATCTTCTCCCGTAATGGAGGAAGGCATCCACCAGCCTTGAGGGTCGGAGCCGGACATCTTCGAAGGTCCGAAGCGCCTAAAACTAGAGCTTTGGGTGTTGGAACTCGAAGCGAGGGGCGGATTTGATTGGTTTAAGAACAAGGGAGCCGGGCCTTGGTTCCTTTATAAAGGAGGTGAATACCAAGAGCCCTCCCCGTAACCGTTTGAGACTCGCTTTCAATTAGGGAGTCATACCTAAGTCACGGTTGGGTTACCCACGCTCGTATTGATGAGAATCCCGGAATAAGGGGACACGATCTCTGCTTTGACAAGCCGTGCCAAGAAAACCGCCTCGCTAAACGCGCTGAGGTGGAACGGTAAGAGGAATAAAAGCCTGGCCGTGGCATGATGTCACGTCGCGGAATACGTCAGCAGATCCAATTGACGCAAATACTATTCTCTCTATGGTGGAATGTGGAACTTATTTTGCAGAGCCGGACACTACCCTGGTGTTCAACATCTTCTATGAAATATTCGGAGGAGGAACCCACCTTGCAATGCCGAAGACAACTTGCGTGCCGGACTCGTCGTCATTGAAGCCTGGTTCAGGGGCTACTGAGGGAGTCCTGGATTAGGGGGTGTCCGGATGGCCGGACTAAGACCTTTGGCCGGACTCCCGGACTATGAAGATACAAGATTGAAGACTCCGTCCCGTGTCCGAATGGGACATTCCTTGGCGTGGAAGGCAAGCTTGGCGATACGATATGAAGATCTCCTCCCATTGTAACCGACTCTGTGTAACCCTAGCCCTCTCCGGTGTCTATATAAACCAGAGAGTTTTAGTCCGTAGGACGAACAACAATCATACCATAGGCTAGCTTCTAGGGTTTAGCCACTCCGATCTCGTGGTAGATCTACTCTTGTACTACCCATACCATCAATATTAATCAAGCAGGAGTAGGGTTTTACCTCCATCGAGAGGGCCCGAACCTGGGTAAAAACGTGGTGTCCCTTGTCTCTTGTTACCATCCGCCTAGACGCACAATACGGGACCCCCTACCCGAGATCCGCCGGTTTTGACACCGACAGTAGGCCCCACATGGTTTGCCTCTTTTTTTTAATTTAACATAACGCGTCAAGTCACAATTTGTTTGTCCACCCATGGTAGACGATCCTCCCTCCACCAAGTGGACAACCAGTACATGTGCCAAATTACCACGTGGACTGCCTTTTTCGTACAGATATGAGCTCCACCGTGTACCCACGCGGGTGTGGTTGGGAAAGAGACGGGAGTACGTGCGCCGTGCGTGCACCTCTTCTCTTCGTGCACGCCCCCCACCTACGTGGGTGTGTGTGAGAGAGATACAAACCTAGACATAATGCACCGTCCATCCCCATGCCTCCGCTCAATCCGACCACCAGTCACCACCACGACACCACGCCCCACTCCTCCTCACCTTATCTCTCATATTTCTCCCTCCATTTTTATATACAAGGGGCCGCTATCAAAATTACAATTTGCAGATATACAAGGCCACTAACACTAATCGATGCAATATTAATAGTGTTTGCCTCGTGGTACTAGCAAAGGAGGACATTAATTATCCCTTGCATGCATGCGGGAGTTTGTAAAAAATGCATCTTGATGTTTCGTGCAATGCACGGGCATCTTGCTAGTCCATGAAAACAACACATGGCAAAATTCCACGACGAACGAGGGATTTGAATCTGTTGGGAGGGGCTGTTTGGATCTTGCTCGGGGTAGCCAAAATATTGGCGACCCTTTTGTCCACCGGTGCCTTTGCCACCGATAAACGAGGAATGGCTCGGGTGCTCATGCTGTCATGCATCCTCCAGCGTGCACGTTGGAGACGAGCTCGCATGAGCTGTGTTTTTTTGTCCCGCCCGAAGACCGACCGGCGACCCACAAATTACGCCATCCAACCGTAGCCGCACACATTATGACAGCAACTCAACCAACCGGACGAAATTCATGCAAACACATAGACAAACTGATATTTCATATAAACAACGACGGAAATCATGGATTTTCACACAAACATGACGGATTTCATTACATTCAAATGAACTACACGGTGCTAGTTCTGGACAGCACAGGTATATAATACCTGGCCTAAATGGTCGCCCGCCGATCGATTTGTGTTCGTCATGTCCGGCAGCACGATCACCGGACTGCCGGGAGCCCCGGAGGTATATGCTTCAGCGCAAAGGACGACTCACTTCCCCACTACCCAACTGATATCATTGGCTGGTGCCGAAGATGATGGTGGCCGGCACCGGTTTGAGTTCATCACCGGCCACTACTTCGCCATGGCCGGCACCGGCTCGATTTCATCCTAACATTCCCCTCTTCCGTGGAGCCCATGCGGGGTCGATGAAGGTCCTCACAACAAAAGGATCCGGCAAGACACCTGCTGTGTACGCCGGCGTCGCCTCCGCGGTGGCCTTCATGGGACCCAAGCGGCGACGGCCTCCTGTGTTCTACTTCTCCTCGATGATGGCGATGGACGCGGAGGCGCTGGCCACCGACTCGTCGCTCTCCGCGCACCCGGCTTCTGTCGCTGCTTGCATGGCGCGGCCGCCGGCAGGGAGTCTCGGCCACAGAAACGGGAGACGCGGTACGAGGCGGCGGCATGGACGGTAACAACGACGCCCGTGCGCCACTCCTCGTCGAGATGGCCTGGAGCGGCGAGTTGCTGAACCGCGCGCCGACTTGGGGCGGCTGTCAGTGTCAAAACCGGCGGATCTCGGGTAGGGGGTCCCGATCTGTGCGTCTTAGACTGATGGTAACAGGAAGCAAGGGACACAATGTTTACCCAGGTTTGGGCCCTCTCGATGGAGGTAAAACCCTTCCTGCTTGATTAATATTGAAGATATGAGTAGTACAAGAGTAGATCTACCATGAGATCGTAGAGGCTAAACCCTAAGAGCTAGCCTATGATGGTATGATTGTAATTGTGATCGGCCTTCTAAGGACCATCCTCTCTGGTTTATATAGACACTGGAGGGGGCTAGGGTTTACATGGAGTCGGTTACAAGGAAGGAAACACAATATCCGGATCGCCAAGCTTGTCTTCCACGCAAAGGAGAGTCCCATCCAGACACGGGCCAAAGTCTTGAGTCTTGTATCTTCACGCTTCTATAGTCCGGACGATGTACATAGTCCAGCTGTCCGGATACCCCCTAATCTAGGACTCCATCAGTAGCCCCTGAACCAGGCTTCAATGACGATGAGTCCGTCGCGCAGTCTTGTCTTCGGCATTGCAAGGCGGTTTCCTTCTCCGAATACTCCAAGGTTATTATCGAACACATAGACCGTGTTCGGATCTGCAAAATGATCTTCACATACCACCGTAGAGAGAATGATACTTCAGCTGACAACTTTTTGGACGACATGATATGCCATTATAGCTAGGTCATTATTAGAACTATTTTCCCACAACCAGCCACAGCGCGTATTGCGAGGCGGTTTCCTTGACACGTCTTGTCAAAGCAGAGATCATGTCCCCTTATCACAGGATTCTCATCAATACGGGTATGGGTAATCCCCCCGTGCCATCAATCGTGGCGCTTGGGAAGTAAGCGATTCTCAACAGGCTAGTGGGGAGACGCACCGCTTTTGTCGCCTCTATAAAGGGATAAGAGTTCCCCATTCTTACCCACGCCTTCTTCCTCCTCTGCCCACTCTTGCCTCCCTGAGCTCCAGCGCCCTAGTCCAAGTCTTCTCCGCGCAGCTAAAGATGTCCGGAGCAGGAGGCAAATTGGTGGCTTCCACCGTGAAGGAGGAGAACATCGCAAGTCTTCGGGCGGCCGGATACTTGGCCGCAGACATAGCGCACTGGCTACCAGAAGGCAGGCAGGTCATTCCAACTCCAGGACCCCACGAGAGGGTCGTGTTTCTTGCCCACTTCGTCCGTGGACTGGGGTTTCCACTCCACCCCTTCGTCCGCGGGCTCATGTTCTACTACGAGCTAGATTTCCATGATCTAGCCCCGAACTTCGTCCTCAACATCTCGGCGTTCATCGTCGTATGCGAGGCTTTCCTCCGCATCAAGCCTCATTTCGGCTTGTGGCTGCAAACCTTCTGCGTGAAGCCGAAGATCGTAAGCGGCCAGCAAGTGGAGTGCAGAGGAGCCATGGTGGGAAAAATGCCTAACGTCACCTGGCTCGACGGCTCCTTTGCGGAAACCGTGAAGGGGTGGCAATCGGGGTGGTTCTACATCACCGAGTCACGCGACGCCAACTGGGTGGCGACCCCCGAGTTCCAATCTAGAACCCCTATGCGGCTCACCTCCTGGGAACAGAAGGGCCTGCTATGGGGCGAATCTTCAGAGCTGACCGGACTCACCACCTGCATCAAGGGCATGAAGGACAAGAACATCAAGCTTGTGAACGTGATCCAGGTCATGCTCGTTCGCCGGATACTACCGTGCCAAAGGCGGGCATTCAATCTATGGGAGTTCGTCCCGGTCGAACATCAGACGCTTTAGAGGCTCTACGACATGAAGCACAAAAACGCGTGGAAGGCGTTGTTCAAGGCCTCTGAAGTACCTCCTCCCATATCTGAGGGCTGTGGGCTCCACGCCGCACGGCGTCCTATTCAGGTGAGTTCTCAGGCCGCCACCGGATTCGGTTTTTCCCAATACATTCATGGGGGATCCTTAAGTAATTGTGTATATTTGTGCAGGATTATGTGGAGACAGCAGAGCGGATTGACTGTCTGGCTCCGCTGCCAAAAAGCCCAGCTAATGATCTTGTGACGAAGATGCTGGTCCCGGTGCCCTATAAGGGGCCGGAGAAGAAGGCCGATAAGAAGGCCCTGGGGACCCGAAAGGGTCTCCGGCGTAAGGTTGCGCAAGCCTCGTCCGAAGACGACAAGGCGCACTCCTCCCCCAAAGGGGAAGAGGAAGAAGAAGAGGAGGCCACCCCATCCAGAGAGGACGAGGGGCCTGAGAGGGCGGACCAGGAGACCAGGAGAGGCCCCCGGCGCAAGGCCGTCATAGCTTTGTCGTCGATGACGACGAGGCAGATTCCTCCCATGGAAGCGGGGGAAAACAAGAAGAAACTCCTCCTCCCCATACAGGGGGGAGAGAAAGAGGAAGGCCGCCCCGGTGGGTGAGACTGGGACGTCCAAGAAGGGAAAAGTGTCCCTTCCGGACTACTCCGCCACCGCCGCCGATAGCGGGGAAGGGTGGCTGCCCAGGAAGAAGCCTTCGGTGCGATCGTAAGTATCCGCACTCCATCGTAATTTTGCTTCATAATTTTGTTATAATGCCGAACTTACATGCAGTCCGGCCAGGGCCCAACCCGAGGTATCATCTTCGGACGGGTCCTTGAGTGAGTCAGCAATGAACTCACTCCCGACGGCCACTTCTCCTCGGCCTGCGGATGACAGAGAGGTGTTGTCCCAAAGGTTCCCAGAGATGGAGGAGGTGGCCCTGGAGGCGCCTCAAGGCGGCGTTCCAGACGTCGGACTCGCAGGGTTCAAGATCCCCGCGGATCGTGTTGATAAGAGCCACCGTAAGCCGGGCTCTCAGCCAAACACTGTTCCGGAGCCTTCAGTGGTTCCGGACTCAGGCGGGCAGCGCCTCGTTAGGGAGGGAGGGCCGTCTGTATCGAGGACTTCTGTTGTGCCCGAGGCGCCGGATTGTCTGCTGGAAACGCTTCGTGACGCTTCCCTAGATGAAGAGCGCCGTACTCTTATGAGTGCGGTGATTCAGAAGGTTTCGTCCGCCAAGAGCGGACTGACCGAAGCCTGTACCAGCCTCCTGACAGGCTTTGAGGTAAATAAAAATGTGTGAAATTACCACCCGATAGGTAGTAGCCCCTGATACTCTGTTTGGTGTTCGGAAGGAAAAACCAAACGTAGGGTCAATTATAATCCGCAGGAGTCTAACAGTAAGTTTGAATGTGAATAAACAGGCTGTGCTGCTGTCCGCTGCTGTCTGTACGGCCAAAATGATCGGCCTGAAGCAGGACTTGGAGCGGGCACAGGGAGAGCTCGGCCTTGCGAGGAGGCAGCTCGAGGAGAATAAAGGTGAATGATTCCCCTCTCTCATATAGTAAAGTACAAATAAAATTGATTATTCTAACGACGAGGCATCGTGATTTGGTTACAAAGGCCACCACCGAAGCGGCGTCTCTTAAGAAAGCGATGTCCGAGGCCGAACACAAGGTGGCCTTGGAACGCGAGGAGCGCAAAAAGCACGAAGCCCGAGTGGGCGAAGTACAAAAAGAGCTCCAGGAGCTCGGCAAAAAGTTCGAGTCCGTGGAGCATGAGCTTAAAGCAAAAGAGGCCGAGCTTGCGAAGGCCCTTACAAGTATAAAAGACGCCAAGGCCGAAGCCGAGAGGGCACAACAGGAAATCCAGGAGGCCAAAAAGATAGCGGCGGGTAAGAAATTCTTTATGCAAAGCAAACATGTGGAGGAGGCGTTTCTTTTACTTACACCAGTCCGGAGCTCTCCAGGGGCATTCGCAGATCTGCCACGCAGTGTATCAGACGCTGCGGAGTTCTACCGTGCTCAGGAGGGGAGCTCAACGGAGAAGCTGTTCTGGTCCCAGTATGCTGGGGCCGGACATCCAACGTCTCTGAGTGACCAACTGAAGCAGTTGGTCGAACTCCACAGGGCGGCCGAAGTGGCTATGAAGGATTTCATAGTCCGGATGTGGCCTTGTGAGCCCCTTCCCACCAACTACTTCAGCCTGATCAAGCGGATCGTGAATGCCCCTCCGCGCCTGGAAGTCATCAAGCGATCCGCTTGCATTGAGGGTGCCCGCCGGGCCCTTGCCCATGCGAAGGTGCATTGGGGCAAGCTGGATGCGGAGAAGCTGGTGAAGGACGGGCCACCAGAGGGCAAGCCGCATCGCGTTCCCGAGAAGTATTATGATGGCGTTTTGAAGGGTGCTCGTCTCGTGGCCGAAGAATGTACCAAGGACATAATTTTTGAATGAATTCACTTCTGTCATGTCTGTAATTTAAAGACGAAGTTACTTGCGCTAAGTAGCGCTTCTGTTATTTAAAATATTACCTTCTCTACGGCTGTTTATCAAATTCTGAAAGTAGGCCAGTCGTCGGCTTCCGCCCCCATGTTACTAGTACTGGGGTGTTCGTGGATAACCCGGACACTCTTTATCCAAATATTTGGTCCCTTAAGGAGGTGTCCAGCGCAGCGAACAAGGCAATCAGACTATGCGGCTTTATAACCTTCACTTAGCCATAGAAGTCTACAATTTTAAATTTCGGCGAAGCCCCTAGAATCCGGATGGCCGAATTGGGGCGCTACACACGCCTATATCGGACAAATCCTATTTATCGCCTAAAGCGGAAAAAATCTTTAAGGATTTTAAGACCTCTCGAACAGCGACCAGCTCTCGCCACATCATGCCGGTCAGTTTTCAGCTTTCTCTACTGAGGTGCTCGTCCGGCAGAACCAGGGCACAATCGCAGTAGTTCTCCCTGCGCTACCTTAGCCGATATAACGGAACGTAAGGCACCAAAACAAGGAGCCGGGCTATACCAACTGTAGACCGAAGACATGATTCGTAGCTGATGCATATAATGCTATAAGTTTGGGGTGTCGCACTGTTGAAAGTGTTCGGACTTGTCGTGCCGTATTATGGGGCACCGTAAGGAGCCCCTGGCAAACTCCACGTACCAAAGTGTACGGATGCAATATTAAATAGACATTTGTAAAAAATGCTCGAAGAAAAATAATAAGCTGACGCTGTATATGATCTCCCATTGATGAATAATACATTTAGGCGTATGTTTACAATGAATGCATTAAGCGGACATAAAGAGGATAATTTGACATATCATATCCAGAGGCAGGCTACGTACAGATAGATAAAGCAGGTATAACGATCGCAAATAGATTCCACCTGGTTATTTCCTTCTGTGCACAAAGCCTGTTGCCTCCTTGGTTCTTTCTCCTATGTAAGTCCGACAATCCGGATCTTCTGGAGAAGCTGCACTAAAACAATGTTCTTAAAGGTAAATGGAAAGGTTACGAAGCAATACCGTACTGCTGACTGAGCCACTGCTATGCCTCCGCCTGTGCCCATGGTATTTTGAGTGCGTAATTGTGTACGCGTGGCACGAATGCTGCTTTGATGGGATTTGAGCGGAGGCCAGACTGCTAGTGATGCTCTTGGCGTGCCTGCTGATCCTGTTACGGGGTGTTCCGCCCTCGCTTGACGGAGCTTGAGCTTGTCGTTGCCGGATTGGTGGTTTGCCGGAGGAGGCTGCATTGTACTTCTGCCGCAAGGGCTGCAGTGTGCTCTTCTGTATGGAGAGCGGGTCCATATTTCCGTTGACTGTTATGACCCCGCGCGGGCCTGGCATCTTGAGCTTGAGGTATGCATAGTGTGGTACCGCATTTAATCTAGCGAATGCGGTTCGTCCGAGCAGTGCGTGATAACCACTGCGAAAAGGGACGATATCGAAGATTAGTTCTTTGCTTTGGAAGTTATCCGGAGATCCGAAGACCACTTCCAATGTTATAGAGCCTGTACAACGGGCCTCTACTCCAGGAATTACACCTTTAAAGGTGGTTTTTGTGGGCTTAATCCTTGAAGGATCGATGCCTATTTTGCGCACTGTGTCCTGGTAAAGCAGGTTCAGGCTGTTGCCGCCGTCCATAAGGACTCGCGTGAGGTGGAATCCGTCGATGATTGGGTCTAAGACCAATCCGGCCGAGCTGCCATGACAAATGCTAGTAGGATGATCCCAACGATCAAAGGTGACCGGACAAGCTAACCATGGGTTGAATTTGGGGACGACTGGTTCCATCGCATAGACGTCCCGTAGTGCTCGTTGCCATTCCCGCTTGGGGATGTGGGTGGCGTAGATCATGTTGACCGCTTTCACCTGGGGGGGGGGGAATTTCTTCTGTCCCCCTATGTTCGGACGCCGGGGTTTCTCGTCATCGTTGCTTTGCAACCCCTTGTCCTTGTTTTCGGCGTTTATCTTGCCGGCCTGTTTAAATACCAAGCAGTCTCTATTAGTGTGGTTGGCTAGCTTGTCCGGGGTGCCATGAATTTGGCACGAGCGCTCCAGTATACAGTCTAGACTGGATGGTCCCTGATTATTTCTCTTGAATGGCTTCTTCCGCTGACCGGATTTGGATCCGTTGAATCCGGCATTGACCGCCGTATCTTCGGTGCTGTCGCCGTTGTTCCGTCGCTTGTGTTTGTTGCACCGTAGCTTGCCGTTATTGTCACGGACATCTGACGTCCTAGAATGTGGCGTAGTGCTACTGTGTGCCAACCAACTGTCCTCGCCCGCACAAAAGCGGGTAATTAGTGTAGTGAGAGCTGCCATATACTTGGGTTTCTCCTGGCCGAGGTGTCGGGCAAGCCACTCATCGCGGATATTATGCTTGAAGGCCGCCAGGGCTTCGGCGTCCGGACAGTCGACTATTTGGTTCTTTTTAGTTAGGAACCGAGTCCAGAATTTCCTGGTTGATTCTCCGGGCTGTTGAGTAATGTGGCTCAAGTCATCGGCATCCGGAGGTTGCACATAAGTTCCTTGGAAGTTGCCAAGAAATGCATCTTCCAGGTTTTCCCAACTGCCAATGGAATTTGCGGGCAGGCTGTTTAGCTAATGCCTAGCGGGTCCTTTGAGCTTAAGGGGAAGATACTTGATGGCATGTAGATCATCTCCGTGGGCCATGTGAATGTGGAGAAGGAAATCTTCAATCCATACTGCGGGGTCTGTTGTGCCATCGTATGATTCGATGTTTACTGGTTTGAACCCTTCTGGGAATTCATGATCCATTACTTCATTGGTGAAGCAGAGGGGGTGTGCGGCGCCTCTGTGCCCGGCTATGTCGCGGCGCAGTCCGGCTGCGATATATTCGGCCCGGCCGGATTTGCTAGTGTATCCGGTATGACGGCCATCGTCATGTGTTGCGTCACGCCCCTGTAATCCGTAGATCGATCTTGGTTGTCCTGCAGCGTTATCCAGTGTATCGCGCAGGTCCTGAGTATTGCCCCAGGCCGTAGTAAACTGGCGCGGGGGTGTGGGCTGGTATTCGGGCTGATATGCCGTTTTATCCCGACCTCGAGGCGGCCGGTCAGCCGTGTGGTGCTCGAGTCCATATTCCTCGGCTGCCAGGACTTCTGTTCATCTATCTGTGAGCATGTCTTGATCAGCTTGGAGCTGCTACTACTTCTTCTTCAGGCTTCTCGCAGTGGCAATAAGCTGGCGCTTGAAGCACTCCTGCTCCGCAGGGTCCTCAGGCACGCCGAACTCGTCGTCGCTGACGCTAATCTCATCTTCGGAGGGGGGCATGTAGTTGTCCTCCTGCGGATACCCGTCAGTCGCCTGTTCATCTGGGCTGTCATGCCCGTCTTCCTGTTTGGCCTGCTCAAAGGCGGGCTGTTCGGGGTTGTATTCATCGCTGGCACCGTCCGGATTGTTTTCGTCTCTGGTGCCGGTATTATCTTGGGGGGGCTTGGAGCGGCGCGGGCGACGCCCATGCTTTGCTTTCTTCTTGGAGGGGTTATCCTCCGTTGCCTCATCGCCATTGGTTTCTTTCAAAGTGTCCACCATGTATATATCATATGAAGAGGTGGCTGTCCACCGCCCTGTGAGCGGTGGCTCCTGTACGTCTCCGGCATCATCGTCCATGCCGTCGATGTCTTCGAACTCGAAGTCCAGCACGTCGGTTAAATCATCGATCATGGCAATCAAGTGGGTGGTGGGTGGGCAGCGAATTCCTTCGTCGCCTGCTTCCCACTCAAGCCGGACATAGTTCGGCCCAGAGTCTCCTGACAGAGAGAGAGAGACTTTAATGAATTCAGCATGTTGCCAAAGGGCGGGTGTTGAAAGATGTCCACAGCGGTGAACTCCATGGCCGGAGCCCAACCTGGCTCGGCTGGCTTGAGGGTGTGCGGACCGGAACCAACGACCGGATATGAGTCCGGGGGTCCGGGGTTGCAGGACTCCACAGGGGTGAGTCCTGTATTCGGCTCCAACGCCGATGAGTATGCGGCCCGCGGGGCGGGGTCTAGGCCTCCATCCTTGGGCAACACAACCCGTTCCGGATTTAGATCCGGGGCTATTGCAGGGACGATGTTCCAAGCATTGTCCGACAACAGGTCTAGGCCATGCCCGTCGTGACTGTCCGGCGCTCCCGTCACAGGGCCGAATCCGTCGAAGATCAAGTCTTCGCGAATATCCGCCGTGTATTTCAAGTTTCCAAACCTGATCTGGTGGCCCGGGGCGTAGCTGTCGATCTGCTCCAGATGGCCAAGCGAATTGGCCCGTAGTGCGAAGCCGCCGAACACAAAGATCTATCCGAGGAGAAAAGTCTCACCCTGGACCGTGTCGTTGATGATTGAAGACGCCATCAAGCCTTGAAGCGACGACATAGAGGAACTCTCAATGAAAGCACCAATGTTGGTGTCAAAACCGGCGTATCTCGGGTAGGGGGTCCCGATCTGTGCGTCTTAGGCTGATGGTAAAAGGAAGCAAGGGACACAATGTTTACCCAGGTTCGGGCCCTCTCGATGGAGGTAAAACCCTACTTCCTGCTTGATTAATATTGAAGATATGAGTAGTACAATAGTAGATCTACCACGAGACCGTAGAGGCTAAACCCTAAGAGCTAGCCTATGATGGTATGCTTGTAATTGTGATCGGCCTTCTAAGGACCATCCTCTCCGGTTTATATAGACACTTGAGGGGGCTAGGGTTTACATGGAGTCGGTTACAAGGAAGGAAACACAATATCCGGATTGCCAAGCTTGTCTTCCACGCAAAGGAGAGTCCCATCCGGACACGGGCCGAAGTCTTGAGTCTTGTATCTTCACGCTTCGATAGTCCGGACGATGTACATAGTCCGGCTGTCCGGATACCCCCTAATCTAGGACTCCCTCAGCGGCAACTGGCTCCGTCAGGCGAGGGGAGGGAGGTGGATCAGCGAGCTGCATAGCTCGTATCCGGCGGGCTACCCAGCCGGCTTGGATGCGGAATAACTACTCTTCGTAAGCCATTGTAAGAGTGGACAAAATGGTGGAGGAGATAGGGGAGCGGCGGAGGTGTGCGATTCTTGGCCGACGTTTGGCCTCGCTTAAATAGGAGATTAAATAGACGACAGATGGGAGGAGCTCGGCCGGCGTTGCGTTTAACGCCGACCCGGTCATGATCGGACGTGTGTCCAGAGTGGGTTTCTCGGCTTCCACACGGGCGGGTTTCATGGAGGCGTTTGAATGCGGCACGGAGGCGTGTTCAGCCGGGCGTGCCGCGAGTGGCACCCTCGACTCTGACCTAGGACACCGCTCCGTTCTTCCACTGACGTGTGGGCTCTTTGGGTGTATGGCCTGCATGTCAGTGACCAAACACAGGCAGCGCACATCAAAGGAACCTTTGGTGGGCCAGGGCGGTCAGAAGTGGGCATTTCATAAACCGATGATTGTTCATTGAGTGTGACGTCATATTTTTCATGTATTTAAGCCTACTATGTTGATAGCCCGTTCGATACGTTGTGATTCATAAAGACCGATGCAAACATCAATGTTCTGCTTATCACAGATAAGATTGATTGATACCCGTAACAATCCATGTCCTTAACAAAGGGTGCATGCACGTATAGGTTGAGCGTGTGTCTTGCATCATGTGCTGTGTGCATGCAGGCGTGCCAGTGTTGCGTGCGTGCAAGGGTGCGTTTCAGTGTTGCATGCATGGGTGCGTACATGCGTGTGTTCGTGAGTGCATGTGTATGTGTCAGTGTTGCACGCCAGCATGCGTGCATGTGTACATTATGTGTACGTGTCATTGTTGCACGCCTACATGCGTGCTTGTCTTGCGTGCGTGCATGTGTACGTGCGGGGGAGGCTACATGTCAGTCGACTGGCTTTTTCATCTCGTGTCATTAGATTTTCCAGCCGTTGGATACGAAATCAAGGGCCTCTAGTTTATCATCAAACTCCACCCCCTGAGCCGCCAGCCACCACTGGCCGAACTGCCCGCCCCCGCCGCCCATGGTCGGCCCGCCCTCCACGAAACCACTCCCCACCGCCGGTCCACTGCCGCACCGGCCATCCCTCTAGCCCCCCTCCCCCCCGCGCCGAGCTTTTTCTCCAGGGATCCGCACCCCACCGCCGAATGAACGCCCCCCAACCGCCAGTGACTGCCAACTAGAGGTCTCACGACTTCGAATACCCACCGACCACCAGTTTATTACCATTTCTGTCCTTCTTATACGCGCTGACGGGTGGGCCCTATGGTAATGTGTGCTGCTGAATGTGGACCGTTTGACTGGTCAATTGATCATGTTATCAACAAATTAAGGAGCTGTATGGTGAGCCAGTAACCATATGATCACCCTAAAATGTACTCCTATTTTATTAACACAGTACAGACTCAAACTACCATTTCTTTCTTTCATATACGGGCTGATAGGTGGGCCTCATGGTTACGCGCCTCGATGGTGCAACACTAGTTGTGCCATTTGACTAGTCAATTGATTGTGTCATCAACAAAATACGGAGTTGTGCGGGTGAGCCAGTGACAGTATAATCATGACATGTATTTGTTTAACACGGTACAGACGCAAGGGCTCATATATACGCGCAAGCACTCACCGCTATAAGCGCACACACGCGAACCCTACCCCTATGAGCACCTTCGAGAGAGTGGGCCAGCATATATGATCTTGAGATTTTATGAAGTCACCATAGGTGCCTCATAGTCGAGTGGAACGTCTCCTCCCACTAAACGTACGTCGCCGGAAAATACTGAAATTAACACAAGATAAATGCGAGCACCGGGACTTTAACCTTGGTGGGCTCGAGAAACCACTATCCTCTAACCATCCAACCACATGTTTGTTAGCACGACAAAATGTATGTGGTGACCGTGATGAGCTTATTCTGAAGTCCAGCGACCATATCGTGCTTTCGCTTCAAATACAATGACCGTAAGTGTCGCCAACAAAATACGGAGCACGCATCAAATGCAAAGTCCGTCAGTGCCATCAACAAAATATGGAGACGTATCGTGAGCTAGATACCGTTGTACTATTGTATATGCTTATTTTCTTAGTGGCCGATTGTGTGTGTGGTGTGGTGGGCACATCATTTCTAGTTGTGGTGGGTCAACATGAAGACTCATGGGTCGGTTCCATCCTACGCCACATATAGGTTGGACCGAGACCTGTTATACGGAGACCCATGTGGAGGACTCGGCGTACAACACGAAGCTACCAGAGTTGCGGAGGACTCTATCCCCACTGGTGATAAACCGACTATATATGATTTGTAACCCTAGGCCCTTAGTATGTTATACAAGCTTGGGGGCTAGTTCGTCGATAGTATACACACACGCACAATGCCTGGTATTCACGTGTACTTTGTACACACCCTATCACTAATATACAGTACCAGGAGTAGGCTCTTTCTTCAATTGCAAGGGTCCGATCTGAACTAGGGTAAAACTTTGCCTCGTATTACCATCCAGCCTAACAGCCAGGGATATCCTACCGAATGATATGATG
>NC_041391.1:644107153-644253278 GCF_002162155.2 Triticum dicoccoides | reverse complement strand
GGGAGACACGTACGCACATATATGTGCATATAGACGGCTAGTAGAGACCGTGAATGTGTATATATGCATGTGAGAGAAATAGTGTTTTCCAACTGAGATTTGTGAAAAGAGTGGTACATAGTAGTCAGAAAGAGAGAGAGAGAAACAGAGAGAGCATGTGCGTGAGACACCACGACACCCTGAGAGAGATTGTGAGAATGCGTGGAAGAGAAATACCGATGCATATAAAGTGTGTGCACTTATGCGTTAGATAGAGAGAGATATAACACGTTTGTGAGAACGGGGCAAGGCATAGTGCATCTACGTGTAAAAGGCGGTTCTACGCATTAAATTAAAATATAAATGTCATTATTATATTTGGATGAGATCATGAATTTTGCAAATTTGCGTATGGACGAAAATCGATTTATCAGACACCCATACTCTATTGAATTCTAGCATGTGCATGTGTTTATTTCATATTATCGATCCATATAGTGAGAGCGGTTTGAAATACAGGCAATGGATGCTTTTGCAATTCATATATAAATATTAATTAGTGCACTCCATGTTGTTAGTGTGAAGCACTTTATACATTTGTCACTTGCATGGATACATTCCAAATTGCTAGCTACGAAATAAAATACATGTAGAATTCAACATAAAGGGGGTTTCGAAGATTCGAATTCATAGGAAGTGCATTCATCTATTTGAACCCGAGATAATGGCATTTGTAAATCAGATGTAAAAGGGGGCATCAATCTTTGTTGTGAGTTTGAACATGCTATATATATTCATACGCATATCTAACTTTTTTTTGTAACCAAGGAGATTATAGCTGGAACCATGCATGAACTGAGGTAAGTTGCATATTTTTTAATATATACTCGTGTACAATGTATATTAAAATGTACCCCCTCCATTCCAAAATAATCGTAGCTTTAGGATTTTCAAAAGTAAAGATTTGTGAAGTTTGACAAATCCTGAAAGTTCAATTCAAGAGAACCGAAAACGTTAATGCTTCTGCTCCCAAATATTGAACGAAGCGCCAAATAGGCCTCTGGTCACCCGAAACCGCGCGATACTAATGTTTTGGTGGTAGGAAATTACTGTCCTGACTCTGGCCTGTGTAGCCTATCGTCCCGATGTCCAAAGGTCTAAACCGGGATAGGTTTGTAAATTCACCAAGATGCCAGTCTCAACCGCCTCCGAGAAGCATTCATACGCCGTGGGCACCTAAACACCCATGCGCTCGGCCGAAATCTATCCCGCCCACATTTGGGACACCTGACATGACTGTCCTACCCCCAACCCGCAATATGTCTGAAATTTTAGATGGGGGCAAAGTTTGTAACTTTCCCCAAATTTCAAACAAGCGCGTCTCAAACCGAAACATTGTTCCCCCTTAGTTTTCCGCCTCCCTCCGTTTCTCCATTCATACTCCGTGGGCGCGAAAACACCATCTCCACCAGCCGTGAAACCTCAGCCTCCTCCGTCCTCCACCTCATAGCGGCCAATCCACCGCCCCCTCCTCCATCACGCCGGAGCCGGTACTCCGATGTCGTCGTCCAACGCAACCGCAACCGCAACACACTCAAGGACTTAGCAGCTGAAGCCGAGGCAGAGCTGCCTCCACGATGCCGACGCCGACGTGCGCTGTACCAGAACCACTCCGACCACGCCGTCCTGTGCCTCACTGCTGCGGCTCCTCTGTCGCAACCGTCCACCGCACCGGAGCTGTTCCTGCTACATCATTGTTCGCTGCCTCGGATCTGCTTCCCCGCCGCCGACAGACGGCCACCGCACCACACTCAACAACTTGGCCATCGGTTCGTCCAAGGCTGCACCGTCCTCCACAACTTCTGGTTTTCTGCAAACAACAAGATCATCGGAAAAACAGAAGGAGGACACAGCACTGCCAGCAGAAAGAGGTACTCCTCTTCCCTTATTCGTGCAAATCTTACGTCTCCGCTCACACCGTATTCATCCCACGAAAGAAACTAGTTGAGCGCTTCTTACTGCATCTTCTTCGTGATACTAAATGCACAAGGTTTCCTCCCTTTTACTATTTCACCTTTGCAAGAGGTCAGTAGCCCGCCTGGATTTCAATTCAGGGTCAGTCGAACCGCAATTAAAAGAAGTAGCGCCCGCTTAGGCGCGCGGAGCACCTAGTCCATCTGTTCCACGGGGAAGCGGCGCATCAGTGTCTATCATAGGGGTGTGGGGTGCAGGAGCTGCATGCGCCCGATCTGGAGGTCGGCGGGGCTTGAATGGATGGCTGGGGGGCGGTGCCAAGCACGGCGGTGCGGTGAGGTCGAGGGGAGGGCGCATGGAAGGGAAGAATACTGGGCCGATGGTTGCTGGCGTTTTGAGGAAGATCGTGAACACTGACTGGCTGGAGGTAGATGAAGGCGATCTGCCCGTTCTTTGTACATCGGACGGTGCAGAAAAAATGGACTGACCTATTTGCTTTCAGTCGACTGTTATTTTCATAGAATCCTGTAGTAATTGAGTGTGCCATGCATGTTGTAGAGCTATCATATGTCTCCCGTCATTTATTTCTCACCGACCTGCTATCTGCTACCTTTACACTGTACTAATTGTGCACACACTTCACCCATACTCACACTATTGTTTTTTTATGCTTGGGTATTTCAGACTCTAACGCAGTGTTGATGAATGCAGAAAAGAAAAGACAAAAGTCACTCCAGTGTAATTCGAAGATACGCACTAAGCGTTTCAGCGCTCTAATGGGTGCAGTGTCAGCAGTTGGAGACAGTAAATGTAGCTCTGCAGTTGATGATCTCAATTGCCACACACAACCATCCCAGGTGCTTGCTTTAACTTCACGTTGTCAAATGTGGTTGCATGTTGCATATGGTGTCTAGCTTGTATTTCTTCCAATTTGGTTAAATTGCATCTGCTTACTTTACACATTATACCTTTGATAATGACATGCCTTCCTATTTTTGATACATACTACATATGTCTATTAACCATGTTCGTACATCAAACTAATTCTCTTTTGTATCCCTTGTCAATCACTTATGATGAGACAGTCACCCGGGTGAGTTACTGTGAGACGCCCTACTCGTTTAAAGAGTGAAGTGTCATCCTCCCCACATGATTCTCAAGAAACAGCAAGGCTAAATGAAGATAGTCAACATAGCTCTCTAGTTGATCATCGCGATTCCCCCACACCACCATCGCAGGTGCTTGCTCTTACTTGGCAGTGTGATATGTGGTTGCATGTTGCATATGGTGTCTACCTTGTAATGCTTCTAACTAGGGTAAATTGCATCTGCTTAGTTAACACATTATACCTGTGAATATGACATGCCTTCCTGTTTTTAGTACATACTACGTCTTTCTATGAACCATGTTCTTACATCAAACTACTTTTCTTGTGTATCCCTCATCAATGCTCCTAATTTGTTAAATTGCATCTCCTTAGCTTACACATTATACATGTGAATATGACACGCCTTCCTGTTTTTGGTACATACTACATCTGCCTATCACACCATGTTCTTACATCAAACTACTGTTCTTGTGTATCCTGCGTCTATCGCTTATGATGAGACAGTCACACGCGTGGGTTAATATGAGACGCAAATACTCTTATAAAGAATGCAATTTCATCCTCTCCACATGATTCTCAAGAAACAACAAGCCTAAATGAAGATACTGAACGTTGCTCTGTACCTGAAGACAACACTTCCCCTACACCACCATCTCAGGTGCTTGCTCCAACTTCTTAGTGTGATATGTGGTTGCATGTTGCATACGGTGTCTAGCTTGTAATGCTTCTAATTAGGGTAAATTTCATCTGCTTAGTTTACACACTATACCTGTGAATATGACACGCCTTCCTATTTTTGGTACACACTACATCTATGTGTTAACCTTGTTCTTACATGAAACTACCTCTCTTCTGTATCCTGCATCAATCACTTACGATGAGTCACCTTTATTCGTTGCATATTGCATATTATTTCTAGCCTGTTGCCATGTATTGCTTCTAATTTGGTCAAATGCATTTGTTAGGGCACCCTTTTAATTTGGTAGAGTGATATTGGTTTCATCTTTCATATGGGTTCTAGCTTGCATCGATTCTAACAAGTTCAAGCACCTTGTGCTTAGTTTACACTTTATACATCATACATGTCAATATGTCACGCCGTCCCATTTTTCATACATATTCCATCCTCCTATCATACGGCTGCCTTACATGAAAGTAGTGTTCGTCAGTATCATGCATCAATAAGTTCTGAAGAGCAAATTTTATTCCTTTTTCTTGTGGGTTTGACTTGACAAGGCAAAATCAAGAAAGAGGAAGGAAAAGAGTAAGGAAGGCGATGATGGTGGTCCTCTGCAGCAACATAAATGGAGCATCTGTACTGATTCTCCTTGTACTGATAGTGCATTACATTGTCCAAGTCTCCGCTCCCCTACTCCACCATCCAAGGTGATTGCTCTAACTTGGCAGTGTGATATCTGGTTGCATGTTGCATATGGTGTCTAGCTCGTATTGCTCCTAATTAGTGTAAACTACATCTGCTTAGCTTACACATGATACATGTGAATATGACACGCTTTCCTATTTTTGGTACATACTATATCTGTCTATCACACCATGTTCTTACATGAAACTACTCTTCTTGTGTATCCTGCATCAGTCACTTCTGATGGGACACCTTTAAGTTGGCAGTGTGATATTAGTTTACGTCTTGAATATGATTTCTAGCATGTATTGCTTTTAGTTTGGTGAACTCCACCTATGACGAGACAGTTTTAACTTGGCAGAGTGATATTGATTGCACCTTCCATATGGTGTCTTGCAGTGTTTCTAATTTGTTGAAGTGCCTTCTGCTTAGTTACCACATCATAGGTGTGAATATGTCAAGCCGTCCATTTTTTCGTACATATTCCATCCCCGTATCATGACTTTGCCTTTCATCAGAGTAGTGTTCGTCAGTATCATGCATGAATGAGTTCTGAAGAGCGAATGATATTCCTTTTTCTTGTCGGTATGACCTCACAATGCAAAATCAATAAAGCTGAAGGAAATTGGCAAGGCATTGGATGATGGTGGTCCTTCCGAGCAACTGAAACGGAGGTTCTCTACAGATTCTACTCCGCCATCCTCCCAACAAGATTCGCAAGACAACGCAAGGCTAGACATTCAACGTAGCTATGTAGATGATGAGCACATCTCCCCTACTCCACCATCACAGGTGCTTGCTCTAACTTGGCACTATTATATGTGGTTGCATGTTGCGTATGATGTCTAGCTTGTATTGCTTCTAACTTTGTTGAATTGCATCTGCTTACTTTACACATAATGCCTGTGAATATGACATGTGTTCCTGTTTCTACATCAGACTACTATTCTTGCATATCCCGCATCAGTCACTTATGATAAGGCACCTTTAAGTCGCCACTGTGATATTGGTTGTGTCTTGCATATGATTTCTAGCATATACTGCTTCTAATTTGTTGAAATGCCATACAGTTTGAACTTGGCAGAGTGATATTGGTTGCATCTTTCATATGGTGTCTAGCTTGCAGTGCTTCTAATTTGTTGAAATGCCTTCTGCTTAGTTACCACATCATAGGTGTGAATATGTCACACCATCCTGTTTTTCATACATATTCCATCCTCGCATCATGTGTTTGCCTTTCATCCGAGTAGTGTTTGTCAGTATCATGCATGAATGAGTTCTGAAAAGCGAATTTTATTCCTTTTTCTTATCGGTTTGACTTCACAATGCAAAAATCATTACAGCTGAAGGAAATTAGTCCGGGAGTGGATGATGGTGGTCCTTCAGAGCAACTCAAACAGGGGGTCTCTAAAGATTCTACTTCCCATCCTCCCAACAAGATTTGCAAGACAACACAAGGCTGGACAGTCAACGTAGCTGTGTAGATGATGAGCACATCTCCCCTACTCCACCATCACAGGTGCTTGCTCTAACTTGACACTATTATATGTGGTTGCGTGTTGCATATGATGTCTAGCTTGTATTGCTTCTAACTTGAATTGCATCTGCTTACTTTACACATAATGCCTGTGAATATGACACGTGTTCCTGTTTCTAGAACATACGTGTACATGATGAGCACATCTCCCCTACTCCTCCATCACAGGTGCTTGCTCTTACTTGGAACTGTTATACGTGGTTGTGTTTTCCGTATGATGTCTAGTTTGTATTGCTTCTGATTATGTAGAATTGCATCTTATACCTGCAACGATCACTTACCCATAAGACACATTTAACTTGGGACTATGATGTAGGTTGCATCTTGCATTGTCTTCTGGCTTGTACTGCTTCTAATTTCTTGAAATGGCACTTACGACGAGACACTTTTTACCTGATAGAGTGATATTGGTTGCATGTTCATATGGTGCCTAGCTTTCATTTCTTCTAATTTTGTTGAAATGCCTTCCGCTTACTATTTTTTCATACATATTCCATCCTCCTATCATACGTGTGAATATGAAACGCTGTCTTTTTTGTATATATTCCATCCTCCTATCCTGCGCTTGCCTTACATCAAAGTAGTGTTCGTCTGTATCATGCATCAACCAGTTATGCAGAGCTAATTTTATTCATCTTCTTGTGGTTTTGACTTCATAAGGCAATATCAGAAAATAGGAAGGAAAAGAGTAAGTTAGGGGATGTTGGTGGTACTCCGCACCGATGCAAACAGAGACTCTCTAGATTTGCCACTGCTACTGCTAATGAATTTGAAGTCCCAAGTCTACATGATGAGTTCATCTCCCGCACTCCACCATCGCAGGTGCTTGCTCTAAGTTGACACTGTGATAATTGGTTTCATGTTGCATATGTTGTCTAGCCTGTATTTCTTCTATTTTGATTAAATTGCACCTGCTTAGTTTATACGTTATACATGTGCATATGACATGGCTTTCTGTGTCTAGAATACACTACATCTATCTATCATACCATGTTCTTACATCAAAGTACTGTTGTTGTGTATCCCGCATCAGTAACTCATGATTGGACGCTTTTAACATGGCAGTTTGATAGTGGTTGCATCTTGCATTGATTTCTATGTTGTACTGCTTCTAATTTTTCGAATTGCCACTTATGACAGGACACTTTTAACTTGGCAGAGTAATATTGGTTGCATCTTTCATATGGTGTCTAGCTTGCATTACTTCTATTTTCTTGAAAATCCTTCTGCTTAGTTTGCACATCATAGCTGTGAATATGTCATGCCGTCCTATTTTTCTTACATATTCCATCCTCATACGGTTGTCTTACATCAAAGTATTGCTTGTCTGTATCATGCATCAATGAGTTTTGAAGAGTGATTTTATTCTTTTGTGTTGTGGGTACAGCTTGACATGGCAAAGTCAAAAAAGAGCAAGGAAAATAATATAGTAGGGAGTGCTGTTACTCGTCGGGTGAAACAGAAAAGGTTCTGCCGTTGAGATTCTGCTGGTACTTATAGTGCAGTAGAAGGTCCAAGTCCACCGGCTAAATCTAAAAACACAGTATCACCTGCTCCACCAGCTGCAACATCCGCTTCAACTGTACCAGCATCTCAACCAGTTACTCGTTCATTTTCTCCGGAACTGGCCAGTTCCCAAGCTTCCTTCACACCTAACACTACTTTCGAAGCACTGCTGACACAACAGGACTTGGCAAGATCAGATGAACCTCATGAGCATCAACACCAAGACGGTACCTGGCCGAGTCAAGTTGCAGTTGCATGCTCCTTTATATGTACTCTCACAGTTTGATGTACACTAACACTTTCCATATTCGTTGTTGAACTAGCACCACAGCGCAAGCGGAAACAGACATCAGGGATAATGCTTGACAGATTAACAAAATCTAAAGGAGTAAGAATGGAGATCCATTTTGAGGCAGGTTTAAAAAGGCCACGTGATGCTACAGAGTCATCCAAGTTAGTATCAGAGGCAGCCGTTGCCGTTAGGTGTCATGCGTGTATCCTCCCAACGTGGATCCAGTACAGGAATGAGAAAGATAGTACCCAGTTTAACACCTTCCTTGACCATTTATCCGTAAGTAATGTTATTCATCGCAATTGGTAATATTGTCTTGCTCTGTCTCATACTTTCTAGCTTCCTCCTAATAAGACTCACATTCTTTTCTCAACAGATGAGGTTCAAGTTGGATCTGAAAGATGATGCAACTAAACAAGCATGCACTCATGTTTTTCAGTCTGCTCTGCGACAGTATCGGTACCACCTTAGAAAATCTCACTTTGAAGGCAAGGCTAACAATGAAATCGCCCAAACATCTCCAGTGGAATATATTACAGATGAAGACTGGACAGCCCTCGTTAAACACTGGTCTGATCCAAAGTATCAGGTAGGCTATATGTATTTGATTAGACCACATATTGAACTTGTATTTATGTATGTGCCTTACAAGTGTATCTTCTTCTAGGCTAACTGTTTGAAGAACAAAACCAACCGTTCTAAAGTGAAATTCCAACAGACAACAGGATCTCATAGCTATATTGCACACTGCGAGGCTCTTGTAAATAGCTGATACTTCCTTCTTTTTTTGTGCCATATTATCGTATCTATATTGACTTGTTCCAAATACAGAGGAAAGCCTGTGTGGACCAAAAAGAACCTAAACCGAATGCAGTGCAAATATTCAAGGATTGCCACACCATCAAGATGAAGGGCATGAGCACACCAGCTCAAGCCGCTGTTGTAAGTCCTTACTCCTCCCGCCTTGAACTGATTGGTACTGTGATGTGTTCATTTAACGACTTGGTTTGCAGCCAATGTCAGTTACTCTGTTCACTTTTATACACAGTTGTCTTAACGTATCATTTCACCTTACATGGTTTAAAAGAGATGAAGGATATTCTTTTGGTCTTGATCTGTAATCTAGTTGTTATGTTCACGTGCGCACACAATGATAAAATAGCCTGTTTGTTTTATATCTGTTTGCCCATGATATGAATGATGTCATACTATGTTCATCCTACTTTAAACCATGTCTCTTTATCCTTAGATGTCAACAAATGTGAGGAAATAGACAATACAGTAGGCAAGCTACATGGACATATATTCCGAAAGTGATTTTATTATGTAGTTGGCACTACAATACATGCTAATGTATTACATTAGTTCACCAAAATAAGTTATGTATAAACGTTTAACCTACTTTGTTTGTTTTTTCTCATTAGTAACTTATCTGGTACACTAATCTACAAGTTCAAACTTTCAGGAAGCTATGGAACAAATGATTGAACAACCACAACCACCTGAAGGTGACGAGGCTACTACAGGCACAATGTCACCTCTTGCTGCAGTGCGTCAGTATCTCTCCACTAACAGTGCAAAAACCACCTTCCTTGCGTAATTCTGGGTTGGTTGTCAAGGTAACCTCGTCCAAATCGCCTACTGAACAAAATCTTCCTGCTAGACAGAGTGATATATCTGTGCTCCAGACACAAGTCCAATCCCTAATGGACGTTGTTTCGGAAACAAGAATAGTGGTTGAGAAATGTCGTCAAGATATGAATGGTTTTGAAACCAGACTATCAGACATTCGCTTCATTGTTGAAGAGCAATGGCGGAAAAAAGGTGGAGATCGTGCTGCTCCATCAGATTCTACAGCCTGAAATATTAGCACTCAGCTCAAATGATCTGTGCTTCTATACATCTGATGGCTCTTTTATCTGGAAGGACTGTAAATTTATGCCAACAGGCCTTTTGTTGTATGATTGGAATTTATTTTGTTGTGATACAACATTTATGATGCTGCCACATGCTGCAGTAATTACGACGCTATTTTTGTATAGTGTAGGTTTATCTTAGTAATGTATTTGGCCGAAAGCTTCATAGGAGCCCAACATGACAACATTCGTCGGGCCCATTCCAATTAGGCTAAAAACGATTACGGGCCAAAATTGGCATGTAGCCCACTAAAAATATCTAGGCTTACATTAGCATAAGCTTTCAAATTTTTCTGGTAGGCCTCTGCCCATAGTGGGCCTTTAACAGGCCTAAACATAATTTGGGCCCTCAGTAAAAATAAGCCGTTTAGAGGTGTAAATATCTTGAGCCCATAAAAAACATGGGCCTTTAATAGACCGAAAGTGAGATTGGGCCCTGATTGTGCCAAATAACCCACTAGACTTAGCAGGCCAAAATGGTGGCCCATTTACGATGCGGATATTTGACAGGCCAAAATTCCGACGGGCCATAAATGCGTCGACCTAATACACGGGCCTTTAACAGGCTGGAACTTCGGTCGGGCTAGATTATCGTCATTTTTATATGGGCCGTTAATGGGCCCAATATGACGTTGGGCCACATATGGCCCATGGTTTACGTCTGGCGTTAACAGGCCGAAAATGACAACAGACCGAAAGTGGCCCAAATCTATAGTGGGCCTCTAACAGGCCAAATGACAGACATGGCCGAATATGAACCAAATCCTTCATGGTCATTTATGGGCCGAAATTTTTGATGGCCTCTAAATGGGCCCAAATGAAGCTGGACCTTTAATAGGCCGGAAATACACCGGGCCGTAATTCGGCCCAATTACTTAGCGGACTGTTAACGGGCCAGAAGTGACCATGGGCCGCATTGATTACAAGTTTAGACCAGGCCGTTGACGGGCCGATTTGACAGAGAATGTTGGGCCTTTAGCTGGGCCGACCCATTATGGTCTGCAGAATCTTGTGGGCCTTTAGCTGGTCTGCCAGAGCCCTAGATTGATTCCGTCAAGGTTCCACCTCGTGGCGGCGGAGTTTCGTCTCGTAAGCTTGCCCACGATTTTTTCCAGGGTACAAGTGATGATATAGCAGAAGATGGACGCCGGAGGCCCACCAGGGGGCCCAGGAGATAAGGGGCGCGCCCTATAGGGGGGGGGGGCGCCCCCTATCTCCTGGACAGGGTGTGGGCCCCCTGGCCTATTTATTTTGCTTAGAAATTCTTATTAATTCCAAAAAGTTGTTTCGTGGAGTTTCAGGACTTTTGGAGCTGTGCAGAATAGGTTTCCAATGTTTGCTCCTTTTCCAGCCAGAATTCCAGCTGCCGGCATCCCCCCTCTTCATGGTAAACCTTGTAAATAGGAGAGAATAGCCATAAGTATTGAGATATAATGTGTAATAATAGCCCATTATGCAATAAATATTGATATAAAAGCATGATGCAAAATGGACGTATCAACCATCGTCACCATACTACTCGCAACCCATGCTACTATAGGAGAAACACTCTTTCATCACCAGATTCAACTGCTGACATGTCATTGCAACCAAATCCGAATAACCCGCGTTCTATAGAATAGCACGGGTACATAGCCAGTGGATAACTATATATAATATGTAAATGATATAATTCTTTTTACTGCCAAAAACTAGACCATTCTTGCATAACCAAAGCGACCAACGCGTAGTAGCCACCCTAACAAAACTTGCAGTTTTAAGCCCTTCCTATTGCATCATAGCCAACTGCCAAACATATGTGATACAAGATGATGCCCCATGTGTTGTTGTGGTACATTGTTACAAAATAGATATATAGTTGCTAAAAATAATTAAAACTAATGAAAAGAAAAATGCAAGCTTAAAAAGATAATTATGAAGTGTATCAAAAGGGGAAAAAACTTTTGAATTGGACTTAAAAGAATGTCATTTCTAATAAAAATATGAATAATGAACTATATAGGCATGCTACAGTTGTCTAACACATATACCATTAGAGAATTGGTAGGCAGGTGTTCTTTTCACCATCCACAAGATGACCAGAACTGGAGTCATTTCGGTTTTGATCATGTTGTTAATTGTTCCGTACTTGTATATGAAATAGGGAGACATGAAATACCAACTAATTCAAATAACTTCACCACAAATTAGAAGTTAACTATGCATTAACAAATAACCCAAAAATCAAGTTTTAATATATGGACTTTTGCTTTGAATCAAGTTTTATGTCAAATTATAGACTATTACTTTGAATCACTTATGTCTTAATATTGATGGCATGATTAGATATATGATCAAGTTTATGCTAGGTAGCATTCCACATAAAAAATTATCTGTTTTATCATTTACCTACTCGAGGACGAGCAGGAATTAAGCTTGGGGATGCTGATACGTCTCTGTCGTATCTATAATTTTCGATTATTTCATGCCAATATTATACAACTTTCACATATTTTTGGCAACTATTTATATGATTTATTGGACTAACCTATTGATCCAGTGCCCAGTGCCAGTTCCTGTTTGTTGCATGTTTTTTGTTCCGCGGAAAATCCATATCAAACGAAGTTCAAACGCGATAAAAATTTACGGAGAATTATTTTGGAATATATGTGAATTTTGGGAGGTGGAATCAACGCAAATGGAGGTCCACAGTGGGCAAGATACACCAGGGCGCGCCCCAGCCCCAGGCGCGTGGTGCTGCATTGTGCTCACCTCGTAGGTCGGTTGGGGCTCTACTTCGGGCGCAAGGAAGCTTATATCCGGAAAAATATCGTGTTAAAATATCAGCGCAATTAGAGTTATGGATCTCCCGAACTATAAGAAAAGGTTTTTGGCCAGATTTGGAAAACGCAAAACAGAAGAGAACAAAGAGGGAGATCCAATCTCGGAGGGGCTCTCCCCCCTCTGCCGCCATGGAGGCCATGGACCAGAGGTGGAAACCCTCCTCCCATATAGGAGGGAGGCCAAGGAAGAAGAAGGAGGGGCTCTCTTCCCCTTTCTCCCGGTGGCACCGGAGTGCCGCCGGGGCAAGGATCGTGATGGCAATCTACATCAACAATCTTGCTACCGTCAACACCAACTTTCTCCCCCTCTATGTAGTGGTGTAACACCCCTTCTCCCCGCTGTAATCTCTACTTAAACATGGTGCTCAACTTCATATATTATTTCCCAATGATATTTGGCTATCCTATGATGTTTGAGTAGATCTATTTTGTCCTATGGGTTAATCGTGATCTTGGTTGGTATGATTGTATATTTTATTTATGGTGCTGTCCTACGGTGCCCTCCCTCTCGTGCAAACGTGAGGGATCCCCGCTATAGGGTGTTGCAATACGTTAATGATTTGCTTATGGTGGGTTGCAAGAGTGACAGAAGCTTAAACCCGAGTAAGTGGGTTGGTGCGTATGGGATAAAGAGGACTTGACACTTAATGCTATGGTTGGGTTTCACGACCTTAATGATCTTTAGTAGATGCAGATGCTTGCTAGAGTTCCAATCATAAGTGCATATGATCCAAGTAGAGAAAGTATGTTAGCTCATGCCTCTCCCTCATATAAAATTGCAAGAATGATTGCCGGTACTTGTTATCGATTGCCTAGGGACAAATGACTTTCTTGTTGACAAAAGCTATCCACTTTTATTATCTTCCAATTTATTCGTAGTTTTATTCTCGCAAAGTACTCGTAGTTTTATTCTTGCAAAATAGTTTCATACTTGTTTTAGGTAAAGCAAACATCAAGTGCACGTAGGGTTGTATCGGTGGTCGATAGAACTTGAGGGAATATCTTGTCGGCGTTCTGGGAACGGGGGTACCCAGACTTGCCTGCCTGCGGCCTGCAGCGTGGCTCAAGTAGGGGGCCCACTGCGGGCCATCTTCATTGACACAAGCTCAAGACCCTCGCGAGGGGCCAAGCCTCGCGGGGCGGACGACAGGAAGCTTCCTCAGGCACAGCCTCGCCAGACTGCCTCGCGAGGAGGTGGAGAGATCAAGGCAGGGTACCTCACGAGGTGCCCGTGACCCAAACCATGATGATCGAGACCAGGCGGGCGCCGGCCTGGGCAGTGTCCTTGTTTCCCCTTTGGTGCAAAGGGGGAAAGCGCAGGCCAAGGCATCAGGCAAAGGATACCATTTCGGTGCAACAAGACCAAGACCAGCAGAACGGAAGGATGGAGGTTATCGTAGAGCCCAGGAATGCGTCATCGTCAGAGCCTTTGGCAGGCGAGGACCAACTTTAGTCAGGATAAGTGTACTAGATGTTCCCCTTCAAAATGGCCAATTGTTGGCGCCCTTCCCGCTCAATATTTGGGAAGAGGACCAGGGCCTTGCTCTATAAATAGGACTAGCCACCACAGTGGGAAGGCATCTAGAAACCAGATAGGCATCTCGAACCGATTCCTCCAAAGGGACAATACCACCACAAGAACACCCCTCGCGAGGCTGTTGTCAGCGTTCTAGGAACGGGGGTACCCAGACTTGCCTGCCTGCGGCCTGCGGCGTGGCTCAAGGAGTGGCCCAGTACGGCCCATCTTCATCAACACATGCTCAAGACCCTCGCGAGGGGCCAAGCCTCGCAGGGCGGACGACAACAAGCTTCCTCAGGCACATGCTCGTCAGGCTGGCTTGCGAGGAGGCAGAGAGATCAAGGCGGGGTACCTCACGAGGTGCCCATGATGCAAGCCATGACGACCGAAGCCAGGCGGGCGCCAGGCAGGTGCCGGCCTGTGTAGAGTCCTTGTTTCCTCTTTGGTGCAAAGGGGGCAAGCGCAGGCAAGAGTATCAAGCAAAGGCAACCATTTCGGTGCAACAAGACCAAGACCAGCAGAATGATAGGATGGAGGTCATCGTGGAGCCCAAGCCGGCGTCATCGTCAGAGTCTTTGGCAGGTGAGGACCGACTTTAGCCAGGATAAGTGTACTAGATGTTCCCCTTCAAAATGGCCGATTGTTGGCGCCCTTCCCGCTCAATATTTGGGGAAGAGGACCAAGGCCTCGCTCTATAAATAGGGCTAGCCACCACAGAAGGAAGGGATCCGGCTTCAATCCTTCCCAAGAGGCATCACCTCCACAAGAACTCCTCCCCTCGCGAGGCAGTTCTTCCTTTGTATTGTTCATCATCAGCCCCTGAGGCAATCCACCACACCACAAACTAGAGTAGGGTATTACACCACAATGGTGGCCCGAACTAGTATAAACCTCATGTCCCTTGTGTTGTTCTTCGTGTAGTTTAGATCCTTGCGAGGCGACGGGACGTGAGTAGGTAGGAGGTTTGATCTCCGCGCGCACCCCAGAGTTCGAACCTTAAGGGTCTACCGGAACCCGAAATCCGACATTTGGCACGCCAGGTAGGGGTGCGCTGGAATCCCCCTTCCGCCGCCCTGTGTTTCGCCGCCCGCCGCATCCATGTCACACGCTCGTCGAGCCCGCGCTGAGCGCCGGGCCGCCCTCGCCACTCACGTCACCCAGACGGCCCCGGTTGGTGGATGCCCCCGCCGTTCCCCGTCGCCTGCCGTCAACGCCGCCACCGGCTCAGCAGGGAATGAGCAGCAGGCGTCGTCCCTGCATCCTTCGGTGCAGCGAGAAGGCCGCACCGCCACACCGTCGCTGACTCCAGCCGGTTCCTTGCCCCACGCCCGTCGCGCTCCTGCGGACGCGCACGCCGTGCTGCTCCTGGCGCGGGAGCTCATGCACTGCCGTCCCGTCGACGACCTCTACGACGAGTGGCTCGCCCGCATCACCGAGCTCGTCAGCGCCGCTGGGGGCTCCCCTGCGCCATCCCTCTCCCTGCACCGTGCCCCGCCCTGCGCGGGCAACGAAGCTCCGGGGGCGCCTCAGCCGCCTCCCCCTCAAGAAGGCGCCTTGGCCCCAAGGCGCATGGCCCCTCGACGGGACCCGCTCTGTCCGGCGCCAGCACAGCAAGAGAAGAGCTTCCAAGAGATCCCTCATCCCCAAGAAGCCGCCCGTGTGCTCCTTGCACCGGCCCGTCACGGCCCCGCTCCTGCTCCAGCGCGCCAAGACCCCGCGCTGCTCCTGGCAGCAGCGCATGAAAACTTCCAGGACCAAGCTCTCCGCCACCAAAGGCCTCCCGTGGCCACTGCAGGCTGCCGTGCCTTCACCGCCGAGCTGCGTAGCGTCGCCTGGCCGGGCAAGTTCAAGCCAGATCTGCCCCCGCGCTACGATGGCATGACTGACCCTGCGGAGTTCCTCCAGCTCTATGAGCTGGGCATTGAAGCCGCCAACAGGGATGAGAAGGTCATGGCGAACTGGTTTCCCATGGCGCTCAAGGACGGTGCCCGCACCTGGCTCCTGGCACGATTTCCTCTTGGGACGAGATGCGCACCCGATTCATCGCCAACTTCCAAGGCACCCGCGACCGGCCCCCGGCCATGAGCGACTTGCGCCGCATCAAGCAGCAGCCAGGAGAGACCCTGCAAAAGTTCATCCAGCATTTCAACATCGCTCGCCTTAAGATCCCCAGGGTGTCTGAGGAGGCCATCATCTCAGCCTTCTTCGACGGCGTGCGTGACATCAAAATGAAAGAGGAGCTTGCGATCCACGAATACCTGTGCACCTCCCTGGAACTGTTCAATTTGGCGACCAAGTGCGCCAGGGCTGAGGAAGGATGCCTTTCCCTCCTTGAGCTGTTGGCTGCCGACCCAGAAGAGAAGAAGCCCAAGGTCAAGGACGTGAAGCGCAAGGGGGCTGCCGTGCTTGTAGCAGAACCGGACACCAAGCAAGGCAGGGATCAGCCTGAGTCATCCAAGGGCAGCCGGTACTGCGTGTACCAGGACCTCCACACCCACAACACCAACGAATGCCAACAGCTCAGGGCCGTGCGAGACGTGCGTGCCGGCCGACGCCCCAAGCGCAACGAGCGGGGCTATGGCCGAGGAGGAGGAAGAGGTGGAGGACGATGGGAAGACCGTAGCCCTCGCCAAGGGTGGCGTGACCGACCTCGCGAGGACCGCTGGCAGGACCAGCCTCGCGAGGGAGGTTGGAGGGATCAACCTCGTGAGGATCGCCCAAAAGGCAACGCGGGCCTCCCTCCTCTACCACCACAGCCGAGGAGGAATGAAGACCATCATCAGGAGGAGGGGGCTGGAGGCTTCCAGAAGCCGCGCGCAATCGCTTGCATCTTGGACAGCGCTCAGGCCCCGGCCTCTCAGCGTATCTTCAAGCAGTTTGCTCGCGAAGTGAATGCAGTCCACCCCAAGCTCGAGGCCACACGCCCTCTCAGGTGGTCAACATGCGCCATCACGTTCAGCTCAGCGGATCAGCTCAAGTGCGCGGCCACAGCCGGAGTCCTCCCGATGCTTTGTTCCCCAATCATCAGCAATGTGCAAGGCACTAGGACCCTCATTGATGGCGGAGCAGGGCTCTATGTCCTGTCCGTCGAGACATTCGACAATCTCCAAGTGCCATACAATCAGCTTCAGCCAACCAAGCCTTTCTCAGGAGTCACTGATGGTTCCACTCTTCCAATAGGGCAAGTCCGCCTTCCTGTTACCTTCGGGAAGCGCGACAACTAGCGCACCGAGATCATTGACTTTGACGTCACCCACATCTGCCTGCCATACAATGCCATCCTCGGGTACCCAGCTCTGGCCAAGTTCATGGCCGTGACTCATCACGGCTACAATGTCCTCAAGATGCCAGGAAGCGGTGGAGTCATCACGGTGCCTTGTGAAGAGAGAGATGCTGTGTGTTCTCTGGAGCGTGCTTTTCAAGCCGCATCAATCGAAGACCCAGATCACAGGAGCGGATGGCTCCCCGAGACAGTCCCTAAGAAGAAGAAGACATCGCCTGGTCCAAACCCTCGGGAGGCAGGCCCCTCAGGATCCGCGCCCGTTCAGGGGGCGCCTCCTTCTGTCGCATAGGAAGGCACGCCCGGCACCCTCCTTGCGCAAGGCTCGGGGGCTCTCTCCTGGAGGGCCATCGACTTTGCTAGGATCACGAGGGAGGCGCTCGGGCACCACTTGGAGGCGTGTTTCAAAGCACGTTTCCCTCAGGAAGGAGCAAGGCAAGGATGGCCAAACCCTCAGGAGTTCGTCAGCGAGATCATTCAGGAGCTCCAGGAGTCAAGAGTCATGAGTGGCAGCCGCCACTTACCCGTCGTAGCTCCTCATTCGGGCGAGGATGGTGGGCTGCGCGTCTGCATCGACATACCAGGACTCAACCGAGCCACCTCTCAGGAGTGCCTCTGGCCCTCACGCATGGGACGCTGTGAAGGTCCACCCCGCAGCTATGTTCGCATGCCTTACAGCTTGCCGAACGCGGCCGCTGTGTGTCAGCGGCTCATGAGGAGCATCCTGGAGGCTCAAGCGGCCAGGCATTCCACAGTCCTGGTAGACATGGAGATGGACCGCGAGGAGCCGCCAGCGCCTCCGGAGCCTCCCGAAGCTCCTGGGCCTGGGGGCTTGTAAAGATCAGCTTCCGTAGCGCACACCGTCCGCTACCTCAGCATCCCTTCGTCTTCAACATCATCAGGTGACATCCTTCGAGTTTCATTTTCAGCTGGGAGCGCCCCTAGGGCTGCGTCATACCTAGACCGCGTGGGTCCGCCCCTGCGTCATGTATCCCTTTTGTTCATGTTTTTAGCTTACTTTGTTGGGGGCACCCCCGGGCTGCATTATCCCCAAGTCGCTCGGGCCCGGCCCAGCGGTGTTCGCCCTTTTTCTGTGTCTATCTAAATGGATTTGCTCCTTCATGATTAACGTGCTTGACTTAATCGCCCACTCGATTGACACCAACTGATGGAGCTGCTCCTTAACGGCACGACGCTTGCGCATGGGTCCGTCCCTGCAATGTCGAAAAACCTGAGTGGCTGAGCTCTGGCCGCGACAACCCCGCAAGGCGCCACCTCACCAAGCCCTCAGTGCCCTCGTCACCCTTCCAGAGCAACCAACAGCTGGCTGGCAATTGTAACAGCAACTCTCGGTTTTCTTGTGATGAGCTCGCATGATCCCTTTAAGGAGCAGCGTCGAGCGAGGCCCTCACAGCCTCCTTAACTCTCGTTCGCGCGAACCGCTTGCACGTTAAAGGGGGAGGTACCTGAGAATCACGACTCATGGACTCTTACTGGCTCTCCAGCCCTCACCTCCTGGCCTTGTCCACGGCATCGCGACCTGGCATACCAGCGATGGCTGAGCTCGCTCGAGGGCCGGGACCTGAGGACGTAGAGCACGAAGGGGAGTAAAGGCGAGGGGGAAGAGGCACGTGGGGACCTCGCTAGGCAACTCCTCAGCTGACGATGCGCGGGCCTGGCACAGTGCCAAGGAGTGGCTTCTGACTCCCGAGATAAGTCATCCTCCGGAAATATTAGCTATTGCAGCACCGACCTTGCACCTAATGCAATCTCGTTTTGGCAAAATTGCGCTCCTTTATCACCAAACGATGGCTGCTTGAGCGCTAAAGGGGACCTCCTGAGCATCGTGACTCAGGGGCTCTTACTGGACCCCAGGCTGCTCACCTCCTAGCCTTGACCACGGCATCGCGACCTGGCATACCAGCGATGGCTGAAGCTTGCCTTGGGACCGGGACCTATCAGCGAAGAGCATCAAGTCCTCGCGAGGTTCGAAAGGAAGAACTAAGCTAAGACGGGACGAGCATTTCACACCGCTTCACGATAAGGATCATATTAACAAAAGGAACTACAGGCACCTTACAAACCCCCACGAGGTGTGCTCTTGGCTCCTCGCAGGAACAAAAGGCGCGAAACCTAAGCAGGCCTAACTACAAGGACCCTGACGGCAGATGCCATCATCAACAGTGGGCCACGTAAGGCCAGCGCCAGCCTCATCCAGATCGGCCGCGCCGACTGCCGGGCGTGCCGGCCCTGCTCCGGGCACGGTGAGAGCTCGTAGGCTCGTAGCTGTCGTCGCTCGTCGCCGGAGTCAGGAGGAGCCTGGAAGAGTCGCTGGACCCTCCGGAGCGCCCGCTGCCATCAGGGAAGCTGCTGGAAGAGCAGGCGGCAGGCCTGGTCCTTGCTGCTCCAGAACTTCGGCCGTTCCCTCTGGGACAACACTCTAGCCGGCTCCCATCTTCGTCGAAGACCTTGAAGAGCATTGTCGGTGTCAAAACCGGTGGATCTCGGGTAGGGGGTCCCGAACTGTGCGTCTAGACGGATGGTAACAGGAGACAAGGGACACGATGTTTTTACCCAGGTTCGAGACCTCTCGATCGAGGTAAAACCCTACTCCTGCTTGATTAATATTAATGATATGGGTAGTACAAGAGTAGATCTACCACGAGATCAGAGACTATGGTATGATTGTCGTTCGTCCTATGGACTAAAACCCTTCGGTTTATATAGACACTGGAGAAGGCTAGGGTTACACAGAGTCAGTTACAATGGGAGGAGATCTACATATCACATCGCCAAGCTTGATTTCCACGCCAAGGAAAGTCCCATACGGACACAGGACGAAGTCTTCAATCTTGTATCTTCATAGTCCAGGAGTCCGGCCAAAGGTCATAGTCCGGCCATCCGGACACCCCCTAATCCGGGACTCCCTGAGTAGCCCCTGAACCAGGCTTCAATGACGACGAGTCCGGCGCGCAGATTGTCTTCGGCATTGCAAGGCGGGTTCCACCTCCGAATACTTCATAGAAGATTTTGAACACAAGGACATTGTCTGGCTCTGCAAAATAAGTTCCACATACCACCGTACAGAGAATAATATTGGTACAAATCTAATCTGCTGACGTATTCCGCAGTGTGACATCATGCCATGGCCAAGCCTTTATTCGAAACGTTTTACTTTCCCACCTCAGCGCGTTTAGCGAGGCGGTTTCCTTGGCACGTCTTCTCAAAGCAGAGATCATGTTCCCTTATTCCGGGATTCTCATTAATACGGTCGTGGGTAACCCAACCGTGCCATTAATCACGACGCTTGGGAGATAAGCGAGTTTTACCAGGCTGGTGGGGGCACATAGTTTTTTCCGCCCCTATAAGGGGATAAGGATCCATCCTTTCCATCCACGCCTTCTTCCTCCTTTGCTTATCCATCTCTGCGCACTCGAGCTCCGGCGCCCAAGTCCTCACTTCCCACCTCAACCTTCTCCAGCCATGTCCGGAGCGGGAGGCAGGTGGATGGCTTCCTCCGTCACGGAGGGGCACACCAAAAAGTTGAGGAAAGCCGGATACTTGTCTAACGACATCGCACACTGGCTTCCAGACGAGGGGCAGCTCATCCCCACCCCCAGGCCCCATGAGAGGGTGGTGTTCCTCCCCCATTTCCTCCACGGACTGGGCTTCCCACTCCACCCATTCGTCTGGGGGATCTTGTTCTACTACGGCCTGGATTTCCACGATCTGGCCCCGAACTTCATCCTCAACATCTCGGCGTTTATCGTCGTGTGCGAGGTCTTCCTCCGCATCAAGCCCCACTTCAGTTTATGGCTGAAGACCTTCAACGTCAAGCCGAAGGTTGTGGGCGGCCAGCAAGCGGAGTGCGGAGGCGCCATGGTGGGCAAGATGCCCAATGTCACATGGCTCGAGGGCTCCTTTGTGGAAACCATCAAAGGGTGGCAATCGGGGTAGTTCTACATCACCGAGCCACGTGACCCTGAATGGGCAGCGGCCCCCGAATTCCAATCTGGCATTCCCACATGGCTCACCTCCTAGAAAGAGACGGGCCTGTCGTGGGGTAATTCGGAAGAGGTGACCGGACTCCAAACCTGCTTCCAAAACCTGGTGGACAAGAAGGTTAAACTTGTCAATGTAGTCCAGGTCATGCTCTTCCGCCGGATCCTCCCGTGTCAATGACGGGCATTTAACTTGTGGGAGTTCTACCCGGCCCAGCACCAAACTTTGTCTAGGCTCTTCGACACAATGCACGAAGACGCCTGGAAGGTGCTATTCAAGGGCTCCGAGGCTCCCCCTCCCATTACCGAGGATCATGGATTCTGCGTGAAGCAGCAAGCCAGCGCAGTAAGCTTGTTTTACCCTCTATAGGACACTTGTTTTTCATAGTTTGACTCGATGCGGGATCTAAGCTCCCGCTCCTTTGACATGACTGGAAGAAGACGTCCGGACAGATTGACTGCCCGATGCCTTTTCCCGAAGGCCCAGCAGACGCACGCTTGGCGAAGCTGCTGGTCCCGGCACCTCACGTGGTGCCAGAGAAGAAGGCCAAGAAGAAGGCCACGGGAACTCGAAAGAGTTCCCGGCGCCTGGTGGTGTCGGATTCATCGCCCGACGACCCCAAAGTGCACTCCTCCCCCGAAGACGAGGAGGAGGAAGAAGAAGTCTCTCCCCCTCCAACGGGGGGAGGAAAGAAAAGGAAGGCCACCCCAACCGGGGAGATCGGAGGGTCCAAGAAGGGAAAGACCCTTCTTCCGGACTACTCCACCAGCGTCGACAACGGCGGAGAGGAGTGGCTATCCAAGGCCAAGCCCTTGGCAAAATCGTAAGTATCCGGATACCAGAATAACTCATGGCGTTCCTTTATTGCACAATACCTTCTGACGCCGAATATAATCATGCAGTCCACCCAAGGCTCGGCTCGACGCTTCGTCGAGCGGCTCCCTGGATTCGTCGGATGTGAATAGTCTTTCACTCCCGACTGCTACCTCCCCTCGCCCTACGGACGATGCCGAGGTGGAGTCCCAAAAGGGGCTAAGTCAGGAGGAGGTGGTCCTGGAGGCGCTGCAAGGTGACGTCCCGGACTCCAGGCGCAAAGGGGATGAAACCCCAGAGGGCTCTAAGTCCGGCCCTGGGCCGGACACCGCACCGGAACCTTCAGTGGTTCCGGAATTCGGCAGGTGGCCCCCTAGTAAGAAGGGCAGGCCTGCAACGCCGGTGACCTCCATCCAACCGGAGGCATCAGATAATTTGCTGGAGGTGCTTAACGGCGCCTCCATCGACGAGGAGCACCGCACTATTATGAGTGTGGTGATCCAGAAGGTTCAGTCCGCCAAGAGCGGGCTGATGGAAGCCTGTTCTAGCCTTCTAACAAGCTTTGAGGTATGTATTTAAGACATGTTAAAATATTACCGCATAGACAGTAGCCCCTGATGCTCAGTTTGGTGTTCAAAAAGAAAAACCAGACTGAGGATCTAAAAAGATATAAGCAGGAGTCTAACATAAGTATGTCAATATGGGAATGCAGGCTACGCTGCTGACCTCTGCCGCACTGATCTCGGAGGTTGATGCATTGAAGCAGAGCCTCAAGCGGTCCGAGAACGAGCTCGGCCTTGCGAAGAAGCAGCTCGAGGACAAGGAAGGTAAGTAGTACCTTATGTAAATATATAAAAAGATTTGGTTGCAAATAATGACAGGACCAACGTGAGTGTTACATCGCCACAACCGAGGTGGCGACCCTGAAGGAAGCATTGTCCAAGGCCGAAGGCAATGCGGGTGTGGAGCACACCGAGCGAGAAAAATAGGAGGCGCGGGTGGCGGAGGTGCGGTAAGAGCTCAATGCTCTTGTGAAAAAACACAAGAGTTTGGAGCTTGACTCAAAGACTCGAGAGTCCGAGCTTGCCTTGGCCCTTGAGAGCGCCAAATCTGCCAAGGCCGAAGCCCAAAAAGCCCTCCAGGAAATTGAGGCGATGAAGAAGATAGCGACGGGTAAGGCATTCTTTATGCAAAGCAAGCACGTGAAAGTGAATTACTTGTTACTTACTCGAGTCCGGAGCTCTCCAGGAGCATTCGCAGATCTGCCCCGCAGTGTGTCCGCCGCCGCCGCATTCTACCGAGCTGAGGAAAGTAGCTCGACAGAGAAGGTGTTTTGGTCCTAGTACGTTGAGGCCGGACACCCGGTGCCCTTGAGTGACCAGCTGAAGCAGCTGGTCGAGCTCCATAAGGCAGCCGAACAGGCCATGAAGGGCCTTATAGGCCGGCTATGGCCTGGGGAGGCCATGCCTGGGAGTTACTTTGGGCTGGTGAGGCGGCTGGTGGATGCCTGTCCATGGCTTGAAATCATCAAGCGCTCCGTGTGCATGAAAGGCGCCCGTAGGGCCCTTGCCCATGTTAAAGTACACTGGGGCAAGATGGATGCTGAGAAGCTGGTGACAGATGGGCCACCGTAGGGGAAGGAGCATCGCAAGCCTGAGTTGTATTATGAGGGCGTTCTGAAGGGTGCCTGCCTTGTGGCAAATGAGTGTTCGAAGGATGTAATTTTTGAGTAAACTCGCTCATGTTATCCTGTGCACTGAAAACCTGTTCATATGCGCTAATCAACGCTTTTTGAATTTAAAATATTACCTTCTGTGCGGCCGTTTATTAAATCTGAGAGATGCGGGTCGTCGGCTTCTACCCCCATGCCACGAGTGTTGGGGTGTTCGGGATAAACCTGAGCGCTCTTGTTCCCATTCTTGGGTCCTTCGAGGGAGGCGCTCAGCACAACGAACCAGGAAATTGGACTATAATGCTTTATCACTCTCACTTTGCCATAGAATTCTATAATTTTAAATTTCGGCGAAGCCCCTAGTATTCGGAAGACCGAGTTCGGGGCGCTATCCACTCCTAGGCCGGACAAAGCCAGCTCCTCGCTCTAAGCGGCATAAGTCTTTAGGGACTCGAAAACCTCTCGAACAGCGACCGGCTCTCGCCCTATCATGACGGTCAATTTTAGCTTTCTCTATTGAGGTGCTTAACCCAGCTCAACTAGGGCACAATCGCAGTAGTTCTCCAAGTGCTACCTTAGCCGATATAGCGGAACGTAAGGTACCAAAACATGGGAGCCGGGCAAACCCAACTATTAACCCAAGACATGATTCGGAGCCGATGCATATAATGCTATAAGTTTGGGGTGCCGTACTCATGAGAGTGTTCGGACTTCTCACACCATATTCTGGGGGTGCTTGAGCCCCTGGTGTATTGGCCGTACCAAAGTGTACGGTTGCATAATGTCATAACTGAACATATTTTCGTAAAAAATGAATGCAATAATAGACAAGAGCTATGTATTGTTTATTAAAAGGCTGATGTGAAAGAAGAACGATACAAATAGTGCGATAAGCAAGGGGTGGGATTATTTGACATGTCCCCCTCCAGGGGAAAGCTGCGAGACTTTATGTAAGACATGTATTTAGCTCGTTATAGAGACCACCTGGACATTCGACGTAGCTTGCTGCCTCCCTGGTTGTTGCATCATGTGTTCGGCGATTGTACTGCCGGACAGGCCTTCCGGAGAGTGGGGTCCTGAAAGTAAGAAAAACGAAATGACAAAATTGGGAGCCCCTAGTGCGGTTGAGCCGCATTTTTGGCGTGCCGTGGTTGTGCCCCTCCCCTTATGCCCATGGTATTTCCAGAGCATAATTATGTACGTGTGGTACTGGTTTTGCAAATTCGCGAGGGCTGGGGTTGGGGCCGCACTGCTACGCTTGCTTGGAACGTGCCAGGCGGTCTTGTTGTAGGTTACTCCGGGCGCGCTTGACGGTGTCCGGACGTTTAATAGCCGGACTGGAGAATTGCCTTGAGAGGCTACTTTGTACTTCTGCCATGAGGGCCGCCATATGCTCCTCCGTCCGGAGAGAGCGTTCGGTGTTTTCGTTGACCGTAATGACTCCTCGAGGGCCTGGCATCTTGAGCTTGAGATATGCGTAGTGCGGCACCGCATTGAACTTCGCAAATGCGGTTCGTCCGAGCAGGGCGTCATAGCCACTGCAGAAAGGGACTATGTCGAAGATTAACTCCTCGCTTCGGAAAATATCCGGGGATCCGAAGACCACTTCGAGTGTAACTGAGCCTGTACAGTTGGCCTCTACACCTGGTATGATGCCTTTAAAGGTCGTCTTTGTGGGTTTGATCCTTGAGGGATCTATGCCCATTTTTTGCACTGTATCCTGATAAAGAAGGTTCAGGCTACTGCCGCCGTCCATGAGGACTCTAGTGAGGTGAAATCTGTCAATGATTGGGTCTAGAACCAATGCGGAGAATCCGTCGTGGCGGATGCTAGTGGGGTGGTCCCTTCGATCAAAAGTGATCGGGCAGAAGGAGCATGGATTGAACTTTGGGGCGACTGGCTCCAACGCATATACGTCCCTGAGTGCACGCTTCCGCTCCCTTTTGGGGATGTGGGTTGCGTATATCATGTTCACCGTCTGCACTTGTGGGGGGAAGCCCTACTGTCCCCTATTGTTCGGTGGCCGGGGCTCCTCCTCGTCATCGCTATGCAGCCCCTTGTCTCTGTTTTTGGCACTTAACTTGCCTGCCTGCTTGAACACCCAACAATCCCTGTTGGTGTGATTGGCTGGTGTTTCGGGGGTGCCGTGTATCTGGCACGAGCGATCGAGTATTCGGTACAGACTGGATGGGCCCGGATTGTTTCTTTTGAATGCCTTTTTCCGCTGACCGGGTTTAGAGCCTCTGAATCCGGCATTAACTACCATATCCTCAGCATTGTCTCCGTTAATGCGGCGCTTGTGCTTGTTGCGACGCGACCTGCCATTGTTGTCCTTGGTATCCGAATTACCAGGGCTCTTGGTCATGTTATTACTGTGAGCTAGCCAGCTGTCTTCTCCCGCGCAAAAGTGGGTCATGAGTGTTGTGAGGGCTTCCATGGATTTCGGCTTTTCCTGTCCTAGGTGCCGGGCAAGCCATTCGTCACAGATGTTATGTTTGAAGGCTGCGAGGGCCTCTGCGTCCGGACAATCGACTATTTGATTTTTCTTGGTTAGGAACCGTGTCCAGAATTGTCTGGCCGATTCCTCTGGCTGCTGAATTATGTGGCTTAGGTCATCAGCGTCTGGTGGTCGCACATATGTGCCCTCGAAATTGTCGAGGAATGCAGATTCTAGGTCCTCCCAGCAACCAATTGACTCTGCTGGCAAGCTATTAAGCCAATGCCGAGCTGGTCCTTTAAGCTTGAGTGGGAGGTATTTGATAGCGTGTAGATCATCACCGCGGGCCATGTGGATATGAAGGAGATAGTCCTCGATCCATACCGCAGGATCTGTTGTGCCATCGTATGATTCGATGTTTACGGGTTTAAAACCCTCGGGGATTTGATGATCCGTTACTTCATCTGTGAAGCATAGTGGGTGTGCGGCGCCTCTGTACTGGGCGATATCACGACGCAGCTCATATGAGCTTTGTCTGTTGTGTTCGGCCTGGCCGTATTTGCCATATCCGGCGTGACGGTTATTGTCACGTGTCGTGGGTCGCCCACGCGATCCGTAGATCAATCTTGTTTGCCTTGCCTTGTCATCCAATATGTCTCGCAGGTCTGGCACATTTCCCCGTGCCTTGGTATTTTTTGAGCGACGCCGGGGTGCGGCTTGAGTGGATGGCCAAAAGGCCTCTCTGTCGCGGCCCCAAGGTGGCCGTTCGGCCGCGTCATGTGCTGATGATGTAGGTTTAGGTGCTTCCTCCTCTAAGCGGGGTAGCTGCCTGCTCTTTGGGTAGCTCTTGGAGGGGCGTACGAGTTCGTACTCTTCGGCCGCAAGGACTTCAGTCCATCTGTCGGCTAGCAAATCTTGGTCAGCTCTAAGCTGCTGCTGTTTTTTCTTGAGGCTGCTCGCCATGGCCATAAGCGTGCGTTGGAAACGCTCTTGCTCGACGGGATCCTTAGGCACGACAAATTCGTCGTCGTCGAGGCTTGCCTCGTCTTCGGAGGAAGGCATGTAATTATCATCCCCTACCTCTCTCTCTCTCTGCCGCTCTCTCATGAGAGCTGGCTTCTCCATCCTCCTGTGCTGGATCCTGCTGGAGGGGGTTGTCTTCGGCACTGTCCGGGGTGTTATTATCTCCCTTGCCGGAATCGCTGTTTTTGCTTTGGCGGGATTTAGAGTGGCGCCGCTGACGACGGCGCTTAGGCTGCCTCTTGGAGGGGTCATCCTCCGTTGTTCCATCGCCATTCCCTTCTTTTGGGGTGTCCACCATGTATATGTCGTATGACGAGGTGGCCTTCCAGTGCCCTATAGGTGCTGGTTCTTGGTCATCTCCTACATCATCGTCCATACCGTCGATGTCTTCGGAGTCGAAGTCAAGCATGTCGGTTAAATCATCGACAGTGGCTACGAAGTGGGTGGTGGGTGGGCTTTGAATTTCTTCGTCATCCGCATCCCAACCTTGCTGACCATAGTCCGACCAGGGCTCTCCTGATAAAGAGAGAGACTTTAGTGAATTCGGTATGTCGCCGAAGGGCGAGTGCTGAAAGATGTCCGCGGCGGCGAACTCCATGATTGGCGCCCAATTGGGTTCGATCGGTAGGGGCGCAGAAGGTTTGGAGTCCGGAAAGGAGTCCGATACCTTGGAGTCACGAGCTTCGCAAAGGACAAGGCTGGTATTCGGCTCGATCGCCGTAGAGATTGCAGCCCCCAAGGCGGTGTCCAACCAACCGTCCTCGATTGGCGTAGTCGGCTCCGAACTAAAGGTCGGAGCGGACACTGGGGCGGCCTCCTGGGCACTGTTCGGCAGCAGAGCTAGATCATACCCATCGAGACAGTGCGGCACGCTCGGCTGTGGCTCGAACCCGTCGAAGATCAAGTCCCCGCGGATGTCAGCCGTGTAGTTCAGGCTTCCAAATCTGCCCTAGTGGCCAGGGGCGTAGCTTTCGATCTGCTCCAGATGGCCAAGCGAATTGGCCCGCAGTGAAAAGCCGCCGAATACGAAGATCTGTCCGGGGAGAAAGGTCTCACCCTGGACTGCATCGTTGTTGATGATCGGAGGACCTATCGGGCCTAAAGATGACGACACAGAGGAACTCTCAATGAAAGCAGCAATATCGGTGTCAAAACCGGCAGATCTCGGGTAGGGGGTCCTGAACTGTGCGTCTAGGCGGATGGTAACATGAGACAAGGGACACGATGTTTTTAACCAGGTTCGGGCCTTCTCGATCGAGGTAAAACCCTACTCCTGCTTGATTAATATTGATGATATGGGTAGTACAAGAGTAGATCTACCACGAAATCAGAGAGGCTAAACCCTTGAAGCTAGCCTATGGTATGATTGTCGTTCGTCCTACGGACTAAAACCTCCGATTTATATAGACACCGGAGAAGGCTAGGGTTACACAGAGTCGGTTACAATGGGAGGAGATCTACATATCGCATCGCCAAACTTGCCTTCCACGCCAAGGAAAGTCCCATCCGGACACGGAACGAAGTCTTCAATCTTGTATCTTTATAGTCTAGGAGTCCGGCCAAAGGTCGTAGTCTGTCCATCCGGACACCCCCAATCCGGGACACCCTCAAGCATCAAGGAGGCACCACCGTAATCCAGATGGATCACGAGGGCCCCCTCTGATCGGCAGACCCGGGCGACCTCGCCCCAGCCCCGGGTCAGGAAGACCTTGCCCGGAGCGATGACCTCGACATCCGCTTCGGTCACAGGAGTACGGCAGTCGGTGTGCTATAGCCAGAGCTTGAGAGGCTCCTGGGCCTGGGAGCTTGTAAGGGTCGGCTTCCGTAGCGCGCCGTTGGCTACTTATTCCTTCATCTCCGACATCATCAGGTGACACCCTTCGAGTTTCATTTTCAGCTGGGAGCGCCCCCAGGGCTGCATCATTCCCAGGCCACGTGGGTCTGTCCCTATGGCATGTATCTCTTTTGTTCATGTCTTTAGGTTACTTTGTTGGGGGCGCCCCTCGGGCTGCATTATCCCCAAACCGCTCGGACCTGACCCAGCGACATGTATCCTTTTCGCATCTGTTCAAGTCGTTCATTTGACCCGCTATGATTATTGCTTGATGCCTCGGATGGCGCCCTTCTTCCCTCATGTCAACCGCTTGCACGTTAAAAGGGGGGTACTTGAGCATCGCGACTCATGGACTCTTACTGGCTCTCCAGCCCTCACCTCCTGGCCTTGTCCACAGCATCGCGACCTGGCATACCAGCGACGACTGAGCTCGCTCGAGGGCCGGGGCCTGAGGACGTAGAGCGTTGGCATCTAACTAATTATGCAGGAGAACATTACAAATAAAGGCCCAGAGCCAGGCGCAACCCGCCTTGAGGTAGGGCCCCGTGAGTCCCGCGCTGGCTCACGGGTGCCCAGATACACCTCGTCAAGCCCTACCGTGCCATCCACGTGTCAGGGCGGGGCTGTACATGCCCCGGGGGCTCCTCCCAGAGGGGAGCCCCCTCCCACGCACCAGTGGAAGCACCATGCTCCATGCTGGCTGACGACACTGCCGAGGAGCGGCTATGCCCGTACACATACGGAAGTGCTATGCTCCGCGCTGGTGATAAACAATAGAGGGTGGCCCACGGCCGCATCAACCTCAGGGAGCCTAGAGCTCAGTATCCGACCCCATCGTAACGCCTCCCCTCGCGAGTGCCATGCGAGGGGGCTAGGCACGGGGGCTGCACCCGGGCCATGCCTGGGCGCATGCCACCCAGCCAGGCCCCTTGGGCCTGGTTCGACGCACGCCCCTCCCCAAGCGGAGCCAAGGTACGAAGGCTGTTTGCGCGTCAAGGGGGACTCCTGAGCATCGCGACTCAGGAGCCGAACTGGTCATGTAGCCCCTCACTCCTTGGTCCCGTCCTGGTTTCCAGTCGGGGCTAATGGCGGCTGAGGTATGCGCGGGGCCGGGCCCTGCCGACGTAGAACGGTAGTTTCACTCCTATGCCTCCCCTCCCTACTTGTTGTTTGCGCGTCAAGGGGGACTCCTGAGCATCGCGACTTAGGATCCTAACTGGTCACGTAGCCCCTCACTCCTTGGTCCCGTCCTGGTTTCCGGTCAGGGCTAACGGCGGCTGAGGTACGCACGGGGCCGGGCCCTGCCGACAAAGAACACAGGCAAGTAGGAAGGAAAAACGCAAATTTCAAGGAATTCAAAAGCAAATATTATAGTCCATAGGTTGTTTACACAATGCCAAACACAAGTTTAAACGCCTCCACGAGGCATGATGCATGTTGCAGGAACTAAAACAGGGCAGAAGCCGCGGAGGGGTCACTTTTCGGCAGTGCCATCGCTGGTGGTGGAGTTGCACTGGGCGGCTCCACCTCCCGAAGCCCCAGGGTCGGCAGCATCTCGCCTTGGCGTGGTGCTGAAGGCGCAAAACCTCGCCAGCAGGGCTTCTGCTCGACCCTTCACTGCCTTAGCAGCAACAGCGGCAAGTTTGCCGCTCGCAGGCTCCATCAGGCTGTCAAGATCGACGTTGGGGTCGCGAAGATAGACGTCGGTGAAGACATGCGCCAGCACTGAAGAAGAAAGGACACGCGCCTCGGCCTCGGCCGTGGGGCCAAGGCCGTCCGCGACATCCTCAAGTGCGTGGACCAAGAAGGGAAGTACTTGGCAGGGCCATCCTCGGCGCCAGCTAGCGGCTTTTCCAGGCCGCCATCATAGAGTGTCTTCAGCGAGGTGCGAGCCCTCTCCTCCAGCTGCACAAAGGCCACAAGATCCTCGGCCAGGACCCTCGCCTTGCTGTCCAGCTTGATCCTCTCCGCCTCCAACACCTGCTCCCGCGCCTCCAACCGGCCACGACGTTCATCAAGCTCGGCGTCCCGGTCCTTGACAGGAGCTTCTCGAGTCTTCATCTCCTTTTCTTTCTCCTGGCAGTCATGGACCTCCTTGGCGAGCTTGTCACGCAGGTCTTGTAGCTCGCCCTCCAGCGCCTTGTAATGGCCTCGGACACCCTCAGCCTCACCCAAGGCGGCGTCGCGAGCGGCCTTGGCTTGGAGGATGGCCCGCTTCTCCTCATCACAGGCCGTCACGGCCTGGCTCAGCACCGCTCGGATGGAGGCATCAGAGCGGACCCAGCCAGAGGCCAACTCCAGGCGCCCGGGCACCAGGTGGGGGTCGGCGCCCTGGAGATCTTCTCGTAGCCGGTCCAGCTCGGCAGCAGCACGATCCAAGATAGTGGAAGGAGTCGGGGAAATGGCGGTTGGCGGAGTAGGAGGAGAAGACGGCAACATGATCACAACGTCAAGCGTCAGGACCTTCTGAGCCCCAGCGGCCGTAGCAGTGGCATCGGGCATGGACACCTCGGGAGTTGCCTGGGGCATGGGGGCTGGGCCCATGCCGGCGCGCCCCGCCTGGCCTCGCGAGGATGACCGGGCAGGGGAGGCTCGAGCCTCGCTGCCTCCTTCCCCCGTGGATGGAGGCATTGCCCCAAGCGAGGCCTCTAGGGCCCCTTTCAGCCTTTTCGCTGCAGGCACCGGCCTAGCCAAAGGACACATATGTCAAGAATCGGCAACAAAAGCAAGAAGCAAAACAAAAGTCAGGCACTTACAGGTCGTCGCTCGTGGACTCAAGCAGCCTCCGACCAAACTTGAAGCCCGAAAGCCGACTGCTGGGGTCAGCCTCAGGAGACTCGGTAGTAGGGGGCACGTGAGAGGAGTTGTAGCTGGCTTCAGGCTACCTTGGAGCTGGAGTAGAACCACGGGGAACCAGCCCCGTCATGTCCTTCCTCGGGACCAGGGGCGAGCTCTCCCCGCCTCGCTCATCGCCGCCCTCGTCGTCATCCAGCATGAGGCGGAGGGCATGGGACCTGCACTGAGGGACGGACTTCCCCGACTCTCCGTCAGTCGCCTCAGAGTTAGGCTCTTCTTCCTCCTTCTCCTCCTCCTCACTCCCGCTGGAGTTGTCGGAGGACACGTTCACCGTCGCCAGAGCCGCCAGATCCTTAGGAACTTCCGCAGGCACTAGCCCTTCCCGTTGAAGGTGGGCATGGAGTTCACCACCTGCTCCCATTCACCATGAAGGAACAGGGGTACAGGAGCACCCTCCAGTCTCACCACGTCCCCACCAACCAAGGAATGAAGGACCAAGGCCAGATCTTCGTCGGTCAGGGCTGCGGAGCTCAGGCGGAGGACGGCATCGTCTTCCTCGAGCCTCCACAGTGGGAGCGAGTGTTCCCGAAGCGGAGCAAACCGGTGCTCCACGAACTCCCTCAGGAGTGTCGCCCCAGTCAGTTTCGCAGCCGCCAGGTTGCCTGGCCTCAGGTCCGCGTCCATCCTCTTCAGCACCGGCTTCGCGCGGGGATCAACGAGCTCCATGCGGGACTAAGCGTCAACGACCTTCGGCTGCCCCGTAGGCAGCACCAGCCGAGGATGGATGCGCCCAACATTGACCATGACCTACTTGCTACGAAAGCCTTCGATCCTATTCCCGGGCTTCGAGATGGCATTGGAGCTGGAGTATGCAACAAAGCTTGCGCACGCGGAGACGGCGCCGCGAGAAACCCAAAGGTAAAATTAATGGTGCAGCAAGGCCACCGAGGGCTTTACCCCAACGTGGGCCTCACAATAATAGGCGAAAATCGCCAAAAGGAGAACAGAGTTGGGGTGGAGGTGCAGAGCCTGGAAGTTGTACTGGTGGAGAATAACAAGGAAGAATTTGGAAAGGGGAGGCACCAGCCCGGCGATGATGGCGCTCATGAAGAGAGGGTAGAAGGTGCTCCCCTTGTCTTCAGGCAGGGCGGAGCCGGCCTTGACCACGGCCGCCCCCTTGTTGCCCTGCACCGCCATCATCTGACGCATGAGGGCGAGGTTCTTCTCCGACACATTCGGAGGATCCAGAGCGGGTGAGTACTAGGCCTCGTCCGGAGTCTGGCGAGGTGCCATAGCTTGCCGGAGGTGCGGGATTGAAGCAGATCTGGAGGATTTCGGAAGCAGGAAGGAGGAGAGCGAGAAAGGGGATCTCAGACAAATGACTGGTGAAGGCAAAGAAGGTAAGCTAGGCCTGGGACCGCTGAGGGAGTCCTGGATTAGGGGGTGTCCGGATGGCCGGACTATGACCTTTGGCCGGACTCCCGGACTATGAAGATACAAGATTGAAGACTTCGTCCCGTGTCCGGATAGGACTTTCCTTGGCGTGGAAGGCAAGCTTGGTGATATGATATGAAGATCTCCTCCCATTGTAACCGACTCTATGTAACCCTAGCCCTCTCCGGTGTCTATATAAACCGAAGAGTTTTAGTCTGAAGGACGAATAACAATCATACCATAGGCTAGCTTCTAGGGTTTAGCCTCTCTGATCTCGTGGTAGATCCACTCTTGTACTACCCATATCATCAATATTAATCAAAAAGGAGTAGGGTTTTACCTCCATCGAGAGGGCCCGAACCTGGGTAATAACATCGTGTCCCTTGTCTCCTGTTACCGTCCGCCTAGACGCACAGTTCGGGACCCCCTACCCGAGATCCGCCAGTTTTGACACCGACATTGGTGCTTTCATTGAGAGTTCCTCTGTGTCGTCACCTTTAGGCTCGATGGCTTCTTCGATCATCAACCATGACGCGGTCCAGGGTGAGACTTTTCTCCCCGAACAGATCTTCGTATGCGGCAGCTTCGCACCGCGGGCCAATTCGCTTGGCCATCTGGAGCAGATCGAAAGCTACGCCCCTGGCCATCATGTCAGGTTTGGAAGCTTAAACTACATAGCCGACATCCGCGGGGACTTGATCTTCAACAGATTCGAGCCATGGCTGAGCGCGCCGCACTGTCACGATGGGCATGATCTAGCTCTGCCGCCGGACAGCACCCAGAGCGCCGCTCAAGTGCCCGCTCCGACCATTAGCTCGGAGCCAACTGCGCCAGTCGGGGACGGACGGTTGGACGCCGCCCCAGGAGCCGCAATCTCTACGGAGATAGAGCCGAACACCAGCCTAGTCCTTTGCGAGGCCTATGACTCCAAGGTGTCGCACTCCGTTCTGAACTCCGAATCTTCTGCACCCCTTCCGATCGAACCCGATTGGGCTCCGATCATGGAGTTCATCGTCACGGACATCTTTCGGCACTCGCCCTTTGGCGATATCCTAAATTCACTAAAGTCTCTCTGTTTGTCAGGAGAGCCCTGGCCGGACTATGGTCAGCATGGTTGGGATGCGGACGACGAAGAAATTCGAAACCCACCCACCACCCACTTTGTAGCCACTGTTGACGATCTAACCGACATGCTCGACTTCGACTCCGAAGACATCGACGGTATGGACGCCGATGAAGGAGACGACGAAGAACCAGCACCTACAGGGCACTGGAAAGCCACCTCGTCATATGACATATACATGGTGGACACCCCCAAAGAAGGGGATGGCGATGAAAAAACGGAGGATGACCCCTCCAAGAAGCAACCCAAGCACCGACATCAGCGGCGCCGCTCTAAATCCCGCCAAAGCAAAAACGGCGAGTCCGGCATTGGAGACAACAACACCCCGAACAGTGCCGAAGACAACCCCCTCCAGCAGGATTCAGCGCAGGAGGACGGAGGAGCCAGCCCTCATGAGAGAGCTGCGGACAGGGAGGTCGAGGACGACAATTATATGCCTCCCTCCGAAGATGAGGCAAGCCTTGACGACGACGAATTCGTCGTGCCATAGGATCCCGTGGAACAAGAGCGTTTCAAACACAGGCTTATGGCCACGACAATCAGCCTCAAGAAAAAACAGCAGCAACTTAGAGCTGACCAAGACTAGCTAGCCGACAGATGGACTGAAGTCCTGGCGGCCGAAGAGTATAAACTCGAACGCCCCTCCAGGAGCTACCCAAAGCGCAGGCTGCTACCCCAACTAGAGGAGGAGGCAACTAAACCTACATCACCAGCGTACGATGCGCCCGATCGGCCACCCCGTGGCCACGACAGAGAGGCCTTTCGGCGCTCGACCCAAGCCGCACCCCGGCACCGCTCAAAAAATACCAGAGCGCGGGGAGACGCAACAGACCTGCGAGACAAATTGGAGAATAAGGCAAGGCAAACAAGATCGATCTACGGATCGCGTGGGCGCCCCACGTCACGTGACGATAACCGTCACGCCGGATATGATAAATACGGCCAGGACGAACACAACAGACAAAGCTCATCCGAGCTGCGTCGTGATATAGCCCAGTATAGGGGCGCCACACACCCACTATGCTTCACAGACGAAGTAATGGATCATCAAATCCCCGAGGGTTTTAAACCCGTAAACATCGAATCATACGATGGCACAACAGATCCCGCAGTTTGGATCGAGGATTATCTCCTTCATATCCACATGGCCCGTGGTGACGATCTACACGCCATCAAATACCTCCCTCTCAAACTTAAAGGACCAGCTCGGCATTGGCTTAACAGCCTACCAGCAGAGTTAATTAGTTGCTAGGAGGACCTGGAATCCGCGTTCCTTGACAACTTCCAGGGCACTTATATGCGACCACCAGACGCCGATGACCTAAGCCACATAATCCAGCAGCCAGAGGAATCGACCAGACAATTCTGGACACGGTTCGGACTGTCCAGCAGCCAGAAGAAAAATCAAATAGTCGACTGTCCGGACGCCGAGGCCCTTGCAGCCTTGAGGCACAACATCCGAGACGAATGGCTTGCCCGACACCTAGGACAGGAAAAGCCGAAATCTATGGCAGCCCTCACGACACTCATGACCCGCTTTTGCGTGGGAGAAGACAGCTGGCTAGCTCATAGCAATAACATAACCAAGAGCCATGGCAATTCGGATACCAAGGACAACAATGGCAGGTCACGTCGCAACAAGCACAAGTGCCGCATTAACAGCGACAACACTGAGGATACGGCAGTTAATGCCGGATTCAGAGGCTCTAAACCCGGTCAGCGGAAGAAGCCATTCAAAAGAAACCCTCCGGGCCCATCCAGTTTAGACTGGATACTCGATCGATCGTGCCAGATACACGACACCCCCGAAAAACTAGCCAACCACACCAACAGGGATTGTTGGGTGTTCAAGCAGGCAGGCAAGTTAAGTGCCGGAACCAAAGACAAGGGGCTGCATAGCGAGGACGAGGAGGGGCCCCGGCCGCCGAACAACAGAGGAAAGAAGGGTTTCTCCCTGCAAGTGCGGATGGTGAACATGATATACGCAACCCATATCCCCAAATGGGAGCGGAAGCGTGCTCTCAATGACATCTATGCGTTGGAGCCGGTCGCCCCAAAGTTCAACCCATGGTCCTCCTGCCCGATCACTTTTGATCGAAGGACCACCCCACTAGCATCCGTCACGGCGGATTCGCCGCATTGGTCCTAGAACCAATCATTGACGGATTTCACCTCACTAGAGTCATCATGGACGGTGGCAGCAGCCTGAACCTGCTTTATCAGGATACAGTGCGAAAAATGGGTATAGATCCCTCAAGGATTAAACCCACAAAGACAACCTTTAAAGGCGTCATACCAGGTGTAGAAGCCAGCTGTACAGGCTCAGTTACACTCGAAGTGGTCTTTGGATCCCCGGATAATTTCTGAAGCGAAGAGTTAATCGTCGACATAGTCCCATTCCGCAGTGGCTATCACGCCCTGCTCGGACGAACCACATTCGCAAAATTCAATGCGGTGCCGCACTACGCATATCTCAAGCTAAAGATGCCAGGCCCTCGCGGAGTCATTACGGTAAATGGAAACACCAAACGCTCCCTCCGAACGGAGGAGCACACGGCGGCGGAAGTACAAAGTAGCCTCTCAAGGCAATTCTCCAGTCCGGGTGTTAAACGTTCGGACAACGTCAAGCGCGCCCGAAGCAACCTACAACAAAACCGGCTGGCACATTCCGAGCAAGCATAGCAGTGCGGCCCCAACCCCAGCCCTCGCCAGATGGCGATAGCGGTACCACGAGTACATAATTACGCTCTGGAAATACCATGGGATAAGGGGAGGGGCACAACCACGACACGCCCAGAATGCGGCTCAACCGCACTAGGGGTTCCCTATTCTGCCATTTCCTTTTTTTATATACTTTCAGGACCCAACTATCCGGAAGGCATGTCCGGCAAACAATACACTCGCCGAACACACGATGCAACAGCCAGGGAGAGAACAAGCCACGTCAAATGTCCAGGTGGTCTCTATAACGAGCTAAATACATGTTTTACTTAAAAGTCTCACAGCTTGCCCCTGGAGGGGGACATGTCAAATAATCCCATCTCTTTCTTATCGCACTATTTGTATCGTTCTGCTTTCATAGCAGCCCTTTTTAATAAACAGTATATAGCTCTTATCTATTATTGTATTCATTTATTTTTATACAAATATGTTCAGTCATGACATTATGCAACCGTACACTTTGGTACGACCAATACACCAGGGGCTTAAGCACCCCATAACACGGTGTGAGAAGATCGAACACTCTCATGAGTGTGGCACCCCGAACTTATAGCACTATATGCATCGGCTCCGAATCATGTCTTGGGTCAATAGTTGGGTTTACCCGGCTCCCATGTTTTGATACCTTACGTTCCGCAATGTTGGCTAAAGTAGCGCTGGGAGAACTACTGCGATTGTACCCCAGTTGAGCTGGGTTAACACCTCAGTAGAGATTGCTAAAACTGACAGTCATGATAGTGCGAGAGACCGGTCGCTGTTTGCGAGGTTTTTCGAGTCCCTAAAGACTCATGCCGCTTAGAGCGAGGAGCCGGATTTATCTGGCCTAGGCGTGGATAGCGCCCCAAACTCGGTCTTCCGAATACTAGGGGCTTCGCCGAAATTTAAAATTATAGAATTCTATGGCTAAGTGAGAGTGATAAAGCATTATAAGTCCGATGGCCTTGTTCGTTGTGCTGAGCGCCTCCCTAGATGGACCCAAGAATGGGAACAAGAGCACTCAGGTTTATCCCGAACACCCCAGCACTCGTGGCATGGGGGTAGAAGCCGACGACTTGCATCTCTCAGATTTGATAAAAGGCCGCACAGAAGGTAATATTTTAAATTAACAAGTGTTGCTTAGCGCATATGAACAAAGTTTTCAGCGTACAGGATAACAGATGCGAGTCTACTCAAAAATTACATCTTTGGAGCATTCACCCGCTATAAGGCGGGCACCCTTCAGGACGCCCTTATAATACATCTTGGGCTTTCGATACTCCTTTCCCGGCGGTGGCGCGTCCGTCACAAGCTTCTCGGCGTCCATCTTGCCCCATTGCACTTTAGCACGGGCAAGGGCCCAACGGGCACCTTCAATACAGACGGAGCGCTTGATGACTTCAATCCATGGACAAGCGTCCACCAGCCGCCGCACCAGACCGAAGTAGCTCCCAGGCATGGCTTCTCTAGGCCACAGCCGAACTATGATGCCCTTCATGGCCTGTTCGGCCACCTTGTGGAGCTCGACCAGCTGCTTCAGCTGGTCGCTCAGGGCCACCGAATGTCCGGCCTCAGCATATTGAGACCAGAACACCTTTTCCGTCGAGCTCCCCTCCTCGGCGCGGTAGAACGCGGCAGCATCAGACACACTACGGGGCAGATCGGTGAATGCTCCTGGAGAGCTCCGGATTCGGGTAAGTAACAGATAATTCACTTTTATATGCTTGCTTTGCATAAAGAATGCCTTACCCGCCGCTATCTTCTTTATCGCCTCGATCTCCTGGAGGGCCTTCTGGGCTTCGGCCCTAGCGGTTTTGGCACTCTCAAGAGCCAAGGCGAGCTCGGACTCTCGAGTCTTTGAGTCACACTCCAAACTCTCGTGTTTCTCCACGAGAGCCTGGAGCTCTAGCCGCACCTCCGCCACCTCCTGCTTCTCTCGCTCGGTGCGATCCAAGGCCGCACTGTTTTCGACCTTGGACACCGCTTCCTTTAGGGTTGCCACCTCGGTCGTGGCCCCTGCAACGTTCACGTTGGTCCTGTCATTATTTGCAACCATGTATTTCTATATACATTTACATACGGTATTACATACCCTCCTTGTCCTCAAGCTGCCTCTTGGCACGGTTGAGCTTGTTCTCGGACCGCTCGAGGTTCTGCTTCAATGCGTCGACCTCCGCAGTCAGTGCGGCCGAGGTCAGCAGCGCAGCCTGCATTCCCATATCGACATATTTATGTTAGACTCCTGCGTATATCTTTTTAGATCCTAAGTCCGGCTATTCTTTCGAACGCCGAACTAAGCATCAGGGGCTATTGTCTATGCGGTTACATTTTTATATGTTTTACATACCTTTAAGCCTGTTAGCAGGCTGGTACAGGCTTCTGTCAGCCCGCTCTTGGCGGACTGAACCTTCTGAATCACCGCACTCATAACAGTGCGGTGCTCCTCGTCGATGGAGGCGCCGTTAAGCACCTCCAGCAAATTATCCGGTGTCTCCGGTTGGATGGAGGCCGTCGGCATCGTAGGCGCGCCTTTCTTATGAAGGAGCCTCCTGCCGGACTCCGGAACCATTGTTGGTTCCGGAGCGGTGTCCGGCCCGGGGCCGGACTTAGATCCCTCTAGGGTTTTACCCCCTTTGGGCCTGGAGTCCGGGAGGTCGCCTTGCGGCGCCTCTAGGACCACCTCCTCCTAGTTTAGTCCCTTTTGGGACTCCACCTCGACGTCATCCGTAGGGAGGGGGGAGGAGGCCGTCGGAAGTGAAGCGCTATTCACATCCGACGAATCCAGGGACCCGCTCGACGAATTGCCGAGCTGAGCATTGGGCAGACTGCATGATCGAATTCGGCGTCAGAAGGTACCATACATTAGAAGAGCGCTGTAAGTTATTCTGGTATCCGGATACTTACGATTTTGCCAGGGGCTTGACCCTGGATGGCCATTCCTCCCCGCCGTCTTTGGCATCCGAGGCGTAGTCCGGCAGAAGGGTCCTCCCCTTCTTGGACCCTCTGGCCTCCCCAGTTGGGGCGGCCTTCCTCTTCTTTCCTCCCCCCGATGGAGGGCGAGAAGCTTCTTCTTCTTCCTCCTCCTCGTCCTCAGAGGCGGAGGGTGCTTCGGGGTCATCGGGCGATGAATCCGACACCACCAGGCACGGGGAACTCTTTCGGGTCCCCGTGGCCTTCTTCTTGGCCTTCTTCTCCGGCACCACATGAGGTGCCGGAACCAGCAGCTTCGTCAAGCGTGCGTCTTGCTGGGCCTTCGGGCAAAGGGGCCGGGCAGTCAAACTGTCCGTATGTCCTCTTCCAGTCCTGTCAAAGGAGCAGGAGTTTAGATCCTGCGTGGAATCAAACTATGAAAATCAAGTGTCCCGAGAAAGACTAAAAGCAAGCTTACTTCGGTGGCTTGGCGCTTGGCGCAGAATCCGCGATCCTCGATGACGGGTGGGGAGACCTCGGAGCTCTTGAATAGCACCTTCCAAGCGTCGTCGTGCTTTGTGTCGAAAAGCCGGGATAGAGTCTGGTGCTGGGCCGGGTCGAACTCCCACAAGGTGAAGGCCCATCGTTGACACGGGAGAATCCGGCGGAAGAGCATGACCTAGACTATGTTGACAAGCTTAACCTTCTTGTTCACCAGATCTCGGACGCAGGTTTGGAGTCCGGTCACCTCTTCCGGACTACCCCACAACAGGCCCGTCTCCTTCCAAGATGTGAGCTGAATGGGGATGCCGGATCGGAATTCGGGGGCCGCCACCCATTCAGGGTCACGCGGCTCGGTGATATAGAACCACCCCGACTGCCATCCTTTGATGGTCTCTACGAAGGCGCCCTCGAGCCATGTAACGTTGGCTATCTTGCCCACCATGGCGCCTCCGCACTCTGCTTGACGTCCGCCCACGACCTTCGGCTTGACGCTGAAGATCTTCAGCCATAGGCCAAAGTGAGGCTGGATGCGGAGGAAGGCCTCACATAAGACGATGAACGCCGAGATGTTGAGGATGAAGTTCGGGGCCAGATCGTGGAAGTCCAGGCCGTAGTAGAACATGAGCCCCCGGACGAATAGGTGAAGATGAAAGCCCAGTCCACGGAGGAAATAGGGGAGATACACGACCCTCTCATGGGGCCCATGGGTGGGGACGAGTTGCTCCTCCTCAGGAAGCCGGTGTGCGATGTCGTCAGACAAGTATCCGGCCTTCCTCAATTTTTTGATTTGCCCCTCTGTGACGGAGGAGGCCATCCATCTACCTCCCACTCCGGACATGATTGGAGAAAGGTTGAGGTGGGAAGTGCGGACTTGGGCGCTGGAGCTCGAGTGCACAGGGATGGATAAGCAAGAGAGGAAGAAGGCGTAAATGGAAAGGCTGGATCCTTATCCCCTTATATGGGCGGCCAAGACTATAAGCCCCCACCAGCCCAATAAAACTCACTTATCTCCCAAGCGCCGTGGTTAATGGCGCGGTTGGGTTACCCACACCCGTATTGATGAGAATCCCAGAATAAGGGGACACGATCTCTGCTTTGACAAGACGTGCCAAGGAAACTGCCTCGCTAAACGCGCTGAGGTGGAACAGTAAAACGATTCGCATAAAGGCTTGGCCGTGGCGTGATGTCGCGCTGCGGAATACGTCGGCAGATTAGATTTGTGCAGATACTATTCTCTCTACGGTCGTATGTGGAACTTATTTTGCAGAGCCGGACACTATCCTTGTGTTCAACATCTTCTATGGAGTATTCGGAGGAGGAACCCGCCTTGCAATGCCAAAGACAATTTGCGCGCCGGACTCGTCGTCATTGAAGCCTGGTTCAGGGGCTACTGAGGGAGTCCTGGATTAGGGGGTGTCCGGATGGCCGGACTATGACCTTTGGCCGGACTCCCGGACTATGAAGATACAAGATTGAAGACTCCGTCCCGTGTCCGAATGGGACTTTCCTTGGCATAGAAGGCAAGCTTGGAGATACGATATGAAGATCTCCTCCCATTGTAACCGACTCTGTGTAACCCTAGCCCTCTTCGGTGTCTATATAAACCGAAGAGTTTTAGTCCGAAGGACGAACACCAATCATACCATAGGCTAGCTTCTAGGGTTTAGCCTCTCTGATCTCATGGTAGATCAACTCTTGTACTACCTATATCATCAATATTAATCAAGCAGGAGTAGGGTTTTACCTCCATCGAGAGGGCACGAACCTGGGTAATAACATCGTGTCCCTTGTCTCCTGTTACCATCCGCCTAGACGCACAGTTCGGGACCCCCTACCCGAGATCCGCCAGTTTTGACACCGACAACCGCGCTTTTGTCAAGTCACATGGTTGCCGAGGCGTCATGGGGAAGCGGAGATGCCCACGTCCAATCATCCGCCACGCGGCGCCCAAGGCCACAGGCTGTTGGGGCCCGCGGCACTTCGCACTTGCCTCTTCGCTTCTCCGCTAAGCCAAGTCCGGGCGCGCCTTGGGCCCGGAGGCTACTGTCGGCTTTCTGGGAACGGGGGTACCCAGACTTGCCTGCCTGCGGCCTGTGGCGTGGCTCAAGTAGGGGGCCCACTGCGGCCCATCTTCATCGACACAAGCTCAAGAACCTCGCGAGGGGCCAAGCCTCGCGGGGCGGATGACAGGAAGCTTCCTCAGGCACAGCCTCGCCAGGCTGGCTCGCGAGGAGGCGGAGAGATCAAGGCAGGGTACCTCACGAGGTGCCCGTGATGCAAGCCATGACGATCGAGACCAGGCGGGCACCGGCCTGGGCAGTGTCCTTGTTTCCCCTTTGGTGCAAAGGGGGCAAGCGCAGGCCAAGGCATCAGGCAAAGAATACCATTTCGGTGCAACAAGACCAAGACCAGCAGAACGGCAGGATCGAGGTCATCGTGGAGCCCAGGAAGACGTCATCGTCAAAGCCTTTGGCAGGCGAGGACCAACTTTAGTCGGGATAAGTGTACTAGATGTTCCCCTTCAAAATGGCCAATTGTTGGCGCCCTTCCCTCTCAATATTTGGAAAGAGGACCAGGGCCTTGCTCTATAAATAGGACTAGCCACCACAGTGGAAAGGCATCTAGAAACCAGATAGGCATCTCGAACCGATCCCTCCAAAGGGACAACACCACCACAAGAACACCCCTCGCGAGGCTGTTCTTCCCTTGTATTGTTCATCATCAGCCCCTGAGGCAATCCACCACGCCACAAACAAGAGTAGGGTATTACACCACAATGGTGGCCCGAACTAGTATAAACCTTGCGTCCCTTGTGTTTTTCTTCGTGTAGTTTAGATCTCTTGCGAAGCGACGAGACGTGAGTAGGTAGGGGGAGTGATCTCCGTGCGCATCCCAGAGTTCGAACCTCAAGGGTCTGCCGGGACCCGTAATCCGACATATTTGTTCTACCTTTAGCTCTTCGTTGGGTTCGACACTCTTATTTATCAAAGAAGGCTACAAATGATCCCCTATACTTGTGGGTTATCAGACATCATGCATGTTTCAAATTTGTCGTTGTAAGATTTTCTAAGTGGGGAAGCTCGAATCAGAAATGGAATTATGTAAGTTTCCAAGTTGGTGTTGACGCAATGGTGTATTATCTCGATGTAGCCACAGTAATCAAAACTTTTATGACAGATATGAGAAAGATTCTTTTTTTGTTAGGAATATGTACACATTATTGAATAGGTATTCTTGATTTATATATAATGACATGTGTTCCACCCTCTCTTTTTACAGTCTTCGGTTGCGTTCGGTCTGGAGCAAAACTCAAACACTAGTGCAGAACCGGGCTATAGCCCCGGTTCGTAAGGGCCTTTAGTGCCGGTTCCGTAACCGGCACTAAAAGGTGGGGACTAAAGGTCCCCCTTTAGTACCAGTTTGGCTCAAACCGCCGCCAAAGGGCCACCACGTGATTAGCATGGGCACGCATGACAGCTTGTGTTGCTTAACTTATGATTGCCGCCCACATGGATTGCTTCTGCTCGATCAACGTCCTGCTGTGCCACATCCCACATGCCTGCCCAACTTTGCAAGGCATGGCCGATGGTGCGGACCCCTTCAAGGCGTCAAATTCTCTGCAACGAATGATGTTGCATCGGTTTGCTGGTTAGCTGCATTTGCCCGTTCGTCCGGTGTACATGTCCGCATGCATGCCTAATGATTCATGGGAGATGGTTGTAGAGGGCTCGTCCGGCCCTAGGAGGAGAGCTACGCGACATGACGGAATGCATAGGGCTGCTTTGCCGCGGCGAGGCGCCGTGTTCACTGAACCTGGCCTGGAATCCCGAACAGTGGGAAGGTGAACCCAGCCTCTTGGCAATATGACAATGAAACAATGGCTCCCATCCCCTCGCGTCGCTCCCGCGAGCGACCGAGGGGATAACCCTGGCCGCCGGCACGCGTCCCCCCTCCCCCTCCCTCCCCTCGCTGCCGCCAGTCCGCGCTGCCGGCGGCCGGGCCCCTTCTCTCCCCGCTCGTGAAGGCTAGCGCGGGCGGGCTCTCCTGGGCGGCGGCGCGGTGCGGATCTGGGGCGCGGTGGTGCGGGGCTGCGCTCGGCGGAGGTGGCCGGAGCGGCAGGCCTGGCGCGGAGGGCTGGACGCAGGCGGGTGGCGCGATTGTGCCCGCGACGGCGGCGTTTCCTGCGTGGCCGGATCTGGCTCAAGATGGCGCGGGCTGCGGGCGGTGCGGGCTGCTGGTGGCCACTTCTGTCATGGACGCGACAGGTGGTGGTGGCTTCGCGGCAGTTGGTGGTGGTGGTGCGGGCCGGAGGTTGGAGACGACGGCTGCGTCGGCTCGTTCGTATCTGACCTCGCGGTGGCGCAGGCCGTGAAGGCTGGGGCTGCAGGCGGCGGCCCTGACCGTGGCCCCCTCGGCTGGTCTGGGTGGCGGCGCAGTGGCGGTGGCTGCGGGGGTGCGTGCCCGGCGGCTGCTGTGGTGGTGGCAGGTTGGTTGCGGCGACGACCAGTTTGTCCTAGCGTCGGCCCGTCTATAGGCTGCCTGTATCGGCCCTCGACCCCTCTCCTCGGTGTCCGTTTGCGTCTCTCGCCGGAGGGCTGGCCTTCTCCCGGCTGCGGTCAATCTTCCGTCTCGCACCCGGTGCCGTAGGACCGAGCTAGTCTCGCACCTGGCAGCAGGACCGACCCGTCTCGTGCCCGGCAGGAGGACTGCGCTTGTCTCGCGCCCGGCAACAGGACCGGCCCGTCTCGCGCCCGGCTGCTGGACTGCGCTCGTCTCGCCCCCGGTGTAGCACGATGGCTCGCTGGAGGCTTGTTGTGTCCGGCCTATTGGGTCTCGGTGCTGGGACCAGCCAGGGGTGTGAAAGGCGGATCCTTTCCGCCCGTCTCTGCGGTGGGGGTAGCGGTGGGGCTCGGGGGACTTGGTGTCAGGGTCTTGGATTTCGGGGCGGCGGCCCTGGTGGTGGTGGCGCGGTGCTCATGGGCAGAGCTCGTGCCTTGTTGCTGCCCGGCTGCCACAGCCGTGTGGGCGGCGTGGTAGCTGGGGTGTGGCGATCGGTGACGGTGAATGTTGGCCGGGGTGAAAACCTACTCTATCTTCGGACGGACTGGCGACGGCGAAGATCGCTCCCTTCTTGAAGGCGTCGTCGTGGCTATCATTACCCGTCGTGGTGCTCCAGGGGAAACTCTGATCCTCGGATCAGGCGGTGGCGACGCTCTGGTGCCGTATCGTTCCTAAAGGCACCGCCTTGGAGCCGACGGGTCGTCATAAGCGGTTTCACTTCTTCGACTGAAGCCCCTGGCGGCTCTTGTAGTGCTAGGGAGTGTGTTGCTGCGCTCAGCGCCTATGTATCCTGCCTTGGATGTGTGTGTGCGTTTGTGGTGGGTGAGTGCGGTTGTATCAGACACTGTTGATTTTTGCTTTATATATAAAGCGGGGAGAAAGCCTTTTTCGATATATGACCATGATACTGTCTTTTTCCCATGGGGATCCGGCGAGTCCAGTGCATGGGCCATGTGTTTCTTGGCACTGCTGGCAATTCTTACCATCAACGTCCAAACTCATTTCTATCGCTGTCACGTGTAAGGTGTAACTGATGACCTACGGGAATAATGCATCGTAGTACTACATATGTAACGAATGTGGGTTGGCACCTTTCACATTCCGTGGCATACCAGCAGTAAAACTTTGTATTTTGAGGCCAGTTCCCTTAGGACTGCATACATAACAAAAGGTAGAAAAATAGTTGGCCTCGGTACGGGCACTAGATAGAATTGAGGCCTTATGGAATCACGCTCCATTGCTAACCAATTTTGGACAAACAACTCCAAGGTCTAGTCGTCATCAGTTTAAATTTAAACTTGGATGGCTCACTAGAGAGGGATTTCTCGACCTGGTCAAGAAGGTGTGGGCATGTCAACCTCGCGGTAACATGCCCATTCAACGATGGAACAATCGAATATGCGCCTTGCGCCGATTCCTTTGTGGATGGGCTAAGCACATTGCTGGCATGTACAAAAAAGAAAATTTGCGACTATCTACTTTAATCGATACCCTCGATAAAATTGCGGAGGTGAGGCCTCTTTTTGCTATTGAGATTGAGCAAAAAAGCCATCTAAATGAGCAGATTGCCGGCCTGCTCCGTGAGGAAGAGATTAAGTGGTACCAACGTTGCAAGGCCGACTCGCTCGTTCAAGGTGATGATAATACGAAATACTTTCAAATGTTGGCCAATGGCAGACATAGAAAGAAACGTATCTTCGCTCTTGACCAGGAGGAAGGCCGTATCGAGGGGGAACACCGTTCAGAGAATATATTACTAAGTATTGCATAGAGCTTTTTGGTCCTTCCACTCAAACACTGTTTGAGATGGACGAGTGTATCACTCATGACATCCCTCCAGTTTCGGATGCGGAAAATGAATTATTAACCTCTCCGTTCTCAGAGGAGGAAATTCGAACCGCGGTGTTTCAAATGGAACACAACAAGGCTCCGGGACCGGATGGATTTTCGGCAGAGTTCTATCAATGCTTTTGGGACGTGATCAAGGCGGATTTGGTTCAGTTATTTAACCAACTGCATACCGAAGACCTTGATATTTTCCTCTTAAACTTTGGGGAGATTATCCTACTGCCCAAGATTAACGAGGCCAGTTGTATTCAACAATATCGACCGATTTGCCTTCTAAATGTAAGCTTCAAAATCTTTATGAAGGTCGCAACTAACTGGTTGAATGGGGTGGCTGACCATGTCGTCAAGACCACTCAAACAACATTTATGCAAGGACGCAACATACTAGATGGAGTTGTTGTGTTGCATGAAACTGTACATGAGCTTCACCGTAAAAAGTTGAATGGAGTGATCCTTAAAATAGATTTCGAAAAAGCCTATGATAAAGTTAAATGGCCCTTTCTGTTGAAAACTTTACGCATGAAGGGGTTTTCACAAAAATGGTGTCGATGGGTAGAGAGTTTTGTTTCTGGAGATACTGTCGCCATCAAAGTTAACGATGAGATTGGCAACTATTTTCAGACAAGGAAGAGGCTTCGCCAAGGGGATCCCGCATCACCCATTTTGTTTAACATCGTGGCCGACATGTTAGCTACCCTTGTTGAGCGGGCTAAGGTGGCCGGTCAAGTTAGCGGTGTCATTCCTCATCTGGTAGAAGAGGGTCTATCTATCCTACAATATGCGGATGACACCATACTTTTCTTGGATCATGATCTAGATAAAGCAAGAAACTTCAAGCTGCTTTTATGTGCTTTTGAGAAACTCTCTGGCCTCAATATCAATTTTCATAAGAGCGAACTTTTTTGCTTTGAAGATGCTGCAGAATCTGCACCTAAGTATGCTGACATTTTTGGATGCCAGCTCGGGCAGTTCCTGATTCGGTATCTGGGTATTCCCATAGACTACCGGTGTTTAACTATCGCTGAGTGGAAGCACGTGGAAGAGAGACTTGAGAAGCGACTAGCCAGTTGGAAGGCCAAACTCTTGTCATATGGGGGGCCGATTGATATTGATCAATTCCGTCCTCAGCAACATGGTTCTATATATGTTGTCATTCTTTCATCTTTCGAAAGGGGTTCTTCAGCGTCTCGATTACTTTATATCAAGATATTTTTGGTAGTGTGATAATTAATCCAAGAAATATCGACTGGCTAGGTGGACTGTATTACATTGACCTAAAAGTCAAGGGGGACTTGGAATTCAAGACCTTGAGATTATATTGCTCTTCTCAGCAAATGGGTTTATAAATTACTCAATGAGAACGGAGTATGGCAGGAAATCATTCGTAACAAGTACGTGGGATCCAAAGCCGTTTCTCAAGTCTATTGGAAACCTGGTGACTCACTTTTTTGGTCTAGTGTCATGAAGGCCAAGGAATTCTTTTTCCAATTCGGAAGTTTCTCGGTTAGGGACGGTTCCCAGGTTCGATTCTGGGAAGATACCTGGCTAGGGACCACACCACTAATGATGCAATACCCGAGCTTGTATAGGATTGTTAGACGTAAATTTTTCACCATCAAACAAGTTCCGGGGCAAGAAAACCCTGATATTTCTTTCCGTAGGGACCTTTTAGGTCCTCGCCTGGCAGCTTGGAATGTGTTACTCATACGTTTGGAGGCCATTCAGCTGTCAGATGAAGCAGACATCTTTAGATGGAAGTTGCATCAGAATGGCAAGTTTATTGTGATGTCCCGGTTGATAACAGGAAATTGTGGCAGATTAAAATCCCTCTAAGAGTGAAGATATTCCGCTGGTTCCTAAATAGAGGGGTGATCTTAATTAGAGATAATCTGGCACGACGCAACTGGCAAGGCACCAAGACATGTGTCTTTTGCCAACATAACGAGTCTATTAAACACTTATTTTTTGAGTGTAAGTTTGCTCGGTTGGTTTGGGCCATAGTTCAAGTAGCTTCAAATTTATACCCCCCATGTAGTGCACATAACATGTTCGGCAACTGGTTGAGGGGTATTGATAAACAATTTTCTGCACATACTCTTGTGGGGGCGGCTGCCTTATGCTGGGCATTGTGGCTTACCAGGAATGATGTGGTTTTTAATAAAAAAAAATGTTTCATCTCCTATGCAGTTTATTCATGCATGTACGCGATGGCTCCATACTTGGTCTATCCTGCAGAAGCCGGAGGACAGGGACCTATTTATGACGGTGTCTACACGGCTGGAGCGTACGACCAAGGAGGTTTTCTACCCCCATGGATGGCGGTGTGATCTCCGGTTAGGATATGCCTCATCATAGGCTGGACAGATCTATTTATTTTTGAGTTGTAAAACAATTTTTATTTTTTATTTTTTGAACGGGTGGATTTATGGGCTGTGTGCATCATGCTATGCAGAGGCCGGGCATTCTTTCGATGTGTTTGTATCATCTCGATATATCAATTAAATGAAATGTCCTTTATCGAAAAAAAGAAAAATTGAACAAATACGTTACGACATGCCTGCAAGACGAGGCACCTCGGTTGACCTGGCTACCCACAAGACCCACGCACATAGCCGAAAAGAGGAACACTGTCATCACTTCTAGCTCGCCCCGACCAAGCGACTCCGACTTCACCGCGGCTAACCCGTGAAGAACCCTCGGGTCGAAAGACGCACGAGAAACCTGTCGGCATCATGTCGAGGATCACGGAGCTCCGACTTTGGCACGAGCCTCGCAGAAGAAAGAAAGCATGCCTTGCACCAGCAAAGCCCCACCTGACCATCACATGGCATCATTGCCACCGTGGCTCATGGCGCCGCTTTAGCTCCGATTTCGCACTCAAGGACACTCGAACATTCGACAATAGCTGATGTGGAGCATCCCAAGGTCATCCCCATGGACCTACCTATGTCTCCCACGACACCACTTGGACCAATGACAAGAGCTTGAGCAAAGGCTATCGAAGATAAGGTGAACCCGCTCCTCTTCGAACTACCACTTTCTACATACTAGGTAGGAAGTGCGGCTTGCCGCAACCGACAGCGGCGCGCTGCCGGGTACAGTCATATCCAATCCAATAATACATTCATAAGAGCATTGCAAATATAAAAAATAGCAATAATACTTATTGTTCAAGCATGCAAACAAAGAACTTATTGTTGCGAAAGTAAATTAATGTGATTGCTGAAAACTAATCAGTCCAACGCAGCAAATTTACAGAGCATTTCATCCAAGCAATGCCAAAGGCAAGGCAACCAGATATACCAAAAGCAAGGGAGCATTTTTTTCCAAAAGTAAGCCAAGACGATGGATCGTCACTAAGTAAATACAATAGTTGAGTAATTATATAGGCAAAGGGATCCAATAGGCGGTGCGAGATAAAAAACCTAAGTAGTTGTGGTAAAGCCTAATACCTGATAGCTTCATTCGGTTGTCTTGTTGCGCGACTCCTTACGTGCCATGATACATGAATCTCCGGCGATTGTACTGTTTGGCTAATGAAGTCACATGAAGTATTTGCATAATAGTATGATTATGACTTCGTAACTGCCTCCCCAAAGCGGGTAGACACTGGAGCGACAATCTGCCCTTTTTAGGCTTGACCAGATCCTTAGCGCATATCCTCGATTGATTGTTCAAGGTAACTTGCTAGGTCTCTCCATGTGATGGAGCTGAGAAATACTGGAAACAGGTAGCATATGATGGTCAAGACCATTGCTCTCACCATTTGTTGCCCGGGAGCGGTGGTAGTACTGGTTATCTCACATATGTAGTACATGATGGCAGGCTTCGTCGTACCAACAGATTGTCTGAGTGAACCATCCTCACATGGAGACTTTTTTAGGTTCTTTGCATAGAAGCACCTGCGTCCAAGGGCTGTACCATACTGGACATGCGGTCCTGCATATCGAGTATAAGAGTTTAACATTCGAGAAGTATGAAATATTTAACCACAGAGAAGCGACAAACATGTTTTTCATGGTAAGAGATGAATTCAAGGATAAATCACTACACCATATAAACTACAGTACTAAATTGTTCTCTTAGTTCCACCAATTTAAATTGCTAACCATGTAGTACAGAGAAAATTTGAACTATTATATTTCAGATCATACGATGTGTTTTCGTTTACTTTGTACGCACAGATTTGTTACCTCCTTGACCTACAATATCATATCGTAAATAGTTGATCCAAGCGGGGGTCAGTGTTACCTCTTGTCTTGGTCCTCTCACAAAGGTATGGTTTACTGCACATGGTTTCAATCCTTGGCTTTCCGGCACGGTGGCGTTTACGACGGTGTCTACCTGAAAAACTGAACCAACTAGTGTGTCGAACACAACATCAATAGAATTCATATATAATGGCACTTGCTACTCAATGCATACATACATACCTTCATCATTACCGAGGTAGATCGGGTCATCCACTCTGCCCCTTCCATGATGTGCCTAGTACTTGAGCCCTATTAGGAGTGAATTTTAAACACAAGAGGATTGTTATTAGCATGGGCCTAGAAAGATTAGACTTTAACAACAAACAATCAGATTATGGTTATATTCAAATCTGATATGCAACAATGCATTAACAACCAAAACTGGAGTTAATAGAGGGTACATTAGAACTGTATCTACAAATGTTCACCAAATCTGAATTTATCCATGCAATCGGTACATTTTTTGTAACCACGTGTTTATCAGTTAGCAGGAAAACAATATTGGCAAAGATATTTTCTCCTATATCAAGCTCATCAACATATAGTGAATCGTATTAGACTTGAATCTATTTACTGGTTCTACAGTTCAAAAACCTCTTATCATGGTCAATTAAACAGAGAATTAGCAAAAAATAGGAAGAGAAAAAGAGATGCACAGAAAGATGGGGAGTGGGAGGGAGAGGAGATAATATAACTGCAAGAAACAATCATAGCCATATCGAAATGTATGGTAGCCGCATCCGCGGGTGACGTCGTCCTACCGTGCTTCCCACCCATGATCCTTTCTTATTTTAGAAACAAAGGGGAAAAGAGAGCAGGGAAAAGCGTGGGAGCCAGCAGGGAATCCACAAGGAAATAGCCGAATTAGCTTACCCGCCGACGCCAAAGAAGAAATGAAGAAATAAAAAACATTAGCTATTGACTGATCTCGTATAACGATGAGATCGCAAACGGTGATAATAGATTTTTGAATTAATCTATAATAGATAAAGAATATATAACTACTGCATTTCCTAACAATATGTGGAGATCCTGTATTCATGTAAATACTTTGAATTATTATACCTATGAGATGAGAAAATTAAAAACATCTTTATATCGTCGTAAAAGGAAGATGCACATGTACATATTCAAAAGTTAGGATGCCAGTCATAAGAAACCTGGTAGAAGTCAATCAATAAGCAGTAAAACTTTGGTGGAAGTCGTTTGGACAGTCACTTGGACGGCTCAAATAGCAAGTGCCCTGGGGAGACTCCATGTAATCCCCGGTTCTAACAATGGTATATGCTAAAAATAGACATGCAAGGATTCAACACTACAACAAGATCAGGCTATAAACAATAAGTATTTAAGGCTCCTTCTCTAGTCAAGCCTAACCGAAGTAAAAATCATGTCATTATTTAGTGTTCTAGGATGATGAGAGACTTACTCAGCCACTCTTCTTCAATACATAAATGTAATTTATCCTGTTGCCTCTTAGGCGCCCCATCTTGTTCTCACTCTATTGGTATTTTTCATAATCATGCAAGAACTGCCATCTCTGCATGTCAAGAATCAAGTCAGAGTCATTGCAACTCAGGTCCAAGAAATGGATAGCGAAAGTGAAGATTCTACTATCTTGTAAGAGTAGCTTCAGTTTCTGATTCCTGGGTACATATGCCTTTGTTATTGTACTAAAGGTCCAATGTCCAACAACAACTCACCTTCTTTTTCAGAATCCTTTGATACACACTATAAGTTACCGACCAAAATCTTTGAGCATGAACATCTGGCATAAACAATTATACCTTGTTCTAATCGACCTGCATGATGACACCGGTAAAATCTAAGATCACATATGACAATAACGATGGCGTGCAGACTATCACCAATAGGATACCTTCTAAAACATCACATTAGATTACTAAATGCAAGTATAAAATGCAACACACACTAGACCAATAGGTTGCTGGCTCAATACATCAGTATTTAGTGCTGGAGGTAGCTGATTGGATTTATTTGTTTGTCCGTCAACCACCTTTAACCAGGAAATAAGTTAGAAGAAGGTAATCAAATTTACTTTGATGGAAACCTCAAAGAAACAGTATCCTGAAGAATCCAAAATAAAGACGATCCCTACAAGAAATATAGGAAAGATCAGTTATACCATCGACAAAGAAGACTACAGAAGATGATCTTTGATGGAAACGACAAAGAAACAATATGTGCATGCTAAATGTTTAGATATAAGCAACATTGTCTGATAGCAAAATCAAGAAGCTAATGTTTGATCCGGACAAATAAAAGCATGTGCATGCCAAAAGCTAAATGCCTAAATTAAACCAAAACAAAAGGTTTCAGAGGATAAAGCTTAATCCAGTGTGTCAAAGGATACCACGGAACAAATGTTCACCAGCCAAGAACCATCATCATGTCACATTTGATTTAGAATAAAAAATATATGCCAATCCAGACACATAGGAGGCAGGCAAGTACCGAGATCGGCAACGACAAGACGCACGTAGTGTCCTGGCCAAAGTTAGGGAACTGTGCGTCGCTGATCTTGGTGCTGGCATACGCCATGCATGAGAAATTTTGCCTGATTAAATGAGATCCACAAGAATCATTCAGAATAACAAAAATTTCAAAGGAAGGCAAAAGTTTTTCCACATATCTTTGACTATTGAACAAGAAGAATAGTAAGCAGTGTATATATGAACTTAAACAATAGACATTATATAATAGAAATTGTTTGCATCAAGTAGACCATGCCAAAAGATAAGTTGTATTCTAGAACTAAAATTATTTGCATCCAGTTGATTATTTGTGATGTTTTTTTGTTAGTGAGCTGTAACCTAAAAGTATATGACCAAATGACATAGTAGAGTAGAGCTAGCAAAGACCTAAAAAGTCAAAAAATCTTTGGTCACATCACTCATGGCTGGCTTAGTTTGCTACCAATTGAATTCACATGTCTAAACAGCACAACATGATGTATGGTTGTTCAGGGCGGCCTGGGTTGACTAATGTAGTCATCCTTTCTTTTCGAAGCTAGGAATATGTATGAAGTTTAGTTAGTACCTTCCTTTGATGCAGTGTCGAGGTCATCGCAGGGCTCCTCCTTGTCGTAGCCACTCAATCCCATGTCCCAGGACTCGTTGTACTGGATACAGACTGCTGTAGGAGTCACCCAGCACAAAGTCTGGTCAGGAATCATCAATTATATGTATCACTTTCATGCGGCTGGAAATTTTAAATTTAATTATATAGAAAAGGCATATATGGAGCATAGGACCCCCGATGGCCAGCGACTGAGCAATTCGACAGGGAGCACCATGGAAAAAAGACATGGGCATTTACATGAATACAATAGAGATGATACATAGGCAACCATTGTCATTTCCCAAACCTATCACTTCCTTATCTGATTATAATGGTAAAATCATATGATTATATTTATCTACATCAGTAATATAACACGAAGAAAATAAATAAGCAACCATAATCATTTGTCCAAACCATCATCGCTCTTATAATTTTGTAGACAAGGGCAAAGTTCAGTTCAGGAACAGAAATAGAAAAGATAATAAGAAAGAAATACTGAAAATATAGGAATATCATTGTTTGTGAAATCATGAGTCCTGCACATGAAGAGCTATCTCTTTGAGGTTGCTACTATCAAATCTTGAATTTCACACAAGTGAAACATGGCATGGCTAAGAATTCAAAAGGAAGTAACAAAAAATCATAAGGTGAAGAAAAATTAAAGTACCACTTGATCTATTTCTGCAGCAGCACACAATATTAGCCATGCTAGCTAGCTGCAAAATCCATGACCCACCTAATCATGTGTACGGAAGTGACAATTAATAACAAGCCAAAGAAATGATTCTTTTATTTACCTGCAACACATAATCAAACAAACACATTTCCATTTCAGTAGTCTCCTAGCCAAAAGCAACACGAGCTGAATGAAAGAAGGCAAAACAACACTGGAGCTGGACCAAATGATGCATCACATAACAACAAAGTTGCAGGTTCCGGCAAGAGAGCACTCCAAACTTGCCGTTCCATCAGATTCTGTTGACAACCAGTCACAACCTAGATGTTATTTTGACAGCATTAATCAGAATGAATGATGGACCATGGATTCTGGAAATCACACCAAACAAACATCCATTGCCAAGAGAGAGGTAACACTACATTTTTTCGGAAGTATTTCCAGTCCTAGTGGAACAATACCAGTCTAAAATATCACAGACAATGGTTAACAGCATGCGTATAGACCTTACATTTTTGTGCATCTTCCAAAAGTACATTCATTTACTGAGCTAGCAACATTTTCTGAATCTTGATAAGGAATCATGCATAAGTAAAAAGTGAAGCAGGGAAAACTTACAGAAGGATCAACAACAACCTTCCCCTCTGCCATGAATGTCTTAACCATCGTCTCCAAGTTTCTTCTTAAGAAAATAGTCATAGATGTGCACATTAAACCTGCACCACAAGAAACAGGATCAACCCAAAATCAAATGTGCTTCCCTTTTTAGGTACCTAATTAGCATGGCTGGGAAGGAGAGGCGACAGGGACGAGAGGGAGAGGAGACATGGACGAGAGGAAGAGGCATCGTGGGTGAAAAATCAGATCTTGGGCAACGGCAGCGAGATGCGGGCGAAGAGAGATGCGGTTGAGGGAGGGGAGCGGAGATGCATAGGAGAGCTGCGGTGCGGGTGACGCGATGGAGGCGAGCAGCGGTGCGGGCAACCCAATGGAGGCGAGTGGCAGTGCGGGCGGTAGAGGCGAGAGAGTGGGAGTGCGGCAGTGCGGGCGGCCTTGCGCGGGCGTCGAGAGAGGATGCTGGTCACTGGAGGTGTGGCGACGGTTCCTGTGCTCATCCCGTCGGTCGTGATGCGCTAGCCCTGCCTCGTGCTCCTCTCAGGGATGGCAATGGCGATGGTGAGTAGTGGCAGCGGCATCGAGGCTGAGGGCGAGGGAGAAGGGGTGGTTGCCGGAGGGATGGCTAGCGGTTCCTGCCTCGTCGATGGCGATGCGGGTGCACGCGAGGACGATGACAATGCCGGGGCCGCCCCTTGCCGTGTCTAGGGGAGGAAGCTGGGGCGACGCGAGGGGGACCAGCATGGCATGTTGGGGAAGGAAGAACGCGGGCGCGGGAGCCGCCGCTGCCGTCACCGGATGAGGAGCGAGCGAGTGAGGGAGGCAGCTATGTGGGAGAGAGGGAGGCGGCTGCAGGAGCGAGCGAGCGAGGAGGCGGCCCCCTTTTATACCCCAACTACGCGAAATGATCGAAATGACCTGGTGGGGGCACGGTATTTACATTCTATTGCCATTGGAATTTTATCCGACGGCTCACAGCGATCTAGTAAATATCCGATGCCTCACGTGAGCCGAGCCCGAGATCCGACAGCCCGAATCGCATCAGGAAACCGATCTGATGGCCGAAAAAGCAAGTGCCCTGAGGAGGCTTCATTTTGGTCCGGACTCTAATAATGGGATGAGACATGGCTACTACATCAAGTAGAGACCCAATGTGTGATCAGGTATTCGAAGGAAGGCCACGGATCACCTACGCCCATTGGATAAGATGATGAGGACACCAAGGACAAGGACCTAGAGAAGGAGCTGCCAGGAGTCTATAGCCACCGGACAACCGGCCGGGACCGGACGTCCGACGCCTGGAGCGTCAACCAGCCAGCCTGGGGACTAGTCAGCGAAGGCACCAGCGTCCGGACGACCGGCACGGACCAGACGTCTGACACGGTCCAGTGAGCGGACGACCGAGCCCCTCCGGACATCCGCTGCCACACAATAGAAGGAAAATTAACTGAAATTCAAGACTCCCGGACGATCGACGACCGGATGACCGACAGCCTCCAAAAATCCGGCGCCGCCTGATCAGAGACAAAACGCCGGACGTCTGACACCTACCAGACGACTGGACCCTCGCGAGCCACCAGACGTCCGGTAGCCGCCGGATGTCCGATGCCTATGGGTTGATAGCATGTTGGGCTGAGGCCCATGTACCCCTTCGTCCACTTAGACTATATATACTCCTCCTCTTCACTCTTTTTAGGGTTAGCAAAGGATTAGCTCATTTGAGAGATAGAGCTTTGCACATCCACTTGGTTACTTCTCCATTGGAGTCCACGACCTCTTCGGAGAAGATCCCCCAAGCGGATTCAAGACCCCTCACAGGAAGACCCCCTCAAGACCTCCTCACAGAGAAGAACTTGCTACTTGTATCGTCCTTTGTTGATCGTGGATCGTGTACTCTTTGTGTTTCGAGGATCTAGCACACGTGTAATCAAATCTTGTTGGTTTGAGTGATTTCTCTCGTGTTTTCCCCCTCATGTTTTCCCCTTGTGTTCGTCGTGTTCTTCATAGGATCCGCTCCAATCGTGAAAGATCGGGCATCTAGGGTTCTACCCTACATCATCTTGCTATCATTAGACAAGGTTGATCACAAATTTGGAGTCCCTACCCTTGTTTTCTAGCCTTGTTTTGTTGATCTTGTCCCAATTTCAAAAATTTCCCACCAAAAATAGCCCCAATTTTTTTGATTTGTTGGTTTTGATGAAATTTTGTTGGATTTGATCCATGGATTTGCTTTGCCACGAGTGGATCTAGCTTTCCCCCACCATCTCCACCATTTCCATCCACAAATATGTCCAATTTTGCCCAAATTTTGCCTCTCCACTACGAACCCTAGAAGTTCATACCGTAACCGAAATCGCCCAGGCACCGGATGTCCGACAGTCTCCGGACGTCCGAGGAGTACCGGTCATCCGACAACCACCGACGTCCGACATTTCCTGACGAAGCTGATTTTTTTCAGTTCGACCACCACCATCGTTCCACTTCCACTTTCACATACACACTCCAATACCACCAACACTTCCACACACACCACCACCACTTACCGCAACCACCATCGCTTACCCGCTACCAACTCTGAATTTTTTTGACACATTTGGTCTTTGAGATTTGAGTTGTGGTTTCCATTTCCTAACGTGTTTCAGCTACTTAGGGACGGTTCGACGACATCACCGCCGCTCATATTCGTCCTCGACATCGACCACTTTACCATTTTGACACCTCTACCGTAAGCAAGAATGGTAACCTCTATATCATCTTGGTATCATGGTATTCCATCATTGTACATTCTTGCCATGCATTGATAACCCCATAGCCCATTTTGCGTACCTTACCTATCGAGACTAGTCATTTGAGTATTGTCGGCAACGTTACTTGTGTACATTAGTGATGATAGCTCCTGTTGCATACATATCAAATCATCTTGGTGTCCATATCTTGGTATCATCTCTTGTGTCACAAGGTTGTCATTGCATATACACAAAAGCTATATTGGTTCATGAAGTTTTGCATGAGAAAGAGCTCAAACGAGAAAGAGCCAAACAAGCTTTTAAGCAAAAGGAAAAGATAAACGAAGAGCTTTTAAGCAAGAACCATAGCATCATACTACATTAAGATTGTCATACTCGATCATCTTGGATCATATCACCGAAACACCATACATATAACATACTTGGGATACTAACAATTGCATAAATTTTGTGCCACCATCCTAACCGAGATCCACCATAAGCTTTCTTTGTGTAGGCGTGAGAACCGACAAGAATTGGTACCAATTGTGCTATTTTCTTGTTACACATTTGAGTGATCATTGATCCATCTTCAACTTTGGTCAAGGTACATTCGGTATAGTTCTTCTATTTCTCCCACTCATATATTTGCTTCGAATGATGGATAGGACAAGTTCTTCTACAAACCCACTCTTCCTCGAGCAAGACGATGACCCGAACACCTATGTCACCAAGAACCACCCCTTCAGTGCACAATGAGATTTGCATCAAGAACAACAAGCATTGAGTGACCGCGTCAACAATCTCGCCACCGACATGGGCCTCTCCGAGAAACTACAAGAGACTACTTCAACAACAAGCTCGATGAACAAAAACAAGAGAACAATGCAAGAATGGATGAGATTCGTGCCTTGTTGGTCAATCGCTCTTCTACCACTTCGTCCTACTCAAGACGGAGCCGCTCGAGTTGACAGTCCGACGATACAATCTCCGGCTCAAGTACAACGACATCGAACACTCTACGTTGAGCCGCGCGCCATGACCATCAAGCAAACTGCAATCCTCTACATGGAACCGATCCTCAAGAGCAACTTCTACCACAAGAACATTGGCATCGTCAAAATCAAGCTACCTTTACACAAGCACAAGAAAGCCAACACCTATGCCAAAGTAAGAACGAGCGTGCAAACACCAAGACGAGCAAGACGCCGTCGCACTCCGTCAACAACAACAACGACGTGAATCCCAAGCACTTGGGGCACAACATGCCCTCCATGACACAAGTTGCGCCATCGCCGACCGCAACAGTCAAACGCGTGAGCAACAAGAAGCACTTTTGCGATGAAGTTCAAGAGAGGAACTATCAAGCTCGATTGCACCAACAAGTCCCACAAGCTCGACAAGAACCTCAAGTTCTCCAAGAGCAACAACATAATGGGAATCCTCCGCACCAAGAGTAAGTTAAGGGAGACAATCCTCCTCGTCAAGGACGTCATCACCCTCGACCCCAACACAATGAAGAGCAATGCTATGGCAAACTCAAGTTCACCATGCCCAAGTTCACCGGAAGCAATGATCCCAAAGAGTACCTTTCATGGGCATTGAAACTCGACAAGATCTTTCATTTGCACAACTATGACAAAGAGAAGAAGATCTCCATGGCATCCCTTGAGTTCCAAGACTATGTCCTCATTTGGTGGGAGCAAGTCATTGAGCGCCGCGAGGCAAGAGGCGAGCCACCCATCACAACATGGGCTCAAATGAAGGATGTCATGCAAGCACGCTTTGTGCCAACCTACTACTACCGCGACCTCTTTAAGAAACTCCAACTCCTCAAGCAAGGAACAAAGACCGTTGAAGAGTACTACAAGGAAATGGAGATCACCATGATACGATCCAATTCCACGGAAGATGATGAACAAATGATGGCACGTTTCTTGAATGGACTCAACCATCCTATCAAGAAGATCACCGACTTCCAACCTTACTACAACCTTATCGAGCTAGTGCATCAAGCTACCAAGGCGGAACGACAAGCGCAAGATGACTTCAAGTATGCTAAATACTCTTCCAAGACATACGACTCCAACAACCAAGCTTCAACGACTCCAACACCTTTTACCTCTACCAAGCTTTCTACAAACAATGGCGACAAGTCAAGTTACAAGAAAACTTCGACATCCTCAAGTCGTCCTCCTACTATAAGCAACTTCAAGCCGAGAGCTTCATCATCATCTACTCCAATCGATGAGACCATCAAGACAAGTTCAATCAAGTGCTTCACATGCGGCGGCCGAGGCCACAGGTCCTTCGAGTGTACCAACAAGCGCACCATGATCCTAAAAGATGACGGAACCTATGACTCCATGAGTGAAGAGGAAATGGAAGCCCTTGAGCAAGTGGCCATGCACCGACAAGTGAACGAGGATGAGGATGATCAAATCTTTTGCGACGAAGATTTGAGCCCCGCTCTCGTTGTCTCCAAGGTCTTGGCACTTCAACATCAACAAGACGAAGACCAAAGATGCCATATCTTCCACACTAAGGCGGGAATCAATGGAAGGTCCGTGAAGGTCATCATCGATGGAGGGAGTTGACATAACTTGGCAAGTGAAGAGCTATGTTCCAAGTTCCAATTGGTCAAGATGAATCATCCTCACCCCTACAAGGTCCAATGGCTTAGCGACTCCGGCACTATCCAAGTGGAGCATATGGTGCAAGTTTCTTTCAAGATCGGAGCATACGAAGACACTTTGGAGTGTGATGTCGTTCCGATGTCCATTTGCCACCTCCTTCTTGGATGGCCATGGCAATTCGACCGAGGCGTCATCCACAATGGGCGAACAAACCACTATAGCTTCAAGATGAAGGGAAAGGAGTACGTGCTATGACCTATGTCTCCAAGTCAAGTAATCACTGACAAGCGAGCCACCACCTATCGTGGAGAGAAAAGTGAGAGAGCGAGCCACCACAAAGAGAGTGAGACCCACAAGCCAAAATTGAGTGCCTCCATGATGAGCGATAAGAAAAATCTAGTCCTTTATGCTACCAAAAGTGAGATGAGAGAAGTGTGTGAGAACCTATCAAGTGTTATGCACTATGTCCTTTTGTGCAAGGACGAGGCACCAAAAACTAACACCTCTCACGATCTACATTTAGTGTTGTCTTCTTTATTGCAGGAATTCCAAGATGTATTCCCCGACGAGCTACCTCAGGGTCTACCTCCCCTTCGAGGCATCGGACACCGCATTGACCTCATCCTGGGAGCACCTCTTCCTAACAAGGCTCCCTACCGCGTCAACCCCGAGGAAACCAAGGACATCCAACGGCAAGTACAACAACTCATCGACAACGGCCATGTACGAGAAAGCTTGAGCCCTTGTGCCATCCCCGCAATCCTTGTTCCCAAGAAAGATGGTACTTATCGCATGTGTTTCGGATGCCGTCCAATCAATGCTATCACCGTTAGATATCGTTACCCCATTCCACGCCTTGACGATATGCTAAATGAGCTTAGTGGAGCCACCATTTTCTCTAAGATTGACCTTAAAAGTGGCTACTATCAAATACGCATCCAAGAAGGTGATGAATGGAAAACCACATTTAAGACCAAATTTGGCTTATATGAATGGCTAGTTATGCCAATGGGTTTATCCAAAGCACCCAGTACTTTCATGCGAGTCATGCATTTTGTTCTTTGTCCCTATATTGGCATATTTGTTGTGGTCTATTTTGATGATATTCTTGTCTTTAGCAAATCTCTCAAAGATCATGTCACCCATCTTAGAACCGTTTTGCAAACCCTTAGGAAAGAGCGCCTTTATGATAATATGGACAAATTCCTTTTTGGTGTTGATAAGCTTGTTTTCTTGGGTTTTGTAGTATCTTCTAAGGGTGTGAATGTAGATTAATCTAAGATCAATGCTATTAAAACTTTGCCCCAACCAACCAACTTGCAACAAGTGCGAAGTTTCCTTGGTCTAGCCGGCTTATACCATAGATTCATTAAGAACTTCAGCACTATTGCATCCCCTTTGCATGCTTTGAGTAAGAAAAATGCACCATTTGTTTGGGGACCATCCCAAGACACTGCTTTTAATGAGCTTAAGAATTTTCTTACACATGCTCCTTTGCTTGCATTACCCAACTTTGATAAACCATTTGAGATACATTGTGATGCTAGCGGTTATGGCATATGAGGTGTGTTAATGCCAGAGAAGCGCCCCATAGCTTACTTTAGTGAGAAACTTTCCAGAGCGCAACTCAATTACCCCATATATGACAAAGAGCTATATGCTTTAGTTAGAGTCTTGCATGTTTGGGAGGATTATCTCTGCCCTCATGAGTTCATTCTTCGCACGGGATCATGAAACACTTAAGTATCTTAAGGGTCAAACTAAGTTGAACAAGCGTCATGCTAAATGGAGTGAATTCATCGAGTCATTTCCTTATGTCATCAAGTACATCAAAGGTAAGGAAAACATACTAGCGAATGCGCTTTCCCGCAGATGCATGCTTGTTACCCAACTTGAATTGAATGTCATTGGATTTGAGCACATAAAAGACTTGTATGCGCATGATCCTACTTTTGCAATTCCTTATACCAAATGTTTGATGCATACATCTTGGGAACACTATTGAATATATGGTTGTGCATGTATATTATATATATGGGCTCACCTCCTAGTCATTGTACAGTTGACGTCGAGGCCCACCTTGTACTCCATATATACATGCGTTATGCACCGAACAATACATCGAGTTGCATTGCCAAAACTTTCTTATCCAACATGGTATCATACCTATGATCCTAAATCCTACTCCCTGCTTCCGCCGCCGCGATCTCTATCGCCATCGCCGCCGCCGCACCATGTCACAGCTGCCATACACAGCCGCTGCTGCCACCGTGTCTCCCATGCTGCCGCCCATGTCCAGCCGCCGCCTCCCCTAACCGCTTCCGCACCCCTCTCCCCTAACCCTAACCCTAGACGCGCCGCCTCCCCCGAGCCGCACCGCCACCCTTAGCCGCGCCGCCTCTCCCGACCCGCGCTGCACCCATGGCATCCCCTCACTCCTCCGCCACCACCCGCACCAACCCGTTTGCCGGTCCCGACCCCATCCTCATCTGTGATCTCAACATCCTCGCTCGGGATCCTGCCGTCCTCGATCATCTCACCTCCATGTACTATGCCTGGAAGACGTACTTCTCCCTTGTGTTCCGTGAGTACAATCTCCGGGATCACGTTGATGGCTCCGTGGACTCCCGGTTCATGGAGGAAGATGAGGAGTGGATGACCATCGACGCCACTCTCATCTTTTGGTTCTAAACCACCATCTCAAAGGACCTTTTCCACATGGTGGTCGTCACCGAGGATGATGCCCACGCCATTTGGACCAAGCTCAACGACCTCTTCACTAACAACGCACTCCAATGAAAAGTGTTCTTGCACAGCGAGTTTTTTGGTTGTCAGCAGCACGACTCGTCCGTTGACGATTATTGCATGCGCCTCAAGAAGCTCGTTGACGAGCTCCGTGACCTCGGTCAGGAGGTCTCCGATGAGCTTCTTCTTAGCATGCTCATCGCCGGCCTGAATGATGACTTCGGGAACACCGCCTCCAACATCCCCCTCATCGCCGACCCGACTTTTCCCAAGGTCATGGTGTACCTGAAGCTGGAGGAAAGGAGGATGCGGATGTGAAAGTGCTATTTATCGACTAGAGGGGGGGGGTGAATAGGCGATTTTTGTGGAAGTCTTCAAAACATGAGAGTTTCGAAGACAAACACGAAAACTAGACCTATAAACATGCAGCAGAAGATGAACTACACTAGGCACACCATAGTCAAACGAGTATGAAGCTAAAGCATGATGACTGATAGTAGCTAGGTAGTAGGATCAGGATGGAAGATAGTATGAAGCCAATCAGAACAAGTAGTCACACAGTGAAGTCAAACAGACAGAGCAATCAGGCAATGACTTCGCAAAGACAAACTGTAAGTAAGGAGAGTAAGAGATAGAACCAGTGTGTTGTGAAGACAAAGATTTGTTCGACCAGTTCCAGTTGCTGTGACAACTGTACGTCTGGTTAGGGAGGCCGAGATTGAACTAAGAAGACCGTGTCTTCACCTTATTCCCCTTGAGCTAAGGACACACAGTCCTCGCCCAATCACTCTAGTAAGTCTTCAAGGTAGACTTCCAAACCTTCAAAGACTTTGTTCACCGGCAATCCACAATGACTCTTGGATTCTCAGAACGTGACGCCTAACCGGCTGGAGGATTCACAGTCCTCAAGTGTAACAAGTCTTCAGATCACGCGGACAGAAAGACTTCAGTGATGCCAAACTATCGGTGTTCTGGGAATGGGGGTACCCAGACTTGCATGCCTGCGGCCTGCGGCGTGGCTCAAGGAGTGGCCCAGTACGGCCCATCTTCATCAACACATGCTCAAGACCCTCGCGAGGGGCCAAGCCTCGTGGGGCGGACGACAGGAAGCTTCCTCAGGCACATCCTCGTCAGGCTGGCTCGCGAGGAGGCGGAGAGATCAAGGCAGGGTACCTCACGAGGTGCCCATGACACAAGCCATGACGACCGAAGCCAGGCGGGCGCCGGCCTGTGCAGAGTCCTTGTTTCCTCTTTGGCGCAAAGGGGGCAAGCACAGGCAAGAGTATTAAGAAAAGGCAACCATTTCGGTGCAACAAGACCAAGACCAACAGAACGGCAGGATGGAGGTTATCGTGGAGCCCAAGCCGGCATCACCGTCAGAGTCTTTGGTAGGCGTGGACCGACTTTAGCCAGGATAAGTGTACTAGATGTTCCCCTTCAAAATGGCCAATTGTTGGCGCCCTTCCCACTCAATATTTGGGGAAGAGGACCAAGGCCTCGCTCTATAAATAGGGCTAGCCACCACAGAAGTAAGGGATCCAGATTCAATCCTTCCCAAGAGGCATCACCTCCACAAGAACTCCTCCCCTCGCGAGGCAGTTCTTCCTATGTATTGTTCATCATCAGCCCCTGAGGCAATCCACCACACCACAATGGTGGCCCGAACTAGTATAAACCTCGTGTCCCTTGTGTTGTTCTTCATGTAGTTTAGATCCTTGCGAGGCGACGAGACGTGAGTAGGTAGGAGGTTTGATCTCCGCGCGCACCCTAGAGTTTGAACCTTAAGGGTCTACCGGAACCCGAAATCTGACATTTGGCGCGCCAGGTAGGGGTGCACCGGAATCCTTCTCCCGTCGCCTCACGTACTGTCGCATCGTCATCATCATGTCCGGCGACCCAACGGGCAATCCCGATCCCTAGGCGGCCTGGCCCGCCCGTGCAGAGCCGCTTGCCTAGGGCGACCTCAACCCTGTGCCCCCGGCAGCCCGCGGTCCGCATGGCGCTGCGGGCCGCGGGCGACGCGGTCAGGCGGCGCCAGCTCTCACGCCACGGAAGGTGCGGTCGGCAGCAAGGGCCTCAAGCCACGCCGCGGCCACGGCGCCGTACACCCGGCGGGAGCAGGCAAACTCAAGGGCCGCACTCACGGTGGCCCGAGAGCTACTACAATGCAGGCTGCTGGAGCGCGGCCATGACGTGCTACTGGAGCGGCCTAGGCTCCGCCGCCTCGGGGGCTCACCCCTTCTGCACCCAGCCGCCACCTCAGGTCCAAGGCGAACCGCACGGAGGCCCCGCACGCGCCCGCACAGCTCCGAGCGGATTCCAAGGCCACCCCAACGCCAACCTGGCCATCAGCGCCAGACTACCAACAGTGCCGCCTTCGCCTCCGACCAGCGAAGGGGGATCCGCTACAGCCCACGGCCCCAGTGGGCCGCCGCGCTACCACCCCCAAGTTGGCACCACAAGCAGGACTGCGTGGCACACGGGGCACTACAGCGAGGCATTCGGGGCGGTGGCCCCGAAAGCGTATGTGCCCCACATGGTGGATCAAGGGCACACGCAGGAGGAAGACCATGGCTCGTTCCTTGGCACAGGCTGGGGGGAAGAGACACCGGAAGCTGAGCTCTTTCAGGAGCCCCGGGAAAGCCTTGTCGACCGAACTGGAGGCAGTGACTATCGGGTACCGCTAATTCCTCAGGAGCAGGTATACGCTAACTATGGATCACAGGAGGTACATGTCGTCGTGGCGGATCGCTGCCCCAATCCAGCAGCTTCCTACCCCTCAAAAGGAGGGCATCGGGGGTTGCAGGAAAGGGGCCGAGATCCGGCCTCGCCCCCACGGTGCTCGGAGCAAGGCGTCCTCAGGAGGTAGGCCCTCTGCCGGGGAGGTGCCTCAGGGCCTACCCCCGGTAGATGACCCGTGGTCGTCGGGGAAACCGCTGGCGACCGCTCTATCCCATTGGCGGCGTCCACGATCTCCGGCCGTCGTCGATGGCAATAGAGTGTGGCGCAAGGCGGGGCCCTCGTCTGGCGATATGAAGCAAGGCCGGTACCTGTGAAGAAGGCTCAGTGCCTGCGAAGCTCGCTGCCCCGTGACACTCTCACGTAATAATGAGTGGGGCTGTACACGCCCCGGAGTCTCCGGAGAGCCGCCCTCGGGCCTCGGGGGCTCCCGCCCACGCCCAGTGGTAGCACTTAGCTCCGCACTGGTGAGAAGACGTCGAAGACTAGACTAGGTGCCGGACGCGGCCTTTCTGCCTTTTTGCCTTTCCCTTGGTTGTTGATTTTCCCCTGTTTGAATTTAAGTTGGATTTGAGCTTGAGACTTGCGTGTGTTCGGGGAAGGGGTGTTTAGTCTCATTCGAGCAAACTCTCATGTTCTGGCTACCGCTTTGCGTCATCCAGCTTCAGCTGCCTCCCCTCGTGAGCCCCTCGCGAGTCGGGCCAGGCCCAGCATGCGCGCAGCCCGGACTGCCGTCGCCGTGCCCTCTCAGGAGGTTCTCATTACAGGTCTAGTGGGTTCATTCAGGAGGCACTCAGGACGCCGCGGCCCCCCACAGGCTCACTCAGGGCCCACGCGGGTCAAAGATAAACAAGCCAATTGACTCATCATGAGACCAATCGCTCGGCGTAGGCATGCAGGCGACATCATGTCTAAAAATACGCTAACTGCAAGTTTTTACACGAGGGGCTCCCCCTCCCAAAATGCTCTTACAACCTTCAGGGCATGGCCCGAACTCTCTCTGCGCAGGATAAAAAGCAGGAATAACGCGTGGTCAATCGGATAAATCCCCCAATGCATCCTCAGTGGCACCTTCGGAGTTGTAACTGGCGTCGCTGGCCTCGCCATCGCCCTCTACGTCGTCGTCACCAGCATACGGGCCATTCACCACGCCTCCCTCATCAGCAACCACGACCACGCCGTCATCATCAATGGTGAATGCCATAACAAGGGCGTCCATGTTGTCTTCCACCCAATGCGCCAGGTCTCCCCGGATGGCCAGGGGTACCGTTGCGATGGCGGCATCGAAGTCAAAGTGGTGGTCCATGTCCTAAAGATGACTAAAGACGTGAGAAAAAGCACGTCCAAGAAGGGCACGGCTCCTCTCCTCCACCAACCTGTTGGCTCTGCCCGACCGAGTCTCTAGCTGCGTCACCACATCACTGAAGATTTGAAGGTTACCAGCATAGTTAACCTCATGAGGCTCCCCAACGGCATCCTCGCAGATGTTGCCCAAGGCCGTGTTAGCTCTTTCTCGGAGCGTGCAGAGCATAGGGCCATGCATGTGCTCTAAGGTCTGCCGCTGGCGTATCTCGTCCTTGTTCTGCAGCGCGACGGCCTCAGCCGCGTCAACCCTTTGACGAAGAAGGAGAACCTCGGCGCGGGAGGAAGCCAGCTCCACCTGTGCTGTGCCAAGGGCGGCCCCAATGGCGTCCACACGCCGCGTCGCTTCATCTAGCCCGGCCTTAAGGGCAGCGGTCCTGCCCTCTGCTTTGACCCTGATCAGCTCCGGCCTTTCCCCGTACTCACACTCAAGGTTCGAGCGGGCCTCCGCCACCCGGCGATCAACCTCTTCTAGGGCTCGGGCTTCCCGCGCGGCGACATCATCCTCCGCCCATGCCACTAGGCACTCTCTCGTCTCCAACCGCTCGAGGTCAAGGGTGCGCTCGGCGGCCTCCAGTGTCAATGCCTCCTCGCGCCTCTGGAGCTCCGCCTGGTCGACCGCAGCCCCCTTCATCGACGCAAGGGCCACCTCACGCAGCTCCATTTGTTGCTCCAGGGAGCTACTCCAGGCCTGGAGCTCCCACGCCCGCTCCTCTGCAGCCTTGCGCCGCTGGTCGGCCTCCTGGGCCTCCTCGACGGCCTAAGAGCAGGCCTTCCAAGAAGCCGCCAGCGAGGCCTCGGCCTTCGCATTGTCGAGATCACGCTGGTGACATGCAAGGGCAACGGCCACCTTCAGCTTGCGCCTCTCCTCAGCTAGGCGCAGGTCCTCGGCCTCAAGGCGCACGTCCTTGTCGGCAAGCTCTACACCGAGCTGGCTCACTGCATCAACCGCCCTCTGGAGAAACCCTTGGCGAAGGGCGTGGCTCTCCCAAGCGCGCTCGAGCACGTCTCCCGCGTCGTCCTCCGCCCCTGGCGCGCGCGGAGGGCCACGCACTGTCACGCCCCCTCTGGGCAGGGGGCTGGCGCCCTTGTGATGGTCGGGCATGCCCCGCCGGAAGCCTGGCCCAGAGCCGGTTCGTCCTCCAATGAAAAACGCAAGACCGACCTCAGCTAGACGCCATGCACGACCAAAGGAGGAGCCCGGGGCAGGCTGGCTGTGCCCCGGGAGAGCTCACGAAGGAGGGTCGCAAGGTGCACAGAATCACGATGCTTCGCGGGATGGATCACCTTTCCGACTGACCTCACAACAAGGGCAGTACTCGAGCTCGGGACGCTTGGGGTCGGTGGAGAGGGCGAGGCCTGGGGGGATGGCTCCTCGGCCGTCTCCGTGAACTCGACAGGAAGTACCCTGCAGGGCAATGGTCAGCTGAAGCAACGGGAAAGTAAGGGACTAAGAAAGGAGAAGGCTTACTCATCAATGGCGAAGTACTTCCTGTGCTTCAATAGGCGGCAGGGGTAATCATCACCACCCAAGGCCTCCTTTCTGTTTTGGAGAGCCTCGAAGTCCACGCGGAAGCGACCTAGGAGCTCGACGCAAGGTTCAGTCTGCGGCGAGGAAGAAGCGCCAAGGTGACCAGCGTCGGGGACATTGCCCTGGAGCACGTCACCAGGCGCCGCCCCGTGAAGGGTGGCCGGGGCCTCGGGAGCCTCCGCCATGGAAGCCACGGGCCGCGGCTCAACGCCTTCGGCCGCCGTAGAGCAGGCCTTAGAAGCTGCCACCTCATGAGTTCCGCGCGGCGTCATTATCCCGTCGGCAGCCCCCTCAGCCCCTGGCGGCCCTGGCCTCCCGGCTCCACCACTCGAGGAAGGACCGCCGCGGGCAACCGGGAGGGCAACCACCGCAACTGGGTTCTCACGACGTCCCATGAGGCCTGCTGAGCGCAGCCCCCATTCATCGAAGCTAGGCATCTGCTTCACGAAATCAGCCCTGCCTGAGCAAAGGTACAGCAAGGCACCTCCTTGCCGGAGGCTGCCAGGGGAAGGATCCCCAGTCAGAATCATGAGAACCTTCCTCAACACTTCAGGTGCCAGAACTTCCTTCTGGAGCCTCATGCGGTCTTCATGCCCCCCGAAGGTCCACATCCAACAGGAATGACGCTGGAGAGGGGCAATGCGGCTCTGGAGGAACTCCTTCACCACCTTGGGTGCCATCACACCGAGCGCCCTCAAGTTCCCGAAGCGACACCAGACAAAGGCGAGCCGGGGGCTCGTGAGCGTTTCATGGCCCCAGCCCAAGTTGGGGACAGCGGGCAAGGTTGGCTTCGAGAGCTGGGGGCTGGGCACTCCATAATCCACATACAGCCACCGCTCTCGGAACCCAGTCGCAGGCGGAGGAAGGCTGAAATCAATCCCAGAGGCTGCCGCTTCCGGTGCGGCGAGTAAGCTCACGCACCCCGAGCATTGGGTGGGGTCGCTGAGGCGCAAAGAGAAGAAATGGCGCAGCAAGGCAACTCAAGGAGGAATTCCCACCATCGCCTCGCAAACAAAAGCGAAAACGGCAAGGAGAGCAATGGATTCGGGACCCAAATGCATCATGTGGATCTGGTAATCGGAAAGTACGGCGTTGAAGAATTCGGAAAAGGGAGGAACCAGTCCCGCCCACAGGGTGTCGGCGAAGTACCGGACCTCGGTGGCTATTCTGTCAATGGAGAAGTGAGACGCGGGCCAGACCGTCGTCCTCCCACACTCGTTGAATATGGTGGCGAGGGCGGAACAAACCTTGTCAAAGGCTTCCAGGTTGAGTATGATCGACTGATCGACAGCAGGAGAAGTCGACGGCGATGAGCGGGGCAAGGGCACAGGGTTCTTCCCTTTACCTTTCTTCATTGGCGCCATGGCGACAGGAAGGGAGAGGGTTCAAGATTGGATTGGAAGCAGAGGTTGGAGCTCAAGGGGAGGAAGAGCAGGAGACGTGCGAGCGGCGAGAAGAGGGATGACTGTGTGCAACCGCGGGTCCGCCTAGCTGGGCGCAAAATAAGGAGGCATGGGGAAACAGGGACGCCCACGTCCAATCAACCACCGTGCGGCGCCCAAGGCCGCAGGCTGTTGGGGCCCGCAGCGCTTTGCAGTTGCCCCTTCGCTTCTTTGCTAAGCCAAGTCCAGGCACGCCTTGGGCCCGGGGGCTACTGTCGGCGTTCTGGGAACAGGGGGTACCCAGACTTGCCCGCCTGCGGCCTGCGGCGTGGCTCAAGGAGTGGCCCAGTACGGCCCATCTTCATGAACACATGCTCAAGAACCTCGCGAGGCGGACGACATGAAGCTTCCTCAGGCACAACCTCATCAGGCTGGCTCGCGAGGAGGCGGAGAGATCAAGGCAGGGTACCTCACGAGGTGCCCATGATGCAAGCCATGACGACCGAAGCCAGGCGGGCGCCAGGCGGGCGCCGGCCTGCGCAGAGTCCTTCTTTCCTCTTTGGTGCAAAGGGGGCAAGCACAGGCAAGAGTATCAAGCAAAGGCAACCATTTCGGTGCAACAAGACCAAGACCAGCAGAATGGCAGGATGGAGGTCATCGTGGAGCCCAAGCCGACGTCACCGTCAGAGTCTTTGGCAGGCGAGGGCCGACTTTAGCCAGGATAAGTGTACTAGATGTTCCCCTTCAAAATGGCCAATTGTTGGCGCCCTTCCTGCTCAATATTTGGGGAAGAGGACCAAGGCCTCGCTCTATAAATAGGGTTATCCACCAAAGAAGGAAGGGATCCGGATTCAATCCTTCCCAAGAGGCATCACCTCCATAAGAACTCCTCCCCTCGCGAGGCAGTTCTTCCTTTGTTTTGTTCATCATCAGCCCCTGAGGCAATCCACCACACCACAAACTAGAGTAGGGTATTACACCACAATGTTGGCCCGAACTAGTATAAACCTCGTGTCCCTTGTGTTGTTCTTCGTGTAGTTTAGATCCTTGCAAGGCGATGAGATGTGAGTAGGTAGGAGGTTTGATCTCCGTGTGCACCCCAGAGTTCGAACCTTAAGGGTCTGCCGGAACCCGAAATCCGGCACAAACACTCTCTGGGCTCTGGGTGGTTTGGGCTTTGTCCTCGCAAGGATTCTCTCTCACAAAGGCTTCGGAGGTGGGTTGCTCTCAAACGACAAAAGCCGTATCTAACTCTGAGCAGCCACCAATTTATGGTGCAGGGGGTGGGCTATTTATAGCCACTGGGCAACCCGACCTGATTTGTCCAAAATGACCCAGGTCACTAAGGAAATGACACGTGTCACAACAGTCAGATTTCAAACACACGCGACAGCTTGACTTGGGCTACAAGTAAAGCTGACTTATCCGACTCTGGATAATATTTTCTCTCATTGTCTTCGCTCGAAGATATAGGATTTTGGTTGAGCATCACTTCAGTCACTCTGACTTTGTTCACTTGGACCCCACTTAACAGTGCGGTGGTTCCTATGACTCAACAAAGAAGAAAAGAAACAACGAAACTACTAAGTCTTTGCGCTCCATAGTCTTCACTCAATGTCTTCTCCTGTCATAGTCTTCAGTGTGAATGTCTTCACGTACCACCACTATCTTCAATGTCTTCATACATTTTTAGGGGTCATCTCCGGTAGGTAAACCGAATCAAGGAGGGACTACTACCGATGTTATCCTGCAATTCTCACAAACACATTAGTCCCTCAACCACGTTTGTTGTCAATACTCCAAAACCAAACTAGAGGTGGCACTAGATGCACTTACAATCTCCCCTTTTTTGGTGATTGATGACAAACTGGTTGAAGTATTCAACAGGGATATAAATATGTGAAATTGTAAAGGATGAGGTATTGTCTTCGTAAGTAGCAAAAGGCTCCTGCTGAAGATGTGCATATAAATAATTTTCTTTTGGAATGCAAATGCACATGGCAGGTTCTACTTGTGGAGATCCTCTTCAACTTATGAAGACAAATCATCATGCATGATTCGATGTAACAAAGATAATAACATGCATAATGAAAAATGGACGTCTGCAAAATGATTTAAGTGCGGAAGTTATCATCGCATCACAAAATAGCAAATAAGTAGTAGATGACCATCGAGTTGAAGTGTTACAACTCAAAGAACCAAATGTATCAAGAGCAAGAGCTGTAAACACTAGGAAAAATATAATACAACCGCCCATATGAACCCGCTTGAAGACTATCAACTCATAGCTTCTCCCCCTTTTGTCATTATGGACCAAAAAGGGTTGAAGACAGTGAGCCTCTACTCGTTCCCAGAAGGAGTAGGAGAAGATGCAGGGTTGGTGTCGAGGTTTGGCGGTGCAGACGAACTAGGAGCAGTGTTGATACGCGTTGGAGGTGGCGAAGTAGCATCATCTTGATCATCGATCACGCGAGCATTCACGGTTGCTGCAGAAGAGGAGTACTCTAAGTCTTCAAGAGATGGAGTGCGCCGCAGAATAACATTTCTGGGCGGAGTGGAATCAAACTTGAATCATTCTGAGAAGCCATTGTCCTGAAGATCTTCCTCAGCACACATAAGCGTCAGCCCTTTCCATGTGCGTTGACAGGTTTCATGCGCAACAAAGGCATTCTTGGTTGCAAGGTTGCGAATGCGATTGACGTCAGTCATGATGCTCTGCATCTGGTGCTTGAGCCAATCATGATGCCTATCCTGCTTTTGATGCAGGCCAATGAGAAGCTCTCGGTCATTGAGAACACGAGATCGCTTTCGAGGCCGTTGAGCAATTGTGCTGTCAGTGGCTTCGGTTCGGGCATGGTGAGGTGCACGTGTAGTACCAACCAACGGATAGACTTGAGTGGCAGCCAGCACACCTTCAATGGGCTGAGTGAAGCTCTGACGATCAATGTTATGAAGATAAAGTGGCTCCTTGTCAGGCTCTGGATAGATGGCTTCAACAAACATATCGACATCTGGCAAGAAGACAATGTGGTTGCGTGCAGATGGCTGATAGTTGAAAGCAGTGTGAAGCTTGATTAGACGCATGATCCATGGAGCATAGAACTTCAAGCCAAAAATGTCAGATCCTGATGCAGCAAGTTGGCGGATGAAGAAATCTTGTGCATTGAAGCATTTGCCATGAAGAATATGGAAGACCAATGTCTTCATTGCACCTTCTAGCTTAGCCTTTGGAGAATGTCCTTTGATGGGCCAGAGAGTTCGCCTTATGATGTGATAGATTGTGCATGGCAGATACTCAAGGTCTTCAACAAAGAACTCCGTAGGATATTCTGCATCTGGAGGCAATGGCTTCATCATACTGAGCATCTGGCTCATGTCGGGTTTTGGCTTGTGAAAGATGCTTTCCATAGCTGAAGTGTGAAGCTAACAACCAGGTTCATAGAGATCACCTGGAGTGGGCAGGCCAGTAAGCTCAATGACATCAAATGCTTTGGCTTCATGATGGACATTTCCTATCATCCACTCAAGGACCCAAGTCTTAGGATCCCTGTTGTAGCCTCTGATATGAAGAGTGGCATAGAATTGAAGCAGCAACTCTTCATTCCAGTGCTCCTTATCAGTGATGAAATGCAGTAAGCCAGCCTCTCTGAAGCAATCTAGAGCTTCTTCTAAGCAGGGCAGACCAGCTATGGCTTCAGTATCAAGGCGCATATGAGGAAATATGCGGCCTAGGTTGTACATAATGCATGAATAATAGATGCACTGCTGATAACTCCAGAACAGATCAGATGAAATCTTGGCCCTGGTGTAGGGGTTCTTATCGCTATCGAAGAAGGTGTTGTGTGCAATGAAGCCGTTGACATTGAAAGATCCTGGTGAAGTGGCAGTACCTGGAAATCTGGGCAGTCTTGGCTTTGGCTTCTGAACCTGAGGCCTGTGCTCGACATGGTAATCAAATTGAGGACCAGCAGCATGTGGAGGAATCAGAATAGGCCATCTGATAGTGACAAGTTGGCCATAATTGTATGCTTGCTCGATGGTATGTGGCCTTGGAGGCGGAACAGGAGCAGTGGCATTGACTTCAGGCTGCAGATTTGTGTCAGGTGCGGCATAGACTTCATCTGCTTCATGGGCTTCATTGGCTTCATTGGCCACTGGTGCATTGCCCACTGTAGGCTCCACATTGGCTTCGGCCATGACAATGTCATTGGCTTCAGGAATGTCATTTGTGTCAGCCTCAGGATTCTCACCCTCCACTTGAATAGCTGGAGGTTCTGGCATAGACTGGTTCTCTTCAATAACTTCTTGAGTTGCAGGGTGAGTAGAGACAGGCTCTTCTTCTTGTGTTGCTCCAGCTGATGCAGCCGGAGGGTCTTCAGCAGCATTGGCTTCAGACACAGGGACCGTCACAGAAGGATTGTCTTCAGAGAACACTTGACGTGCCACTGAACTTGACAAGTTGGATCCCTCTTCTGTGATGGTCGTCATGGAGACAGATGGCCTCAGGCCTTTGCAAAGCCGTTGGAATACGGGCAACGCCGTTGGTGATGGTGATGTCTCCATGTAGTTGTCATCATTGGACATGGGGCTGATGACGGGCACAGATGACGGTTGGGGTGTACTTGGTGAGTCTTGATGTGGGGTAGTTTGCTGGGGGCGATCAGCCCACGATGCATCTTGTGAGATCGGCGTCAAAGGATGACCAATACTGATAAGCTCACTGTTTGTTTGAACTGGCGATGATACCGATGGGCACTCGATCTGAGGAAGAACAACATCATCTTGAACAATGTCTTCAGTCGCGATGGGGTTGACGACTGGAACTTCTTGAGCTTCAGGAGCCTCTGTGGAAGTAGGCTCATGAACAATCATTCGACGCTCTTGGTTTGCAGAAGGAGCAACAAGGGGCTCTGTAGGAGCAGCCTGATCTCTCTTCTTGGTTTTTCTCTTCTTAGGGGGTGGTGGTTCATCAGTGGTGCGCTTGGCTTTCTGCTTCCTGGCTTCGGCTTCAGCTACCTTGGTTTTCTTCTGTTCAGAAGCCAGTGAAGGAGACTTGGGCTTCGAGCCGCGCATGCTGGCAGGGAAGAAAATGTGTGGTTCTTCGTGCTGTGGTGCTTCAGTGTTGGCTTCAGATGACTTCTTTTTCTTGGCAGCCATTGATGGGTCAATGCCAGGGCGGCCAAGTGCTTTGCGCTTTTCAGTTTCATTGTAAGCTTGAACGCATTTGTCTGCGAGTGCTTTCATGCGCTCTCTTGAGCCTTTGGCTTCCTCGCATTTCTTTCGAAACGACTCCTTGAGGTCATTAAGCATCACCTTGAACTTTTGCACATCAGCCACATTCAGTTTGGCTACATGCTTCTTGAACTGTTCCTTCTCAAAGTCTATCTTTCACTTCAGTTCAACTATGCGCTGAGCCAGAGCAAGCTTAGGAGCAATGGTGCCTTGGAAAGCAACACTGACGCCAATGGGGAGCTGAAGGTCATCAAAGATGAGATCTTGATTATCAAACCACTCATCAATGAAGTTCTTCAGAATGTTTACATCAAAGAGGGGAAGATCGTTGAAGATCGCCGCCTGTTGCTTGCTCTTGATCAGCTGCTCCAGAGCATCTTCACCAAATTCTCATATGAAGACAAGTCAATGGGTTCAGATTCATTCCTCAGAATGGCTGCAGGTGTTAGTGCGTGACTCAGTTGCTAAGTCGGTGTCTTCTGTGGCTTCTCACGCCTCATGGAGATGCGAGAGAGATCTTCAGAGTTATTGCTGGGAGCAGAAGGGGCAGTTGCCAACGGCTTCACTCTCGAAGCAGATGGTTTTGAAGCTTTAGTCTTCATTTGCTTCTGAGGCTTTGGAGCAGGAGCTGGAGCTTCGTCGGTGTCAAAATCATCATCAGAATGATCCACTTTGGCACCTTGAACAGTAATGTGAGTGATGAGGCCAGCAAGGTTGTAGAAGGGGCCAATCCTGTTTTCATTGGCTTCACGGGTGCCATTGTCCCCAGGTGAGGAGGGACCAGGGTTGAAGTCAAGCCCCAAATCCTTCTTGTTCTTTGTAGCTGAGTCTTTGGCGAACTGGTAGTTGCACTTGAACAGACTGTCTTCACGACACCAGAGTAGTGAAGACGGGTCAACATTCTCAGGCTGTGGTGCGCGCACCATGCAAGGATAGAAACCTTGCTCAATAGCTTCAGCTTGAGTCCTGGGTGGAAGATTTTTGTACAAAATATCACCCCAGGGTGCCTTGATGGCATTCTTCTCTGCATATTCTTTGGTGATGAAGTGATATCTGAACCATTCTTCTGCCCAATATCTTTGAATCCATTGGATTCGATTCTTGCGTTCAGTATAGGTTTCTTCTGGATCAATTTTGTACATCTTGTGCAAATCCGGAGGTAAGTCCTTTCAGGTGTTACCACGACGCTGTCTGCCTCCCTTTCTTGCTGACTTTTCAGTTGCCATGAAGTCTAAATTGAAAGGCTTTAGTACGTGCAATGGCTTCAAACGGCTGGACTGACAGGAACTCGCTTCAGGTGAGTTGATGTGACTCTGCAAGAATTCTGCAAACGAATGCAGACTATGAGAACCAAGGGATTCTCCCACGGACATGTACCTGTGACAGCATTAAAAGTGAGAGGGAAGGGGAAGAGGTCATATGCATTCTCAGAAGATTTTGAAGATAAATCAGTTTGAAGACATTGACCTCATAATGCGAAGACATTCAGTTATATGATGAGAGTTGGTTCCAGAGTTGTACAAATCCAAGAATAAGTACAAGTGAGGAATCTAACTTGTGAAGAAGCATAAGTGAACACTAGGCAGAATACGATATGCAGAAAGAGATAGATTCATGTTCGAAGATCTAGAAACCACTTTTGGTAGGAAGGGGTGAATCTATTAGATCAAAAAGACGGTAAAAAGTAAACTTTTACTACCACACGAAGAACTGCTAGACGGAGCGAAGATGGATGCCGAGCAGTTCGATCTCCCATGCCCTGACTTGGCGACGGAAGACACCTACAGCGACGGCGGAGAAGACGAGGTCTGCGGTCGGCGTGAGGACGGCGTCGAGGAGGTCGCGGCAGCTAAGCGCTTCGTCGCCGGCGGCATCGAGAGCTAGTGTAGGCGCTAGGGTTTGCGAGAGATGGCGAAGGTGGAAGAAGGATTTTTGACCGAGACGAGACATGCATTTATAAGGACAGAGACATCACAGTGCAATTATGCAGGTGCCCCTGGCGGTTCTCATCTGATGAACACGTGGCGAACATGCAACTCATTGAGAGTTGTTCCACGTTCCCATGCACGCCTGGATTGTCGGGGTGGTCGTTCCGAATTCTCCGTGTTTCAGGAAAAAAGATATGTCATTAAAGCTAGATATAAATGTTTGTCTCTGTATCTTCTACTGACAAGGAAGCAGAGAAGACATTTGACAGTTTTAATAGAATGCATATGATTTGGATAGATAGAGCTTGAGGTAGAAAGCATAGAGAGGTTCGGGTCCGATCACATTCACTTAGTTCAAAAGATTCAAACAAGAAGACATAGCTATAAATGAATGTTGTAGAGGACATAATACAGTGTATATATATAATAGAGTAAAGCCAAATTAGTAATCACGAAATCAAATTAATGTTGAAGTTAAATCAATTGCGAAGACTTTGCAAATATGGCGCCATGAGGAAACACTTAGTAAGATTTTGGTGGTGGCGTTACCCACCGTATAGGAAGTATTAGACCCAGACACGGCGCACAATTATCGTGGCGCTCTAAAGTCAATTTCCAAATTAATGTATTCACACTTAGAGTGTATGTCTTCATTGATTGAAGATATACATTACTTCATGTGTTGCACATCTAAGTCATCAAACTACATAGGTGTTTGGATGTGTGCCTAATCACAGGACATTCGAGGATTCCAAGATATTTAGCTCACACCACAACTTGCAAAACCTTTTCTCATCCAAGGGCTTAGTGAAGATATCAGCCAACTTCTCTTCTGTCTTGACGTGGATGATATCAATGTCTTCCTTCATAACATGATCTCTGAGGAAGTGATGATGAATCTCAATATGCTTTGTCTTCGAGTGCTGAACTGGATTGTTGGCAATCTTGATGTCACTCTCATTGTCGCAATAGAGAGGCACATTCTTCAGGTGTATACCATAGTCCTTGAGAGTTTGCTTCATCTAGAGAAGCTGAGCATAGCAGGATCCAGCAACAATGTATTCGGATTCAGTAGTGGACAGGGATACACAGTTTTGCTTCTTTGAAGACCAACAGACAAGCGATCGTCCCAGAAAGTGACATGTGCCTGATGTGGACTTGCGATAAACCTTGTCACCAGCATAATCAGCATTTGAGAATCCAACTAGATCAAACTCTGAGCCCTTTGGATACCATAATCCTAGTGTTGGGGTGTAAGCCAAATTACGAAGTATTCGCTTCACAGCTAAGTGATGCGACTCCTTTGGTGCCGCTTGGAATCGGGCACACATGCAAACACTAAGCATTATATCTAGCCTAGATGCACATAAATAAAGCAAAGAACCAATCATGGAGCGGTATACCTTTTGGTCTAATTCTTTACCATTGTCGTCGGGACCCAGATGACTTTTGGTTGGCATTGGCGTCGTGTATCCTTTGCAGTCTTGCATTCCAAACTTCTTCAGGCAATCTTTGAGATATTTTTCTTGAGAGATGAAGATGCCGTTGCATTGCTGATGGATTTGGAGACCCAGAAAGAACTTCAGTTCACCCATCATGGACATCTGATATTGCTCTTGCATCATATGACCAAACCCATCACTGTATTTCTTGTTGGTGCAGCCGAAGATAATGTCATCCACATATATTTGGCACACAAACAGTTCACCGTCATAAGTCTTCGTGAAGAGATTAGGGTACAGTGAACCAGGTTTGAAGACTTTGCTCTTCAGGAAGTCCTTGAGCATATCATACCAAGCGTGAGGGGCTTGTTTGAGGCCATACAGTGCCTTGTTGAGTTTGTACACCATATCAGGATGTTTTGGATCTTCAAAGCGAGGAGGTTGTGCAACATATACTTCTTCTTCTATCTTTCCATTGAGAAAAGCGCTCTTCACATCCATTTGATATAGGAGAATGTTGTGATGATTTGCATAGGCAAGAAGTATGCGAATAGCTTCAAGCCTTGCCATAGGAGCAAAAGTTTCATCAAAGTCAATCCCTTCCACTTGAGTGTAGCCTTGAGCAACTAGACGAGCTTTGTTTCTGACCACTTGACCATGTTCATCTTGCTTGTTGCGATATATCCATTTGGTGCCAATGATATTGTGCTTCTGAGGATCATAACGCTTGACCAGTTCCCACACATTGTTCAACTCAAACTGTTGGAGCTCTTCTTGCATGGCTTGAATCCATTCAGGTTCCATGAAGGCTTCAGTCACTTTCGTGGGTTCTGAGATTGAGACGAATGCAAAGTGTCCACAGAAATAGGTGAGTTGTGTTGCTCTTTGTGTGGATCTTGAATGAGTGAGTGGACCAGGTGCATTGAGGCTATCAACCATCTTCTCAATCTGTACTTCATTTGCAACACTAGGATGAGCAGGACGAAGATTTTGCTCTTGCTGATCATTGTCATCATTAGGGGAATTGTCTTCAGGCTGAGCATTGTCTTCAGGTTGATCAGGTGCAGAAATGACAAGTTCCTCTTCACACAGACTCTCATAGGGTATGATTTCGCCAGTTCCCATTTGCTTGATTGACTCATTAGGGGATAACTCATCTAGCACATTTGGCATGTGCTCTCTTTGCGAGCCGTTAGTCTCATCGAACCGCACATCCACAGTTTCAACCACTTTATAGTTAAAGAGGTTGAAAACTCTGCAGGAGTGCGAATCCTTTCCGTAACCAAGCATAAAACCTTCATGTGCTTTCAGTGCAAATTTTGAAGTGTGATGAGGATTCTTGATCCAGCACCTAGCACCAAATACTCTGAGGTAACTTACGTTTGGCTTCTTACCAGTTAGGAGATCATAGGAAGTTTCTTCAGAAGCTTGTGAAGATAAACACGGTTGATGACGTGGCATGCAGTGTCAATGGCTTCAGGCCAGAACTTTCGTTGAGTCTTGTAATCATCAAGCATCGTTCGAGCCATCTCAATAAGAGTTCTGTTCTTGCGCTCGGCGATGCCATTCTGTTGAGGTGTGTAAGGAGCAGAGAACTCATGAGTGATACCCATGGTATCCAGGTAGAGGTCGAGGCCGGTGTTCTTGAACTCAGTGCCGTTGTCGCTTCTGATGTGCTTGATCTTGACACCGTAGTTCGTCATGGCACGGTTGGCAAAGTGTCTGAAGACATCCTGCACTTCAATCTTGTAGAGGATTATATGCACCCAAGTGTATCGAGAGTAATCATCAACAATGACGAAGCCATAGAGGCAGGCAGTAGCATTGAGAGTGGAATAGTGAGTAGGGCCAAATAAGTCCATGTGCAGCAGCTCGAAGGGTTGAGACGTGGTCATGATAGTCTTCGAGGAATGCTTGGCTCTTGTCATCTTTACAGCTTCGTAGGCACCACACAAATGATCCTTCTTGAAGTTGACGCCTTCGATGCCCGCAACATGCTTCTTCTTCGCGAGAGTGTGCAAGTTCCTCATGCCAGCATGCCCTAGCCTTCGATGCCAAAGCCAGCATTCTGAAGCTTTTGCAAGAAGACATACGGCCATCTGTGGACCTGCTGAGAAATCTACCATATACAGATCATCTTTTCGATATCCTTCAAAGACTAGAGACTTGTCAGATTCCATCAGTACAAGGCAGCGATATTTTCCAAATAGCATAATCATGTTTAAGTCACAAAGCATTGAGACAGACATTAAGTTGAAACCAAGGGATTCAACAAGCATCACTTTGTCCATGTGCTGATCCCTTGAGATTGCAACTCTACCTAGGCCCAATACCTTGCTTTTACCAGTGTCAGCAAATGTGATGTGGCTCTTGTCTGATGGACACAGCATTGAATCCATCAGAAGACTTCGATCACCACTCATGTGATTAGTGCATCCATTGTCCATAATCCATTCTGAAGCACGAGGTGTCGAGGCCTACAGTGCAGTTTGGGGGATAGGCTTCACCAAGAGAGTTGTGAAGCATAAATATTTGACGCACAAGAGGATTATCAAAGCTTAGATCAAGGTTAGGACTGATAGTATCACTGGAAAGCGATTCAGATACGAAATACATAGTAAGACCATTTGGGTATTTTATCTTGCGTCCCATAATGTGTTTTAGGTCTCCAGTAATAGCATCGGACGCCTTTGATTTCCAGCTAGAGACCTTTCCCTGCAAAAGAAAGTTAATTCTTCTTAACCACCCACATCTTCAGGGGTGGCTTAGAAGAAATGAGTCTAAGTGCAGCATCTGAGAATTTTGGCTTTGGAGCCCTAACAAGTAGCCTTGCAGGAGAAGAACGATACTCATATGAATAAGCAAAAAAGTTCTTAGTTCTATGAACATAGCGGTTTGAAGACACACGCTCGTATTAATAAGTCTGAGTATGGTTTCCCTGCAAAACATTGGCGTTAGGGTGACTCAGGTGAGTCCTGTATCTGTATGAATCCTTAGGGCCATATGAAGCCATAGGTCTGGGGTTTGTCTTCTTCCTTGGTGGTGTCAGGAGGACATTCACAGGAAGATTCTCAATATACTGTTTAGGTACCCAGATCTTCTTCATAGGTGGTCCATTGCTGCAGTTAGTACCAATGTACCTGGCAAACACTTCACCATTCTGATCCTTAAACAGTTTATAGTTTGCATCAAAGGATTCATGAATGATAATAGGGTTAGCGCAAGTGAAACCAGATAAGGTGGATGGATCTACTGACGGTTCCTTTGCAGCAACCCATGTGGTTTTGGGGTACTGCTCAGGCTTCCAGTACGACCCATCAACATTCATTTTCCTCTCGAACCCAATACCCTCTTTTCTAGGGTTTTGGTTTAGAATCTGCTTTTTGAGGACATCACATAATGTTTGATGCCCTTTGAGGCTTGTGTACATCCCCGTCTCAATCAGTGTCTTCAACCTGGCATTCTCATCAGCAATAGTAGTGGTATCCTCAACAGAGGGGTTAGTTACCACATTAACAGTTGAAGATATTGCAACAGGAGCGGTAGAACATCCAACAACAGAAAAAGCATTATCACGCTCAATGCATTTTAAACATGGTGGAACAAATTCTTCCTGCGTAATGCTGATTTGTTGAGCAAGTAATGAATCGCGCTCCTTCTGAAGATCTTCATAATCTACTCTTAGCTTTTCAAGATCTTGCTTTCTTTGAAGACATTCAAAAGAAAGCTTCTCGTGATCAGACAAGAGAGTATTATGTTGATCTTGAAGGGCGTCAAACTTGGAATGAAGTGTCTGAAGACTCTCAGCCAATGCTTTTGACTGATCCATTTCTTCACCCAACATATCATCACTCTTACTAAGCATATGTTGAACCTTTTCCAAGGCTCTTTGTTGTTTAGTAGCAAGGGAAGCAAGTTTGACATAGCTGGGGCCAAATTCATCACCTGATTCATCATCACTAGATTCAGAAAGGTAGCATTCAGTTACCTTGGCACCCCTTGCCATGAGGCATGGTGAAGATGATGACGATTCAGGTGCAAAGGTCATCTCTTTGAGAGACTCCTTGTAATCCTCAAACCAAGGATCAGGACGAGTACGATGACCTTCATAGACCTCAGAAAGTCGGTCCCAGATTAGCTTCACGTGATTGAGGTGCATGACGTTCCTGAACTGATTTCGGGACAGACAGGAGCAGATGACATCCTTCGCCGTAAGGTTCAGTAGAGTGTACTTGCATCAGCCTCCGCCATCTTGCATAGATCGGTAAGACAAATCTCAGTGACGGTCCACAGTTTGCTGTCCATAGCCATGAGTCGTTTCTTCATCATGGCCTTCCACCGAGGATACTCATGACCATCAAAGGTGGGGCAAGATACGTTCCTCAATCCTGCAGTCGACATAGCTAAAAACTCCAGGTGGTTAAACCGAATCACACAGAACAAGGGAGTACCTTGCTCTGATACCAATTGAAAGTGCTAGTTATTGACTAGAGGGGGGTGAATAGGCGATTTTCATGAAAGCCTTCAAAACATGAGAGTTTCAAAGACAAACACGAAAACTAGACCTATAAACATGCAGCAGAAGATGAACTACACTAGACACACCATAGTAAAACAAGTATGAAGCTAAAGCATGATGACTGATAGCAGCTTGGTAGTAGGATTAGGATGGAAGATAGTATGAAGCCAATCAGAACAAGTAGTCACACAGTGAAGTCAAACAGGCAGAGCAATCAGGCAATGACTTCACAAAGACAAATTGTAAGTAAGGAGAGTAAGAGATAGAACCAGTGTGTTGTGAAGACAAGGATTTGTTCGACCAGTTCCAGTTGCTGTGACAACTGTACGTCTAGTTAGGGAGGCTGAGATTGAACTCAAAAGACCGTGTCTTCACCTTATTCCCCTTGAGCTAAGGACACACAGTCCTCGCCCAATCACTCTGGTAAGTCTTCAAGGTAGACTTCCAAACCTTCACAGACTTCGTTCACCGGCAATCCACAATGACTCTTGGATGCTCAGAACATGACGCCTAACCGGCTGGAGGACTCACAGTCCTCAAGTGTAACAAGTCTTAAGATCACACGAACAGAAAGACTTCAGTGATGCCAAACACTCTCTGGGCTCTGGGTGGTTTGGGATTTGTCCTCGCAAGGATTCTCTCTCTCAAAGGGTTCGGAGGTGGGTTGCTCTCAAAAGACAAAAGCCGTATCTAACTCTGAGCAGCCACCAATTTATGGTGTAGGGGGTGGTCTATTTATAGCCACTAGGCAATCCGACCTGATTTGTCCAAAATGACCCGGGTCACTAAGGAAATGACACATGTCACAACGGTTAGATTTCAAACACATGCGACAACTTGACTTGGGCTACAAGTAAAGCTGACTTATCCGACTCTGGATAAGATTTGCTCTCATTGTCTTCGCTCGAAGACATAGGATTTTGGTTGAGCATCACTTCAGTCACTCTGACTTTGTTCACTTGGACCCCACTTAACAGTGCGGTGGTTCCTATGACTCAACAAAGAAGAAAAGAAACAACGAAACTACTAAGTCTTCGCGCTCCATAGTCTTCACTCAATGTCTTCTCTTGTCATAGTCTTCAGTGTGAATGTCTTCACGTAACACCACTATCTTCAATGTCTTCATACATTTTGAGGGGTCATCTCCAGTAGGTAAACCGAATCAAGGAGGGACTACTACCTGTGTTATCCTGCAATTATCACAAACACATTAGTCCGTCAACCACGTTTGTCGTCAATACTCCAAAACCAAACTAGGGGTGGCACTAGATGCACTTACGGGATGTCGCGCACTCGCGCCATGCACACGGCCCTCACCACCGGCACTTGTGGCGGTGCCCCGCCCACCGCCCCGGCCTCTCAGCCGTGGCCCAGTCCGGGCTCCTTCCAGGCGGCACCATCCACCGGGTTTCCTTACCCGCAGCAGCAGCCGACCCAGCAGCCGGCATCCGCCGTGGCCATGGTGGCTGCAAGCCACAATAGTAGCAGTCGGCCGCCCAAGGCGGGCCCCCCCGTCAGCAGCAGCAGTCGCTCCCGCCGGCGCCCTGGCAAGCCGGTCAGAACCCCTAGACGGGGGTTTTTCATGTGTACTCCATGCCTGTACCGTGCGCCCCCGTCCCCGGCTTCTTCGGCACCCGTCCGGCTCCTCATCAGGCGCTTCATGCGGCTCCTCGGTCGTACGCACCCGTGCTTCCCTATGGACCCTCTGCGCCCTATGGGTTTCCTTCAGCAGGTGGGTACCCCCCGCTCCTCGCGGTGCCTCCACCACAGCCGCAGCCGTCGGCTCCGGCACTCCCACCGGCGCCCTAGGACCCTGCGCTCCTAGCGGCTCTCCACACCGCCCCCACGCCGCAACAGTACACTGGCGGTGGAGGTTAGTACATGGACACCGGAGCCATGGCTCACATGGCCGCCAACCCCGGTAACCTTCTCGCCGCTCACCCTGTTCACACCGTTGCTTGCATTATCGTGGGCGACGGTTCCTCCATGCCCATTACTCATGTTGGTCATGCTGCCTTTCCATCTAACTCCATGCCATTATATCTCTCTAATGTACTTGTCTCTCCAGACATCATTAGAAAGCTTGTTTCCATTCGTTCTCTTACATGTGAAAATACCATCACCGTTGAATTTGACATGTTTTGCTTTTTTGTTAAGGATGCCCGTACCTGGATGGTGCTCCACCGATGTGACAACCCCGACGAGCTCTACCCAGTCCACTCATTCACTTCCTCCGTCACTGCACCCATGGCGCTTTCTGCAGGAGTGGACCTTTGGCATGCTCGCCTAGGAAATCCCAACACCGCCACCCTTCGTCATATTCTTCGGAGTTTTTCCTTCACATGTAATAAGATTGTCAATCACACTTGTCATGCTTGTTGCCTCGGCAAACATGTTCGTCTTCCATTTAGTATTTATTCATATGTTGCGTAATACCCGTTTGAGTTAATTCATAGTGATGTTTGGACCTCTCCTGTTGCAAGTAACATGGGCCATCTTTATTATCTTGTTGTACTTGATGATTTTTCACACTATGTGTGGACCTTCCCATTGCGGCGAAAGTAGGATGCTGTTGCCACTCTCACCGCTTTCTACTCTTATGTTTCAATGCAGTTTGGGCATCCCGTCCATGCATTGCAAACAGACAACGGGAAGGACTTAGATAATCTTGCCATCCGCAACCTCCTCGCCACACATGGAACGATCTTTCGTCTCACTTGCCCGTACACTTTGCAACAGAATGGCCGCGCTGAGCGCGTGCTTCGCACTCTTAATGACTGTGTCCGCATGCTTCTCTTTCATGCCAACATGCCACCATGTTTCTGGCCTGACGCGCTTGCCACCACATCACTACTCATCAACGTCCGTCCATGTCACACTTGCGGGAATTTTGCACCTCATCACCTCTTGTTCGGCACGCCACCCTCCTACGATGAGCTACGCATCTTCGGTTGGTTGTGCTACCCTAGCATCGCTTCCACTACTCTGCATAAGCTCGCTCCTAGGTCCTTGGCCTGCATCTTTCTCGGCTACCTACCCAACACCAAAGGTTACCGCTGCTATGATCCTATCTCACATCGGGTGATCACTTCCCGGCACGTTTACTTTGATGAGATGGTCATTCTGTTTCAGCAGGTACCTTCGGACGTTGCGGCCTTGCCCGCTCTCGGTGTTTCTATGGTGAGCTTTCCAGGTGATGGCTGCCCGAGAGCATCTCTTGGCCCGCCTCCCGGCTTTGAGGGCGCCCCTCGCGCCATGGGTCGAGTTCCACCCTGTTTGGCTGCCTCAGGGTCCGCGCCCCTCCTCGGGTCGGCTTCCCCGACCATGGCGCCCCCGGCATCCCCGGCGCCCGCGACGCCCCTGGCAGCCACCGTGGCCTTGCCCGCGGCCTCGGAGGCGGCGGGCTCTTCATCATCATCACCCGCCGCCGCTCTGGCCCCGCTACCCCGCCTAATGACTTGCTCTTGGGTTGGCACTCTTCGCCCGAGCACGCGGTATAACAATGATGAGTATCTTCTCACTGCTTCTATTTTTGAGCCGTCCCCTCTCCCATCGTCAGCTCGAGCCGCCCTCCGGGATCCTCATCGGCTCACTACGATGCAGGAAGAGTTCGACCCTCTCCAGCGAAACCACGCCTGGCAGCTCATCCCTTGGCCGCCTCATGCCAACATCATCACGGGCAAGTGGGTCTTTCGGCACAAGACTCACCCGGATGGCACTATCGAGCGATAGAAAGCTTGCTGGGTAGTTCGGGGCTTTCGGCAACGTGCAGGCGTGGACTTCACCGACACTTTTGCCCGGGTTGTCAAACCGGGCACGATCCGCACCGTGCTTCAGTTAGACGTCTCCCGAGCCTGGCTCGTGCATTAGTTGCATGTTTCCAACGCCTTCTTGCACGGCCACCTTGCTGAGCAGGTGTTCTATGAGCAGCCTGATACGTCTCCATCGTATCTACTTCTCCAAACACTTTTCCCTTGTTTTGGACTCTAACTTGCATGATTTGAATAGAACTAACCCGGACTGACGCTGTTTTCAGTAGAACTGCCATGGTGTTATTTTTGTGCAGAAATAAAAGTTCTCGGAATGACCTGAAAATCCACGGAGCAACTTTTCAGAATTAACAAAAAATACTGGCGAAAGAATTAGAGTCACGGGGCCCCACCCTGTCCACGAGTGTGGGAGGCGAGCCCCCTCCTCCTTGGCGCGCCCCCTGCCTCGTGGGCCCCCTGGACATCCACCGACCTCAACTCCAACTCCATATATTTGCTTTCATGGAGAAAAAAAATTAGAGAGAAAGATTCATCGCGTTTTACGATACTGAGCCGCCGCCAAGCCCTAATCTCTCTCGGGTGGGCTGATCTAGAGTCTGTTCGAGGCTCTGGAGAGGGGGATTTGTTGCCGTCGTCATCATCAACCATCCTCCATCACCAATTTCATGATGCTCACCGCCGTGAGTAATTCCATTGTAGGCTTGTTGGACGGTGATGGGTTGGATGAGATTTACCATGTAATCAAGTTAGTTTTGTTAGGGTTTGATCCCTAGTATCCAATATGTTCTGAGATTGATGTTGCTATGACTTTGTGATGCTTAATGCTTGTCACTAGGGCCCGAGTGCCATGATTTCAGATCTGAACCTATTATGTTTTCATGAATATATGTGAGTTCTTGATCCTATCTTGCAATTCTATAGTCAACTATTATGTGTTATGGCCCGACAACCCCGAAGTGACAATAATCGGGATACTTCTCGGTGATGACCGTAGCGTGAGGAGTTCATGTATTCACTATGTGTTAATGGTTTGGTCCGGTACTCTGTTAAAAGGAGGCCTTAATATCCCTTAGTTTCCATTAGGACCCCGCTGCCACGAGAGGGTAGGACAAAAGATGTCATGCAAGTTCTTTTCCATAAGCATGTATGACTATATTCAGAATACATGCCTACATTACATTGATGAACTAGAGCTAGTTCTGTGTCACCCTATGTTATAACTATTACATGAGGAATCGCATCCGACATAATTATCCATCACTGATCCAATGCCTACGAGCTTTTCACATATTGTGCTTTGCTTATTTACTGTACCGTTGCTACTGTTACAATTACTACAAAACTGCTACTGTTACTTTTTCCACTGTTACCGTTACTTCCATACTACTTTGCTACTAAATACTTTGTTGCAGATACTAAGTTATCGAGGTGTGGTTGAATTGACAACTCAACTACTAATACTTGAGAATGTTCTTTGGCTAACCTTGTGTTGAATCAATATATTTGGGTTGAATACTCTACCCTCGAAAACTATTGCGATCCCCTATACTTGTGGGTTATCAAGACTATTTTCTGGCGCCGTTGCCGAGGAGCATAGCTCTATTCTTCGAGTCACTTGGGATTTATATCTGCTGGTCACTATGAGGAACTTGAAAGACGAAAGAACTAAGATTTATCCCTCAACTATGAGGGGAGGTAAGGAACTGCCATCTAGCTCTGCACTAGATTTTCCTTCTGTTATGAGTAAGCTTGCGACACCTAAACCTGTTCTGCTATGAATTCTGATATGTCACATGTTATTGATGATGCCACTTCTGCTGTGCATGATACTTATGATGAAACTACTTATGTGCTTGATACTACTGTGCCATTAGGTGAATTTCTTGATGAACAACTAGCTAGGGCTAGAGAGAATGAAATTATTGAAGATAGTGATGATGAAGGTTCTCCCCCAAAATATGAATTACATGTTATTCCTGAGGGTTATGTTATGGATGAAGAAACTGCTAGAGATTTTCTTGCTTGCAATGATAGATCTGATCTTAAGAAGTTGTTAGCTAAACTGAAACAGAAAACTCTGAATGCTAGAATGAAATATGACCCTGCTTTTGCTACTTCACCTACCTTTGTTACGGATAAGGATTATGAATTCTTTATCGATCCTGAGATTATTACTTTGGTAGAATCTGATCCTTTTATGGATATGAATCTTAAACTGTTGTGGCACATCTTATTAAGTTAAATGATATAGACACCCTGTTCACTAATGATGAGAAATCTCGCTACTATTATATCCTTAAGATATTTCCATTCTCATTAAAGGGTGATGCTAAAACTTGGTTTAATTCTCTTGATCCTGGTTGTGTGTGTAGTCCCCAGGATATGATTTATTACTTCTCTGTTAAATATTTCCCTGCTCATAAGAAACAAGCTGCCTTGAGGGAAATATATAATTTTGTGCAAATTGAAGAAGAGAGTGTCCCACAAGCTTGGAGGAGGCTTCTCTGATTACTTAATGCTTTGCCTGATGATCCTCTTAAGAAAAATGAAATACTTGATATCTTTTACAATGGACTAACCGATGCTTCCAAGGACCACTTGGATAGTTGTGCTGGTTGTGTTTTCAGGGAAAGAACAGTCGATCAAGTTGAATTGATATTGAATAATATATTGACTAATGATAATAATTGGACTCTTCCTGAGCCAACTCCTGTGCCAATTCCTAAACCAACTCCGAAGAAGAGGGGAGTTATATTTCTCAGTCCTGAAGATATGCAAGAGGCAAAGAAATCTATGAAATAAAAAGGTATTAAAGCTGAAGATGTTAAGAATTTACCTCATGTTGAAGAAATACATGGTCTTAATATACCACCTATTGAAGAAACGCATGGTCTTGATAACCGGACACAGGTAGTAAAGGTAAATTCCCTCTATAGATATGATAAAGTTGTAGTCCCGTCTACTAAGTTTCCTAGCCAATGTTTAGATGAATTTGATGACTTTATGGCTAGACAAGAAAATTTCAATGCTTATGTTGGTAGAGAATTAAAGAGTAATGCTTACATGATTGGACGCTTGAGTGATTATATGGCTAGAGTTAAAGGTGAGCTTAAACTCATTAGTAAAAATGCTTCTATGGTTACCGCTCAAGCAGAACAAGTACTTAAAGCTCAAAGTGATTTGCTCGATGAATTAAATAATAAACATGATTTTGCTGTTAGAGTGGCTACTAGAACTGGTAAAATGACATAGGAACCTTTGTATCCTGAAGGCCACCCTAAGAGAATTGAGCAAGATTCTCAGAGAAATAATTTAGATGCACCTAGTCCTTCTAAAAAGAAGAAAAACAAAAATGTTAGGACTTTGCATGCCTCTAGTGAACCTGTTGTAGACACACCTAAGAATCCCAATGATATTTCTATTTCTGATGCTGAAACACAATCTGGTGATGAACATGAACCTAGTGATAATGTTAATGATAATGTTCATGTTCATGCTCAACCTAGCAATAATAATGATGTAGAGATTGAACCTGCTGTTGATCTTGATAACCCACAATCAAAGAATCAATGTTATGATAAGAGAAACTTTACTGCTAGGAAGCACGGTAAAGGAAGAGAACCATGGGTTCACAAACCAATGCCTTTTCCTCCTAAGCCATCCAAGAAAAAGGATGAAGAGGATTTTGAGCGCTTTGCTGAAATGATTAGACCTATCTTCCTATGTATGCGCTTAACTGATATGCTTAAAGTGAATCCTTATGCTAAATACATGAAAGATATTATTACATATAAAAGAAAGATACCGGAAGCTGAAATTTCCACCATGCTTGCTAATTATACTTTTAAGGGTGGAATACCAAAGAAACTTGGAGATCCAGGAGTACCAACTATACCATGCTCCATTAAAAGAAACTATGTTAAAACTGCTTTATGTGATCTTGGAGCCGGTGTTAGTGTTATGCCTCTCTTTATATCGTAGACTTGAATTGAATAAAGTTGACACCTACTGAAATATCCTTGCAAATGGCTGAATCAACTTCTATACCTGTCGGTATTTGTGAGGATGTGCCTGTTGTGGTTGCAAATGTCACTATCTTAATGGACTTTGTTATTCTTGATATTCCCGAGGATGATAGTATGTCAATTATCCTTGGTATACCCTTTTTGAATACTGCAGGGGCTGTTATTGATTGCAACAAAGGCAATGTCACTTTTCATGTTAATCGTAATTAGCATACCGTACACTTTCCGAGGAAACAACCTCAAGTTCACAGTATCAATTCTATTGGAAAAAGTCCAACTATTATTATTGGAGGTTTTGAATTTCCTCCTCCTACTGTCAAAAAGAAATATGATATTCTTATTATTGGGGATGTTCATATCCCCATTGAGTTAACCTAGTGTTATTCAGAATTTCTCTGGTTCCATGTTATTCGGAATGAGTTTGTTAACAAGACTTGATCAACCTTGTTAGTGGATTTCTTTTGATGATCATGAGATGGATGAAATTACAAGGCACAACCTTCTGTACCCTCCTTTTACTTTCTGTATTTTAGATTAAATAATGCAAAAATAGTATTATCCGTCTATTTTCCAAATTACCTTGCAATAAAAAAAATACCCAAAAATAAAAGTTCTCCAAATGCCCTGCAAATTTAGTATGATTTGTTTCTGGAATATTTGAGAATATTTGGCACTAAGAACACAGCAGGGGGAGCTGGCACCTGGCCACAAGGGTCCAGGGTGCGCCCCCTGCCTCATGGGCCCACGATGGCCCCCTCCACTTATTCCTGCACCCACACACTTCATCTTCCTCCCAAAAAACCACCATCCAGCTCAAGCATGAGTTCTAGCTCACTTTGCTGCCATTTTTGATCTCCTTGCTCAAAGCTCCATTCACAAAACTACTTTGGGGGATTATTCCTTGGTATGTGACTCCTCCAATGGTCTAATTAGTTTTTGTTCTAGTGCTTTATTCATTGCAAATTTTTGCTGCCTAGGTGACCCTGTTCTTGAGCTTGCATGTCAAATTTATGAGGTCCCAAGTATAATGCATGATATAGGCTCTAGGCACTTGTGGGAGTAGTTGCTATCAGTTTTGTTGAGGTTGATTCACTTCTATTTTGAGTTACTAAAAATTTCAGAAATTTTTCAGAGTAAGAAATATGTCCAGGAAAATGTACCAAGGGGGTTCTTCAAGAAAGAAAGGACCCAGGCTCGCAATGCATGAGTAGGACGATGAACCACCAAGGGAAGCCGACGTGCAGCCTTGTGAATGGCCGTCAGAAGAGTTTTTGGTTAATGCAGGCATCAAGGATGAATTTGCTGCCTATGTCTGTAATGCCGATCTTGAGGACTTCATGCAAGATAAGTGTCCTAAGTACTACTATTTGACTGATTCATTTGTGAGAAGGTTTAAATTTACATCTTCGCGTAATTCTCCAAGTGTCCTGTTTGATATTTATGATCAATCATATACCATGGACCTAGAAGATTTCACTACTGCTTGCAAACTCCCGCAGTGGGGCAATGTTAATGAACCCCGTAAATCTGAATATGAAGACTTTCTTGCTAGTATCACCGTGGGAGAATCAAGGGAAATAGCACAAGCTACCATAGGGAGCATTCATTTTCCTGCTATACATTATTTTGCTCTCTTCATTGGTAGATGCATTAACGATAAGGATGAAGCATGTCACATGTGTGTTCCTGATCTTTGTGTTCTCAAGAGTGTTGTATTAGGTGATAAAGAATACAACTTGGGGGCAATTGTTGCACGTAGGTTGCATAATAATGGTTTAGTTGGAGATTTGTTTCGGGAGATTTATGCGACCCATGTGGCTAATTATCTTGGTATACCTGTACATGAGGATGGTAGGGAGTTGCCTCCCGCTTATTTAGATTATCATGCTATGGCTATTCATCATTTTCTTGAGAGGAATGAACAATTCCTCCAGTATCGACTAATCTTTGACAGACGTCACGTTGTCCATGTTACTCTCCTTGCTCCTACCCTTTTTGATTATCAGGCAAAAGGAAGATATGTTATCACCAGGGAGGAGGCAAATGAGTACGAGAGGAGGACGGAGGCAACTCGCCGCCATGCTGTAGCCCAGAAGGCATTGGCTGCTGCATCTCAGTACGACCCCAGTTACAACTTCGGATATCAGCTAGGCTACCCATGGCCATAGATCAACTTAGGCCAAAAGCCTAAGATTGGGGGAGTACGTATTTCTCACAGACATTACATTCATGTTCACACACTCATTCTCGTTGTCGGTACTCATACTTTTTCATTGTACTATCCATGCTAGTTTAATTTCTTTTTCTAGCTTTCTTCTTGTGTGTTTGATAAACTTTAAGAAAAAAAATAGTTAGTTTACTTTCCATGCTTGTAGTAGTAATTAAAAGAAAACCCCAAAAGATTTCTCGTTCTTCTTTTTACTTGTTGGGAGCTTTCCCGTGTAAATAGTTTTATTTCTTTTCTTTCTTTTGGGGGTCGAGAGGAGAAGACCATAATGAAAATGTTTAGTGGCTCTCATATGCATGATTGTTGATTTATGCAAGAGCCCATATTACCTCGTCTCCTCCCTTGAATTGAATACATGTAGCTTCCAACTTAGTCCAATGCACGTGCACTATTATTATTAACCACACCGTTCGGTCATGCAAGTGAAAGGCAATAATGACGATATATGATGGTCTGATTGAGATGAGAGAAGCTGGTATGAACTTGACCTCTCTTGTTTTTGTAAATATGATTAGTTCATCATTCCTGATTCAACCTATTATGAATAAACATGTTTGCAATGACAATTAGAGATTATAGTTGCTTATGCCATGCTTAATTAGCTATGAGTTTATAATGGTTTACCTTGCGTGCCAACATGCCATTAAAATGGTTGTGATGTGGTATGATAGGGTGGTATCCTCCTTTGAATGAATTGAGTGACTCGACTTGGCACATGTTCACGCACGTAGTTGAAAAAAAATCAACATAGCCTTCGCGATATTTATGTTCATGATGGATTATATCCTACTCATGCTTGCACTCGGTGTTGATTAATTTTAATGCATGTTCATGACTGTTGTCGCTCTCTTAGTTGGTCGCTTCCGAGTCTTTTGCTAGCCTTCACCTGTACTAAGCGGGAATACTGCTTGTGCATCCAAACTCCATAAACCACAAAGTTATTCCATATGAGTCCACCATACCTTCCTATATGCGGTATCTATGTGTCGTTCCAAGTAAATTTGTATGTGCCAAACTCCAAACCTTCAAATGAAGTTCTGTTTTGTATGCTCGAGTAGCTCATGTATCAACTAGGGTTGTCTGTATCTTCCATGCTAGGTGGGTTATTCTCAAGAGGAGTGGACTCCACTCCTCATTCACGAGAAAATGGCTGGTAACCGGGATGCCCAGTCCCATGCTCAAATCAAATCAAAATAATTAAACAAAACTCCCCCAGGATTGTTGCTAGTTGGAGGCACCCATTGTTTCGGGAAAGCCATGGATTGATGCTTGTTGGTGGTGGGGGAGTATAAACTTTACCATTCTGTTTGGGAACCGCCTAATAATGTGTGTAGCATGGAAGATATCGAGATCTCATAGTTGTTGTGTTGACAGTGAAAGTATACCGCTCAAAGTGTTATTCATCTCTATTTTAAAATCGAGATCTGGCACCTCTACAAATCCCTCCTTCCCTCTGCGAAGGGCCTCCCTATATACTTTTATGTTGAGTCATCACCCTCTTATTAAAAAGCACCCGCTGGAGAGAACCGCTGTCATTTGCATGCATTACTATTAGTTTATATTGGTTATGACTATGACTGGATCTCTTTTACCATGAATTACAATGTTTAGTCAGTCCTTGATCTTTAAAGGTGCTCTGCATTTATGTTTTGAGGTCTTAGAAAGGGCTAGCGAGATACCATCTTGTTATATCGTATCATGATTGTTTTGAGAAAGTGTTGTCATCCGAGATTTATTATTATTGCTCGCTAGTTGATTATGCCATTGATATGAGTAAACATGAGACCTAAGTGTTATTGTGAATATGGTTAGTTCATAATCTTTGCTGAAAACTTGAATGCCGACTTTACATATTTACAACAAGAGCAAACAGAGTTTGTACAAGTTTTTCTTTATCACTTTCAGTTTGTCAACTGAATTGCTTAAGGACAAGCAAAGGTTCAAGCTTGAGGAAGTTGATACGTCTCAGTCATACCTACTTTTCCAAACACTTTTGCCCTTGTTTTGGAATCTAACTTGCAAGATTTGAATAGAACTAACCCGGACTAACGCTATTTTCAGCAGAACTGCCATGGTGTTATTTTTGTGCATAAATAAAAGTTCTCGGAATGACCTGAAAATCCATGGAGCAACTTTTCAAAATTAATAAAAAATACCGGCGAAAGAATTAGAGTCAGAAGGCCCACACTCTGTCCATGAGGGTGGGGGGGCGCCCCTTCCCCTGGGCGCGTCCCCTACCTTGTGGGCCCCCTGGACGTCCACCGACCTCAACTCCAACTCCATATATTTGCTTTCGTGGAGAAAGAAATCAGAGAGAAAGATTCATCGCGTTTTATGATACGAGCCGCCACCAAGCCCTAATCTCTCTCGGGAGGGCTGATCTGGAGTCCGTTCGAGGCTCCGGAGAGGGGGATTCGTCGCCGTCGTCATCATCAACCATCCTCCATCACCAATTTCTTGATGCTCACCGCCGTGCATGAGTAATTCCATCGTAGGCTTGCTGGACGGTGATGGGATGGATGAGATTTACCATGTAATCAAGTTAGTTTTGTTAGGGTTTGATCCCTAGTATCCACTATGTTCTGAGATTGATGTTGCTATGACTTTGCTATGCTTAATGCTTGTCACTAGGGCCGGAGTGCCATGATTTCAGATCTAAAGCTATTATGTTTTCATGAATATATGTGAGTTCTTGATCCTATCTTGCAAGTCTATAGTCACCTTTTATGTGTTATGATCAGACAACCTTGAAGTGACAATAATCGGGATACTTCTCGATGATGACCATAGTTTGAGGAGTTCGTGTATTGACTATGTGTTAATGCTTTGGTCCGGTACTCTATGAAAACGAGGCCTTAATATCCCTTAGTTTCCATTAGGACCCTGCTGCCATGGGAGGGTAGGACAAAAGATGTCATGCAAGTTCTTTTCCATAAGCACGTATGACTATATTCAGAATACATGCCTACATTACATTGATGAACTGGAGCTAGTTCTGTGTCACCCTATGTTATAACTATTACATGAGGAATCACATCCGACATAATTATCCATCACTGATCCAATACCTACGAGGTTTTCACATATTGTGCTTTGCTTATTTACTTTACCGTTGCTACTGTTACAATTACTACAAAACTGCTACTATTACTATTGCCACTGTTACCGTTACTTCCATACTACTTTGCTAATAAATACCTTGCTGCAGATACTAAGTTATCCAGGTGTGGTTAAATTGACAACTCAACTGCTAATACTTGAGAATATTCTGTGGCTCCCCTTGTGTCGAATTAATAAATTTGGGTTGAATAATCTACCCTCGAAAACTATTGCGATCCCCTATACTTGTGGGTTATCACAGCCCACCGGCTTCGTCACTGTCGCACATCCAGACCATGTGTGCTTGCTCTCCCGTTCTCTTTCCGGGTTGAAGCAGGCGCCCCGGGCCTGATACGTCCATTTTGCATCATGTTTTCTTACTGTTATTTATAATGTTTTTATCCATAATAATGCTTTTTGGAGTAATTCTAATGACTTTTCTCTCATAACTTGCAAGGTACACACCAAGAAGCTACGTCGGGCTACCTATTCTGCACAACTCCAAACAAGCTAAACCTTCACGGAGAATTTTTATGTAATATTTGAGGAATATTGGAGCAAATAACTACCAGAGGGGCCCCACCTGGTTGGTTGTGCCCTCCTCGGCCCACCTCTGAGGCCCATCTTCTGGTATATAAGTCATTTTGACCTAGAAAAATAAAGGGGAGTACATTCGGGACAAAGTGCCACCGCCTCGAGGCGGAACTTGGGCAGGAGCACTTTTGCTCTCTGGTGGAGCGATTCTGCCGGGGGAATTTCCCTCCTGGAAGGGGAAATCATCGTCATCATCACCACCAAAAACTCTCCCATCTTGGGGAGGGCCATCTTCATCAACATCTTCACAGCACTAACTCCTCTCAAACCCTAGTTCATCTCTTGCGTTCAATCTTTGTATCAAAACTATAGATTGGTGCCCGTGGGTGACTTAGTGTTGATTACATCTTGTAGTTGATTACTATATGGTTTATTTGGTGGAAGATTATATGTTTAGATCCATTATTCTATTCAATACCCCTCTGATCTTGAGCATGTTTATCATTTGTGAGTAGTTACCACTACAAAAAAAATTATCATCATGGAAGTGTCCACTTCCATGACGATAAATCGCGCGTCACATAAGTGCTTTCGTCAAGGGTGACCAACATGTGGTATCCACCGTAATGGAACGCCGTTAAGCTATCGGGTCGGGTTTTGGATCTGATAACCCGTTAACAGTCCGGACCAATGGGAAATTTCCACGTGTAAAATTCTTATTGGCCGGATGAAACACGTGTCAGCTCGTCAGTGGGTCAGATAGGCACCTATGATATGTCGACACATGCGATGGCCCACCACTGGCCCATTTAGCTTAGAAAGCCGTCCCGTTTGACTTGGTCAAAAGTTAACGGGCTAGACCATGAAAAGCCTGTTAACGGCTCTTTGCAAATAGCCCATTTTACGGCCCGGTAACTCACGGCCCGTTAGGCCCTAACGGAAATCGGCCCAACAACGTCATCTGGGTCGTCGAATATAACACCAGCCCATTTCACTTTCGGCCCATGTATGGCCCACAATGTCTTTAGGCCCATTTGTGGCCTTCGTATCTTTAAGCCCTTTAGAGGCCCACAATGACTCTAGCCCATAATGAATAGTAAATTTCTTTGTACCCATTAACGGCCTGTGATTCACATGGACCGTTTCCAGCCCGTGTTAGCTTTCAGCCTATTGATGGCCCATATGTTCTTAGGCTCCTTTCCGGCCCTCGATTACTTCCATCCCATTACTCGCATATTCCCCTAATGGGACAAATTTGGCCATTGCAAGAATCGGACCGTTTCTGGCTTGGTAACCCGTTGCGCCGTTTCCAGCTCGTCCTATATTCCGGCCCATTAACGACCCGTTATGCCTGCGACAGAATTAAGCCTTTGTTGTCCTCCAGCCTGTTAATTACTCGTTACCGTGCTGGGCCGATACCATTTACGCCCGTTTACGACCCATGTAGACCCATTTATCCGACAGCCCGAGGCCCACCGATTTTACGGCCCTGTTGGAGGCCCATTTATAGACGGCCCGTAGGAGACCCATGGATCCTATGGCCCGTAGCAAGGTCAAGGTTAACACAGTCCGTATATGGACCATGGTTGTTGCGGCCACTAGCAAACCAGGGAAAAAGAAGACTAGGAAATAAATAAGGCCGAAACTAACACTAGGCTATTAAGGCGGTTGCACAAATTACATCCACTTGGCATCAAAGATCGCCACCAGTGCAAATATAGGGAACACCTACACTATACAAAAATGGCTTGCTATTTTCTTCAGCCGGTGGCTGCACGTTAAGAATAAATTTTGTATCGCATCAAAACAAATTACAACTATAAAACAAAAGGAAGGTTGGCATAAAAGTTAACAGTCTAGCAGATAAATGCACCACCAGAAGTTCAGAAGCTCAGTTCATTTGACCTGAATGTTATGTTTTCATGTTGTATTGTGTGATGGAGCACCATAACCTTCGCCTTCATTTCTCCTAGGCTCCTGAACAACATAGCAAATGTCGGATAGTTTGGCTTCAAAACCATGCATATCTTGACGACATCGAACAATGTATCTCCTTGTTTCACAAAGGGTCTCTGTTAGGGAACGGACTTATGTCTGGAGTGTAGATAAAACATTGTTTTGAGCTTGCATATCTTGATCCTGAGGCATTTTGGACGAGATTGCTGTCGGTGTCAAAACCGGCGGATCTCTGGTAGGGGTCCCGATCTGTGCGTCTTAGGCTGATGGTAACAGGAAGTAAGGGACACAATGTTTACCCAGGTTCGGGCCCTCTCGATGGAGGTAAAACCCTACTTCCTGCTTGATTAATATTGAAGATATGAGTACTACAAGAGTAGATCTACCACGAGATCGTAGAGGCTAAACCCTAGAAGCTAGCCTATGATGATTATGATTGTAATTGTGATCGGCCTTCTAAGGACCACCCTCTCTGGTTTATATAGACACCGGAGAGGGCTAGGGTTTACACGGAGTCGGTTATAAGGAATGAAATATAATATCCGGATCGCCAAGCTTGTCTTCCACGCAAAGGAGAGTCCCATCCAGACACGGGACGGAGTCTTGAGTCTTGTATCTTCATGCTCCAATAGTCCGGACGCTGTGTATAGTCCGGCTGTCCAGATACCCCCTAATCCAGGACTCCCTTAGTAGCCCCTGAACCAGGCTTCAATGACGATGTGTCCGGCGCACAGTCTTGTTTTTGGCATTTTAAGGCGGGTTCCTTCTCCGAATACTCAAAAGTTATTATCGAACATGTGGACCGTGTCTAGATCTGCAAAAATGATCTTTACATACCACCGTAGAGAGAATGATACTTCAGCTGACAACTTTTTAGATGACGTGATATGTCATTATGGTCGAGTCATTATTCAAACCGTTTTCCCACAACCAGCCACAGCGCGTATTGCGAGGCAGTTTCCTTTTCACGTCTTGTCAAAGCAGAGATCATGTCCCCTTATCACGGGATTCTCATCAATACGGGTATGGGTAATCCCACCGCGCCATCAATCGTGGTGCTTGGGAAGTAAGCGATTCTCAACGGGCAAGTGAGGAGGCGCACTGCTCTCGTCGCCTCTATAAAGGGATAAAGGATCCCCATTTTCGCCCATGCTCTCCTCCTCCTTCACTTCTCCTTGCTTACTCGAGCTCTAGTGCCCTAGTCCAAGTCTTCTCTGCACAGCTGAATATGTCCAGAGCAGGAGGCAAGTGGATGGCTTCCACCATGAAGGAGAAGCATATCGCGAATCTTCGAGCGGCCGGATACTTGGCCGCAGACATAGCGCCCCGGCTACCGGACGACGAGCAGGTCCCAACCCCAGGACCCCACGAGAGGATCGTGTTTCTCGCCCACTTCATCCGTGGACTGGGATTTCCGCTTCTTCCCTTCGTCCGCGGGCTCATGTCTACTACGGGTTAGATTTCCATGATCTAGCCCCAAACTTCGTCCTCAACATCTCGACGTTTATCGTCGTATGCGAGGCCTTCCTCTGCATCCAGCCTCACTTTGGCTTATGGCTGCAAATCTTCTACATGAAGCCGAAGATCGTGAGCGGCCAGCAAGCGGAGTGTGGAGGGGCCATGGTGGGCAAGATGCCTAACGTCACCTGGCTTGATGGCTCCTTCGCGGAGACCATAAAAGGGTGGCAATCAAGGTGGTTCTACATCACCGAGCCGCGCGACGCCAACTAGGTGGCGGCCCCCGAATTCCGATCCGGAACCCCCATGCGGCTCACCTCTTGGGAAAAGAAGGGCCTGGCCTGGGGCGAACCTGCGAAGCTGACCGGACTCCAAAACTGTATCAAGAATATGAAGGACAAGAACATCAAGCTTGTCAACGTGATCTAGGTCATGCTCGTTCGCCGGATTCTTCCGTGCCAAAGGCGGGTGTTTAATCTATGGGAGTTCGTCCCGTCCGAACACCAGACGCTTCGAAAGCTCTATGGCATGAAGCACAAAGACGCGTGGAAGGCGCTGTTAAAGGCCTCCGAAGTACCTCCTCCCATATCCGAGGACCGTGGACTTCATGCCGCACGGCTTCCTCGTCTGGTGAGTTTTCTGACTACCACCGGATTCAGTTTAATGTATTCGTGGGGGAGTCCTAAGTAATTGTGCATATTTGATCGGGATTATGTGGAGATAGCGGAGCGGATTGACTGTCCGGGTCCGCTGCTCGAAGGTCCGGACAATGCTCTCCTGATGGAGATGCTGGTTCCGACGCCCTACAAGGCACTAGAGAAGAAGGTCAAGAAGAAGGCCCCGAGGACCAGGAAGGGTCTCCGGCGTAAAGTTGTACCAGAGGCCTCGTTCGAAGACGACGAGGCACACTCCTCCCCCGAAGGGGAAGCAGAAGAAGAAGAAGAGGCCACCTCATCCGGAGCGAATGGGGGGCCTGAGAGGGTGGACCAGGGGGCCAGGACAGGCCCCCCGGCGCAAGGCCGTCATACCCACGTCGTCCGACGACGATGAGGCAGATTCCTCCCGCGGAGGCGGGGGTAACAAGAAGAAACTCTACCTCCCCGTACTGGGGAAAAAAAGAGGAAAGCCGCTGAGGGAGTCCTGGACTAGGGGGTGTCCGGATAGCCGAACTATCATCATCGGTCGGACTCCAAGACTATGAAGATACAAGATTGAAGACTTCGTCCCATGTCCGGATGGGACTTTCCTTGGCATGGAGGGCAAGCTTGGCAATACGGATATGTAGATCTCCTACCATTGTAACCGACTCTGTGTAACCCTAGCCCTCTCCAGTGTCTATATAAACCGGATGGCTTTAGTCCATAGGACAAACAACAATCATACCATAGGCTAGCTTATAGGGTTTATCCTCCTTGATCTCATGGTAGATCTACTCTTGTAATACCCACATCATCAATATCAATCAAGCAGGACGTAGGGTTTTACCTCCATCAAGAGGGCCCGAACCTGGGTAAACCATCGTGTCCCTTGTCTCCTGTTACCATCTGCCTAGACGCACAGTTCGGGACCCCCTACCCGAGATCCGCTGGTTTTGACACCGATATTGGTGCTTTCATTGAGAGTTCCTATGTGTCATCACCGATAGGCTCGATGGCTTCTTCGATCATCAACAATGACACAGTCTAGGGTGAGACCTTTCTCCCCGGACAGATCTCCGTATTCGGCGGCTTTGCACTGCGGGCCAATTCGCTTGGCCATCTGGAGCAGATCGAAAGCTACGCCCCTGGCCGTCAGGTCAGATATGGAAGTTTGAACTTCACGGCTGACATCCGCGGAGACTTGATCTTCGATGGATTCGAGCCACAGACGAGCGCACCGCACTGTCACGATGGGCATGACTTAGGTCTGCAGCCGGACAATGCCCTGGAGGCCGCACACGAGTCCGCTCCGATCCTCAATTCGGAGCCGGCTGTGCAGATCAAGGACATGTGGCTAGACACCGCCTCGGGGGCTGCAACCTCTACGGTGATAGAGCCGAACACTGACCTTGTCCCTCATGAAGCTCGTGACTCCGAGGTGCCGGACTCCTCGCCGGACTCCGAACCTCCCGCGCCCCCTCCAATCGAATCCGATTGGGCGCCGATCATGGAATTCACCGCTGTGGACATCTTTCAACACTCACCTTTCGGTGACATCTTGAGTTCGCTGAAGTATCTCTCGTTATCAGGAGAGCCCTGGCCGGACTGCGGCCAGGACGGTTGGGATGCGGACGACGAAGAAATTCAAAGCCCACCCACAACCCACTTAGTAGCCACTATCGACGATCTAACTGACATGCTAGACTTTGACTCCGAAGACATCGACGGTATGGACGACGATGCCGGAGATGACCAACAACCAGCGCCTACGGGGCACTGGAAAGCCACCTCCTCATATGACGTATACATGGTGGATATCCCAAAGGATGGGAATGGCGAAGGAACAGCGGAGGATGACCCCTCCAAAAAACAGCCCAAGCGCAGGCGTCAGCGGCGCCGCTCTAAATCCCGCCACAGCAAGAATGAAGATTCTGGCACTGGAGATAATAACACCCCAGACAGTGCCGAAGACAACCCCCTCCAGCAAAATTCAGCACAGGAGGACGGAGACGCCAGCCCTCATGAGAGAGCGGCAGATGAAGAAGTAGAGGATTACATGCCTCCCCCCGGAGACGAGGCAAGCCTCGACGATGACGAATTCATCGTGCCTGAGGATCCCGTCGAACAAGAGTGTTTTAAACGCAGGCTTATGGCCACGGAAAACAGCCTCAAGAAAAAGCAGCAGCAGCTTAGAGCTGATCAAGATCTGCTAGTCGACAGATGGACTGAAGTCCTTGCGGCCGAAGAGCATGAGCTCGAACGCCCCTCCAAAAGCTACCCGAAACGCAAGCTGCTCCCCCGATTAGAGGAGGAGGCATATGGACCTGCATCACCAGTAGACAACATGGCTGAACGACCACCCCGTGGCCGCGACAGAGAGGCCTCTAGGCCCTCCAATAGAACCGTACCCCGGCATCGCTCGAAAAGCACAAGGCCACAGGGGAACGCTCTGGACTTGCGAGATATATTGGAGGATAAGGCAAGACAATCAAGACCGATCTATGGATCGCGTGGGCACCCCATGATACGTGACGACAACCGTCGCACCGGACACAGTAAGTCCGGCCGGGCCGAACACAGTAGACAAAGCTCTTTTGAACTCCATCGTGATATCGCCCAATACAGAGGCGCCGCACAACCACTATGCTTCACAGATGAAGTAATGGATCATCAAATCCCCGAAGGGTTTAAACCCGTGAATATTGAATCTTACGATGGCACAACAGACCCCGCAGTTTGGATCGAAGACTATCTCCTTCATATCCACATGGCCTGCGGTGATGATCTTCACGCCATCAAATACCTCCCACTCAAGCTTAAAGGACCAGCCCGGCATTGGCTTAACAGCTTGCTAGCAGAGTCAATTGGGAGTTGGGAAGACCTGGAAGCCGCATTCCTCGATAACTTCCAGGGCACGTATGTGCGACCACCAGATGCTGACGACCTAAGCCATATAATTCAGCAGCCAGACGAATCGGCCAGACAATTCTGGACACGGTTCTTAACCAAGAAAAATCAAATCGTTGACTGTCCGGATGCGGAGGCCCTCGCGGCCTTCAAACATAACATCCGCGACGAGTGGCTTGCCCGGCACCTGGGACAGGAAAAGCCGAAATCCATGGCAGCCCTCACATCACTCATGACCCGCTTCTGCGCGGGTGAGGACAGCTGGCTAGCACGCAGCAACAACCTCAGCAAAAATTCCGGCAGTCCGGATATCAAGGACCGCAATGGCAGGCCGCGTCGCAACAAAAACAAACGCCACATTAACGGCGACAATAGTGAGGATACGGCAGTCAATGCCGGATTCAGGGGCTCTAAACCCGGTCAGCGGAAAAAGCCATTCAAAAGAACTACTCTGGGTCCGTCCAATTTGTAACAAATACTCGACCGCTCGTGCCAGATACACGGCACCCCCGAAAAGCCAGCTAACCACACCAACAGGGACTGTTGGGTATTCAAGCAGGCAGGCAAGTTAATTGCTGAAAACAACCACAAGGGGCTGCATAGCGATGACGAGGAAGAGACCCGACCGCCGAGCAATAGAGGACAGAAGGGTTTCCCCCCACAAGTGCGGACGGTGAACATGATATACGCAACCCACATACCCAAAAGGGAGCGGAAGCGTGCACTCAGGGATGTATACGCGATGGAGCCAGTCGCCCCGAAGTTCAATCCATGGTCCTCCTGCCCGAGCACTTTTGATCGAAGGGACCACCCCACCAGCATCCGCCACGGCGGATTCACCGCATTAGTGTTAGACCCAATCGTCGATGGATTTCACCTCACCAGAGTCCTGATGGACGGCGGTAGCAGCCTGAACCTGCTTTATCAGGATACAATGCGCAAAATGGGCATAGACCCCTCAAGGATCAAACCTACAAAAATGACCTTTAAAGGCATCATACCAGGTGTAGAGGCCAATTGTACAGGCTCAGTTACACTGGAAGTGGTCTTCGGATCCCCGGATAACTTCTGAAGCGAGGAGTTAATCTTCGACATAGTTTCGTTCCGCAGCGGCTATCATGCTCTGCTCGAACGTACCGCGTTTGCAAAGTTCAACGCGGTACCGCACTACGCATACCTTAAGCTCAAGATGCTAGGCCCTCGAGGAGTCATCACGGTCAACGAAAACACTGATCGCTCTCTCCGAACGGAGGAACATACAGCGGCTCTTGCGGCAGAAGTACAGTCCAGCCTCTTAAGGCAATTCTCGAGTCCGGCCGTTAAGCGACCGGACACGGCTAAACGCGCCCAGAGTAACCTACAACAAGACCACCTGGCACATTCCGAGCACGTGTAGCAATGCGGCCCCAACCCCAGCCCCTGCAAAATTTCAAGACGGGTCCTTCGTGTACATCATTACGCTCTGGTGATACCATGGGCATAGGGGGAGGGGCACGACCACGATAGGCCCAAAATGCGGCTTAACCACACCAGGGGCTCTGAAGTGTGTCGTTCTTTTTTCTTTTCTCTTTTTTTATCCACAGGACTCCGTTCATCAGAGGTGTTGTCCGGCAGTAGACCTGCCGAACTCACGATGCAATAGCCAGGGCAGGAGAAAGGCTACGATGAATATCCAGGTGGTCTCCATTACGAGCACTAAATTTGTTTTATACACCACTCCGCAGACTACCCCTGGAGGGGGACATGTTTAATAGTAACATCCCTTGCTTATCGCACCATTTGTATCGTTCTGCATTCACAGCAGTATTTCTTGAATAAACAATGCAACACCTTTTTGCTTACAATTGCATTTCTTTCTTATACATATGTTCATTTATGACATGTCGCATCCGTACACTTTGGTACGGCCAAATACACCAGGGGCTTATGTTTCCCGCATCATGGTGTGATAAGTCCGAACACTTTCACAAGTGTGGCACCCCGAACTTATAGCATTATATGCATCGGCTCTGAATCATGTCTTGGGTCAATAGTTGGGTTTACCCGGCTCCCATGTTTTGGTACCTTATGTTCCGTTGTATCGACTAAGGTAGCACTGGGAGAACCACTGCGATTGCGCCGCAGTTGAGCTGGGCGAGCGCCTTAGTGGAGAAAGCTAAAACTGACTGTCATGATGAGGCGAGAGCCGGTCGCTGTTCGAGAGGTTTTTTGCGAGTCCCTAAAGACTTATGCCGCTTAGAGCGAGGAGCCGGATCTGTCCGGCCCAGGCGTGGATAGCGCCCCAAATTAGGCCTTCCGAACACTAGGGGCTTCACCGAAATTTAAAATTATAGAATTCTATGGCTAAGTGAGAGTGTTCAAGCATTATAAGTCCGGTTGCCTTGTTCGTTCTGTTGAGCGCCTCCCTAGATGGACCCAAAAATGGGAACAAGAGTGCTCAAATTTATCCCGAACACCCCAGCACTCGTCGCATGGGGGCTGAAGCCGATGACTTTCCATCTCTCAGATTTGATAAACAGCCGCACAGAAGGTAATATTTTAAATTAACAAGCGTTGCTTAGCGCATATGAACAAAGTTTTCAGCGCACAGGATAACAAAATGCGAGTCTACTAAAATATTACATCTTTGGAGCACTCACCCGCAATAATGCGGGCACCCTTCAGGACACTCTTATAATACATCTCGGGCGTGCGATACTCCTTGCCCAGCGGTGGCGCGTCCGTCACAAGCTTCTAAGCATCCATCTTGCCCCAGTGCACCTTTGCGCGGGCAAGGGCCCGACGGGCACCTTCAATGCAGGCGGAGTGCTTGACGACTTCAACCCATGGACACGCATCCACCAGCCGCCGCACCAGGCCGAAGTAGCTCCCAGGCATGGCCTCCTTAGGCCACAGCCAAACTATGAGGCCCTTCATGGCCTGTTCGGCCACCTTGTGGAGCTCGACCAGCTGCTTCAGCTGGTCGCTAAGGGGCACCGGATGTCCGGCCTCAGCATACTGAGACCAGAATACCTTGTCCGTCGAGCTCCCCTCCTTGTCCCTATAGAAAGCGGCAGTATCGGACACGCTGCGGGGCAGATATGCGAACGCTCCTGGAGAGCTCCGAATTCGGGTAAGTGATAGGTAATTCACACTCACATGCTTACTTTGCATGAAAAATGCCTTACCCGCTGCTATTTTCTTCAACGCCTCGATTTCTTGGAGGGCCTTGTAGGCTTCGGCCTTAGCGGCTTTGGCACTCTCAAGAGCCGATGCAAGCTCGGACTCTCGAGTCTTCGTGTCATGCTCCAGAATCTCATGTTTTTCCACGAGAGCCTGGAGCTCTTGTTGTACCTCCGCCACCCGCGCCTCCTGCTTCTCTCGCTCGGTGCACTCCGTGGCCACATTACGTTCGGCCGCGGACACCGCCTCCTTCAGGGTCGCCACCTCGTTCGTGGCCCCTGCAATACCCATGTTATCCTTGTCATTCTTCTTGCAACCAAATCCTTTTCTATAAGGTACAATTTTAATAAGGTGTTACTCACCTTCCTTGTCCTCGAGCTGCTTCTTGGCACGACCGAGCTCGTTCTCGGACCGCTCAAGGCTCTGCTTCAAAGTATTGACCTCCGCAGTCAGTGCGGCAGAGGTCAGCAGCACAGCCTGCAATCCCATATTGACATATTTTTTATGACTCCTGCGTATATCTTTTTAGATCCTCAGTCCGACATTTCTTTCTGAATACCGAACTGAGCATCAGGGGCTACTGTCTATGCAGTACTATTTTACATATATCAAAATTCTTACCTCAAAGCCTGTTAGAAGGCTGCTGCAGGCTTCGGTCAGCCCGCTCTTGGCGAGCTGAACCTTCTGAATCACCGCACTCATGTGGTGTTCCTCTTCGATGGAGGCGCCGTTGAGCGCCTCCAGCAAGCTATCCAGCACCTCCGGTTGGACAGAGGCCGCCGGCGTCACGTTCTTGCCCTTCTTACGAAGGGGCCGCCCGCCGGACTCTAGAGCGACTACGGGTTCAGGGGCCGAGTCCGGTGCAAAGTCCGGGAGGTTGCCCCGCGGCTCCTCCGGGGCCTCCTCCTCCTGGCGGGTCCCTTCCCGGGATCCCACCTCGGCATCATCCGTATCACGAGGGGTGGAGGCGGTCGGAAGGGAATCCATATCCGACGCACCCAAGGACCCGCTCGACGAAGCGGGAAAGTCATCCTTGGGCGGACTGCAGGGTTGTATGCGGCATTAGAAGGACACCATGTGATGAAAAAGAAAAATCATGAAGTTATTCGGGAATCCGGATACTTACGATCTCGCCAGGGGCTTGGCCCTTGGGGGCCAATCCTCGTCGTCATCGCCGGCGTTGGCAGAGCAGTCCGGGGGAAGAGTCCTTCCCTTCTTGGACCCTTCGGCCTTCCTTTTCTTTCCTCCCCCTGCTGGGGGAGAGGCCTTCTTCTCCTCCTCGCCTTTGTGGGAGGAGTTTGCCTCGGAGTCATCGTCCGATGACACCTAAAAACGGGAACTCTTCCGAGTGCCCGTGGCCTTCTTCTTGGCCTTCTTCTCCGGCACCACGTGGGGTGCCGGAGCCAGCAGCCCCGTTAAGCGGGCGTTCGCTGGGTCCTCTGGCAATGGGGCCGGATAGATAGTCTGTTCAGCCTTCTTCAGCTAGTCCTGTCAAAGGAGGGGGAGTTTAGATCCCGCATAGAGTCAAACTATGGAAAACAAGTGTCCCATAAAGGGAAAAATCGCTTACCTCGCTAGCCGGACGCTGTGAGCTGAATCCCCGATCTTCGGTAGCGGATGCGGGAGCCTCGGCGCCCTTAAACAGCACCCTGCAGGCATCTTCGTACATAGTGTCGAAGAGCCCGCTCAAAGTCTGGTGCTGCGCTGAATTTAACTCCCACGTATTGAAGCCCCGTCGTTGGCACGGGAGAATCCGGCGGATGAGCATGACCTGGACTATGTTGACAAGCTTGAGCTTCTTGCTCAATAGCTTTTGGATGCAGGCTTGGAGTCCGGTCAGCTCCTCCGAATCACCCCATGTCCGGCCGCTCTCTTTCCAGGAGGTGAGCCGTATGGGGATGCCAGATCTGAATTCGGGGGCCGCTGCCCATTCAGGGTCACGCGGCTCGGTGATTGCCACCCCTTAATGGTTTCCACGAAAGTGCCCTCAAGCCAAGTAACGTTGGGCATCTAGCCCACCATGGCGCCTCCGCACTCCGCTTGGCTACCCTTCACAACCTTCGGCTTGATACTGAAGGTCTTGAGCCACAAACCAAAGTGGGGCTGGATGCAGAGGAAGGCCTCACACACGACGATAAACACCAACATGTTGAGAATAAAACTCGGGGCCAGATCATGGAAATCCAGGCCGTAGTAGAACATGAGCCCCCGAATAAAGGGGTGGATTGGGAAGCCCAGTCCGCGGAGGAAATGGGAAAGAAATACTACCCTCTCATGGGGCCTGGGGGTGGGGATGAGCTCCCCCTCATCGGGGAGCCGGTGCATGATGTCGGTGGACAGATATCCGGTGCTGCGCAGCTTCTGGATGTGCCCCTCCGTAATGGAGGAGCCCATCCACTTGCCTCCCGCTCCGGACATAGTTGGAGAAGGATGAGGTGAGATGTGCGGGCTTGGGCGCTGGAGCTCGAGTTCGCGGAGATGGGTAAGCAAAGGAGGAAGAAGGCGTAGGTAAAAGGGTTGGATCTTTATCCCCTTATATGGGTGGACGAAACCATGCGTCCCCACCGGCCTGATAAAACTTGCTTATCTCCCAAGCGCCGCAATCAATGGCGCGGTTGGGTTACCCACGTATGTATTAATGGGAATCCCGGAATAAGGGGAACACGATCTCTGCTTCGACAAGACGTGCCAAGGTAACCGCCTCGCTAAACGCATTGAGGTGGTACAATAAAAATGATTCGAGTAAGGACTTGGTAGTGGTGTGATGTCATACCGCAAAATATGTCAGCAAATTGAACTTGTGTAAATATTATTCTCTCTACGGTGGCATGTGGAATTTATTTTGCAGAGCCGGACACTATCCTGGTGTTCACAATCTTCTATAAATTATTCGGAGGAAGAACCCGCCTTGCAATGCCGAAGACAATATGCGCGCCGGACTCGTCGTCATTGAAGCCTGGTTCAGGGGCTACTGAGTGAGTCCTGGACTAGGGGGTGTCCGGATAGCCGAACTATCATCATCGGCCGGACTCCAAGACTATGAGGATACAAGATTGAAGACTTCGTCCCGTGTCCGGATGGGACTTTCCTTGGCGTGGAGGGCAAGCTTGGCAATACGGATATGTAGATCTCCTACCATTGTAACCAACTCTGTGTAACCCTAACCCTCTCCGGTGTCTATATAAACCGGATGGCTTTAGTCCATAGGACAAACAACAATCATACCATAGGCTAGCTTCTAGGGTTTAGCCTCCTTGATCTCGTGGTAGATCTACTCTTGTAATACCCACCTCATCAATATCAATCAAGCAGGACGTAGGGTTTTACCTCCATCAAGAGGGCCCGAACCTGGGTAAAACATTGTGTCCCTTGTCTCCTGTTACCATCCGCCTAGACGCACAGTTCGGGACCCCCTACCCGAGATCCGCCTGTTTTGACACCGACAGCCGGCCCGGAGGGGGAGGCTGGGACATCCAAGAAGGGAAAGGCATCCCTACCGGACTACTCCGCCACCGCCGCCGATAGCGAGGAGGGGTGGCTGCCCAGGAAGAAGCCCCTAGTGCGATCGTAAGTATCCGCACTCTATCGTAATTTTGCTTCATAGTTTTGTTATAACACCGAACTTGTATATAGTCCGGCCAGGGTCCATCCCGAGGTGTCGTCTTCGGATGGGTCCTTGAGCGATTCAGCGATGAACTCGCTCCTGACGGCCACTACTCCTCATCCCGCAGATGACACGGAGGTGTTGTCCCAAAGGCTCCTAGAGCGGGGGGAGGTGGCTCTGGAGGCGCCCCAAGTTGGCATTCCAGACATCTGACACGCGGGGTTCAAGATCCCCGTGGATCGTGTTGATGAGAGCCGCAGGAAGCCGGGCTCTCAGCCGAACACTGTTCCGGAACCTCCAGTGGTTCCGGACTCAGGCAGGCAGCCCCTCGTTAGGGAGGGCGAGCCGTCTGTGCCGAGGACTTCCGCTACGCCCGAGGCGTCAGATTCTCTGCTGGAAGCGCTTCGAGGCGCTTCCATGGATGAAGAGCACTGTACTCTTATGAGTGCGGCGATTCAGAAGGTCTTGTCCGCCAAGAGCGGACTGACCGAAGCTTGCACCAGCCTCCTGACAGGTTTTGAGGTAAGTAATAAAAATCTGTGAAATTACCACCCAATAGGTAGTAGCCCCTGATACTCTGTTTGGTGTTCGGAAAAAAAACCAAACGGAGGGTTAATCATAATCTGCGGGAGTCTAACAATAAGTGTGAATGTGAATAAGCAGGCTGTGCTACTTGCCGCTGCTGTCCGCATAGCCGAGATCGCCGGACTAAAGCAGGATTTGGACCAGGCGCATGGAGAACTCGACCTCACGAGGAAGCAGCTCGAAGAGAACAAAGGTGAGTGAGTCCTTTCTCTCATGTTATGAAGGATAGATAAAATTGGTTATTCTAATGATGAAGCGTCGTGATTTTGTAACAAGGGCCACCACCGAAGTGGCGTCTCTGAAGAAAGCGTTGTCCGAGGCCGAACACAAGGCGGCCTTGGAACGCAAGGAGCATGAAAAGCAAGATGCTAGAGTGGGCGAGGTACAGCAAGAGCTCCAGGAGCTCGGCAAGAAGTTCCAGTCCGTGGAGCATGAGCTTAAGGTGAAAGAGGCCGAGCTTGCGAAGGCCCTTGCTAGTATAAAAGACGCCAAGGCCGAAACCGAGAAGGCACAACAAGAACAGGAGGCCAAAAAGATAGCGGTGGGTAAGAAATTCTTTATGCAAAGCAAGCATGTGGAGGAGGCATTTCTTTTACTTAACCGAATTCGGAGTTGTCCAGGGGCATTCGCAGATCTGCCATGCAGCGTATCAGATGTCGCGGAGTTCTATCGTGCCGAGGAGGGGAGCGCGACGGAGAAGCTGTTCTGATCCCAGTATGCTGGGGCCGAACATCCAACGCCTTTGAGTGACCAACTGAAGCAGTTGGTTGAACTCCACAGGGCGACCGAAGTGGCTATGAAGGATTTCATAGTCTGGATGTGGCCCGGTGAACCCCTGCCCACCAGCTACTTCGCCTTATCAAGCGGATGGTGAATGCCTGTCCGCGGCTTGAAGTGATCAAACGATCCGTTTAAATTGAGGGTGCCCGCAGCGCCTTCGCCCATGCGAAGGTGCATTGGGGCAAGTTGGATGCGGAGAAGCTGGTCAAGGACGGGCCACCGGAGGGCAAGGCGCATCGCTGTCCCGAGAGATATTATGAAGGCGTTCTGAAGGGAGCTCGTCTCGTGGCTGATGAATGTGCCAATGACACAATTTTAGAATGAATTCACTTCTGTCATGTTTGTAATATAAGGACGAAGTTACTTGCGCTATGTAGCGCTTTTTGATTTAAAATATTACCTTCTGTGCGGTTGTTCATAAAATTCTGAAAGTAGGCCAGTCGTCGGCTTCCGCCCCCACGTAACTAGTACTGGGGTGTTCGTGGAAAACCCAGACACTCTTTTATCCAAATGTGTGGTCCCTAAAGGAGGTGTCTAGCGCAGCGAATAAGGCAATCAGACTATGCGGCTTTATAACCTTCACTTAGCCATAGAAGTCTACAATTTTAAATTTCGACGAAGCCCCTAGAGTTTGGAAGGCCAAACTGGGAAGCTATATATGCCTAAGTCGGACGAGGCCGATTCCTTGCCTAAAACGGAAAAAATCTTTAAGGATTTTAAGACCTCTCGAACAGCGACCAGCTCTCACCACATCATGTCAGTCAGTTTTCGGCTTTCTCTACTGAGGTGCTCGTCCGGAAGAACCGGGACACAATCGCAGTAGTTCTCCCTGCGCTACCTTAGCCGATATAATGGAACATAAGGTACCGAAACAAGGGAGCCGGGCTAACCCAACTGTGGACCCAAGACATGATTCGGAGCTGATGCATATAGTGCTATAAGTTCGGGGTGCCGCACTGTTGAAAGTGTTCGGACTTTGCTTGCCGTATTGCGGGGCGCCATAGGAAGCCCCTGGAAAAATAAAAGTAACAAAGTGTACGGATGCAATAGGAAATAAACATTTATGGGGAAAATGTGTAGATAGGAATAATAAGCTGACGCTATATATGATCTCCCATTGATGAATAATACGTTTAAGTGTATGTTTACAATGGGTGCGTTTAAGCAGCAGTAAATAGGACTATTTAACATGTCCTATCCAAGGGCAGGCTGCATGTAGGTATATAAAACAAGCATAACGATCATGAACAGATTCCACCTGGGTATTTCCTTTTGTGCGCAGAGCCTGTTACCTCCTTGGTTTTCTCTCGTATGTAAGTCCGACAATCCGGCTCTTCTGAAGAGGCTGCTATAAAGCAATGTCCTGAAAGATAAAGGGGGGGTTATGAAGGTATGTTGCGGTGATACCGCACTGTTGACTGAGTCACTGCTGACCCTCCGCCTGTGCCCATGGTATTTTGAGTGCGTAATTGTGTACGCGTAGCACGAATGCTGCTTTGATAGGGCTTGAGCGGAGGCCAGACTGCTAGTCGCGATCTTGGCGTGCCTGGTGATACTGTTGCCAGGTGCTCCGGACTCGCTTGACGGTGCTCGAGATTGTCGTCGCCGGATTGGTGGTTTGTCGGAGGAGGCCGCATTGTACTTCCACTGCGAGGGCTGCAATATGCTCTTATGTACGGAGAGAGCGGTCCATATTTCTGTTGACTATTATGACTCCGCGTGGTTCTGGCATCTTGATCTTGAGGTATGCGTAGTGTGGTACCGCAATGAACTAGCGAATGCGGTTCATCCGAGCAGTGCGTGGTAACCACTACAGAAAAGGACGATGTCGAAGATTAACTCTTCGCTTCGGAAGTTATCCGGAGATCCGAAGACCACTTCCAATGTTATAGAGCCCGTACAACGGGCCTCTACTCTAGGAATTACACCTTTGAAGGTGGTTTTGGTGGGCTTGATCCTTGAAGGTTCGATGCCCATTTTGCGCACTATGTCCTGATAAAGCAGGTTCAGGCTGCTGCCTCCATCCATGAGGACTCGTGTGAGGGGAAATCCGTCTATGATTGGGTCTAGAACCAATGCGGCTGAGCCGCCGTGACGGATGCTGGTAGGGTGATCCCTACGATCAAAGGTGATCGGGCAAGCTGACCATGGGTTGAATTTGGGGATGACTGGCTCCATCGCATAGACGTCCCGTTCCCGCTTGGGAATGTGAGTGGCGTAGATCATGTTGACCGTTTTCACCTGGGGGGGAATTTCTTCTATCCCCCTGTGTTCGGACACCGGGGCTCTTCGTCATTGTCGCTGTGCAGCCCCTTGTCCTTGTTTTCAGTGTTTATTTTACCGGCCTGTTTGAACACCCAACAATCTCTATTAGGGTGGTTGGCTGGCTTATCTGGGGTGCCATGAATTTGGCACGGGCGTTCTAGTATGTGGTCCAGATTGAATGGTCCCTGATTATTTTTTTTGAGCGGTTTCTTCCGCTGACCGGATTTGGATCCACTGAATCCGGCTTTAACTGCCGTGTCTTCGGTGTTGTCGCCGTTGTTCTGTCGCTTGTGTCTGTTGAGCCGTGCCTTGCCATTATTGTCACGGACGTCTGAAGTGCCAGAATGTGGCGTAGTGCTACTGCGAGCCAACTAGCTGTCCTCGCTCGCGCAAAAGCGGGTCATTAGTGTCATGAGAGCTGCCATGGACTTGGGTTTCTCCTGGCCGAGGTGTCGTGCGAGCCACTCGTCGCGGATATTATGCTTAAAGGCCGCCAGGGCTTCGGCGTCCGGACAGTCAACTATTTGTTTCTTTTTAGTTCGGAACCGAGTCCAGAATTTCCTGGCTGATTCTCCGGGCTATTGAGTAATGTGGCTCAAGTCATCGGCGTCCGGTGGTCGCACATATGTGCCTTGGAAGTTGTCGAGGAATGCGTCTTCCAGGTTTTCCCAACTGCCAATGGAATTTGCGGGCATGCTGTTTAGGCAATGCCGGGCGGGTCCTTTGAGCTTAAGGGGAAGATACTTGATGGCGTGTAGATCGTCTCCGCGTGCCATGTGAATGTGGAGAAGGAAGTCTTCAATCCATACTGCGGGGTCTGTTGTGCCATCGTATGATTCGATGTTTATGGGTTTGAACCCTTCTGGGAATTCATGATCCATCACTTCATCGGTGAAGCAGAGGGGGTGTGCGGCGCCTCTATGCCGGGCTATGTCACGACGCAGTCCGACTAAGTCTGGTTGATTGCATTCGGCCCGACCGGATTTACTGTTAGTGTGTCCGGTATGACGGTCATCTTCATGTGCTGCAGTGCGCCCCCGTGATCCGTAGATCGATCTTGGTTGTCCTGCGTTGTTGTCCAATCTGTGTCGCAGGTCCTGAGTATTGCCCCGGGCCGTAGTAAACTGGCGCGGGGGTGCGGGTTGGTATTTGGGATGATATGTCATTTTATCCCGGCCATGAGGTGGCCGGTCAGTCGTGTAGCGCTCGAGTCCATATTCCTCGGCTGCCAGGACTTCTGTCCATCTGTTTGTGAGCAGGTCTTGATCAGCTTGAAGCTGCTGCTGCTTCTTCTTCAGGCTCCTTGCAGTGGCAATAAGCCGGTGCTTGAAGCGCTCCTGCTCCACGGGATCCTCAGGCACGCCGAACTCATCATCGCCGAGGCCAATCTCGTCTTTGGAGGGGGGCATGTAGTTGTCCTCCTCCGGATACCCGTCCGTCGCTTGTTCATCTGGACTGTCCTGCCCATCCTCCTGCTCAGCCTACCCAAAGGCGGGCTGATCGGGGTTGTATTCATCTTCGGCACCGTCCGGATTTTTTTCGTCTCCGGTGCCGGTATTGCTGTGGCGGGGCTTGGAGCGGCGCTGGCGACGCCCCTGCTTTGCTTTCTTCTTGGAGGGGTTATCCTCCATTGCCTCATCGCCATTGGTTTCCTTAGGCGTGTCCATCATATATATGTCATATGAAGAGGTGGCTATCCACCGCCCCGTGGGTGGTGGTTCCTGTTCTTCTCCTGCATCGTCGTCCAAACCGTCGATGTCTTCGGAGTCGAAGTCAAGCACGTCAGTCAAATCATCGACCATGGCTATGAAGTGGGTGGTGGGTGGGCAACGAATTCCTTCATCGCTAGCTTCCCACTCGAGCCGGACATAGTTCGGCTGAGAGCCTCCTGACAAAGAGAGAGACTTTAATGAATTCAGCATGTCGCCAAAGGGCGAGTTCTGGAAGACATCCGCGGCGGTAAACTCCATTACCTGAGCCCAACCAGGCTCGGAGGGCTCAGGAGCGCGCGGACTAGAACCTACAACCGGATACGAGTCCGGGGGTCCGGAATGACAGGCATCCCTAGAGGTGAGGCCTGGGTTCGGCTCTACCGCCGATGAGTGTGCGGCCTGCGGGGCGGGGTCCATCCACCCGTCCTTGGGCCACGCAGTCTGCTCCGGATTTAGGTCCGGGGATACTGCAGGGGCGATATCCCGAGCACTGTCCAACAGCAGGTCTAGGCCATGCTCATCGTGACTGTCCAACGCTCCTGGCATAGGCCAAATTCCGTCGAAGATCAGGTCTCCGTGGATATCTGCCGTATAGTTCAGGTTTCCGAACCTGACCTAGTGGCCAGGAGCATAGCTGTCGATCTGCTCCAGATGGCCAAGCGGATCGGCCCGCAGTGCGAAGCCGCCGAACACAAAGATCTGTCCAGGGAGAAAAGTCTCGCCTTGGACCGTGTTCTTGACAATTGAAGGCGCCATCGAGCCTCACAGCAGCGACACAGAGGAACTCTCAATGAAAGCACCAATGTCGGTGTCAAAACCGGCGGATCTCGGGTAGGGGGTCCCGATCTGTGCGTCTTAGGCTGATGTTAACAGAAAGCAAGGGACACAATGTTTACCCAGGTTTGGGCCCTCTCGATGGAGGTAAAACCCTACTTCCTGCTTGACTAATATTGAATATATGAGTAGTACAAGAGTAGATCTACCACGAGATCGTAGAGGCTAAACCCTAGAAGCTAGCCTATGATGATTATGATTGTAATTGTGATCGGCCTTCTAAGGACCATCCTCTCCGGTTTATATAGACACCGGAGAGGGCTAGGGTTTACACGGAGTCGGTTACAAGGAAGGAAATATAATATCCGGATCGCCAAGCTTGTCTTCGACGCAAAGGAGAGTCCCATCCGGACACGGGACGGAGTCTTGAGTCTTTTATCTTCACGCTCCAATAGTCCGGACGATGTGTATAGTCCGGCTGTCCGGATACCCCCTAATCCAGGACTCCCTCAATTGCCTTAACAACCAACCCAGTATTACGTAGGAACGTGCTTTTGGCACTGTTAGTGGACACGTACTAACCCACTGCAGCAAGAGCTGACATTGCGGTTATAGTTGCCTCGCCACCTTCAGAAGGTGGCGGTTCCACCATTTTTTCCATAGCTCGTTGAAAAGTTGAGTTTTTACATTAGTAGTACCAGAACAGAAGATATTAAGGAGCCAGCAAAACCAAACAAAATAGCTTTGGTCTATATACATAACTTATTCTGGTGAACCCATGTAAAGTATTAGTTGTATTTTATTGCAAAGTACTCCCTCCGTCCCAAAATAATTGTCTCAAGCTTAGTACAACTTTGTACTAGAGTTAGTACAAAGTTGAGACACTTATTTTGGGACGGAGGGAGTACACAATAAAACCAGGTTCCAAACATATGACCATGTACCATCGCTAATGTATTGTCTATTTATTCACATTGTATTGAGGGCTAAGGATAAAGAGACGAAGTTTATAATACGGTAAGCATAGTATGACATCATTCATATCACAAAACAACTGAGAACAGACAAACAGGCAATTGTAACGTTGTGTGGGCAAGTCCAGCACGGAACTAGATTACAGGTCAAGATCAAAGGAACACCACTCCTCTCTTTTAAACCTTGTAAGGTGCAATGATACGCTAAGAAATTGTGTATAAAATTGAAAAGAGTAATAGACATTGGCTGCAAACCATGCAGTTCAAGGCACAAGTCAGAGTAAGTAGTAGTTAAAAGGCATGAGGATTAAGGACTTACAACAGCGGCTTTGACTGATGTAGTCATGCCCTTCTTCTTGCTGGTGTGACAGTCCTTGAAGATTTCCACAACACTTGGTTCAGGTACTTTTTGGTCCTTGCGGGCTTTCCTCTGCATATGGAACAAGTCAATATAGATCTGATAATATGATACAGCAAAAGGAGTGAAACAACAGCTAATTAAGAGAACCTCGCAGTGTGCAATATAGCTACGAGATCCTGTCGTCTGTTGGAATTTCACTTTCGTATGGTTGACCTGATTCTTTGAACAGTTCACCTACAAGAAGATAGATTTGTGTGGCACATGCATAAATAGGACTTCAACATGTGATCTGGTCACATATATATAATGTACCTGATACTTCGGATCAGACCAGTGTTTAACGAGGCCCCTTCTGTCTTCATCCAATATATTTTTCACTGGAGATGTTTGGGAAAGTTCACTGTTAGCCTTGCCTTCAAAGTGAGTTTTCCTCAAGTTATACCGATACCGCCGCAGAGAAGACTTGAAAACATGGGTGCAAGCTTGTCTGGTTGCATCATCTTGGCTATCCAACTTGAACCTCATCTGTTGAAAATTATGGGAGTCTCATTATCAGCAACTTAGAAAGTATGGGACACAGCAAGACGATATTACTAGTTTCCATACATAACCATACTTATAGATAAATGGTTGAGGAAGGTGTTGAACTGGGTTTCGTCTTTGTCATTCATGTACTGAATCCATGTTGGGAGGATACGTACATGACACCTAACGGCAACCGTTGCCTCTGATACTAACTTGGCTGACTCTGTGGCATCATGGGCCTTTTTAAACCTGCCTCAAAATGGATCTCCATTCTTCCTCCTCTAGATTTAGTTAACCTATCGAGCATTATCCCTGATGTGTGTTTCCTCTTGCGCCTAGGTGCTAGTCCAAAAACAAACATAGGAAGTGTTAGTGTACATCAAACTATGAGACTACATATAAATAAGCATGCAACTGTAACTTGACTCCAGCAACTACCTTCTTGCTGTTGAAGCTCACAAGGTTCATTGATCTTGCCAACTCGTCTTGTGTCAAGAGTGCTTGGGAAGTAGTGTCAGGTGGAAAGGGAGCTTGGGAACATGTTGCTAGCTCAGTTGATGCACAAGTAACTCGTGCAACTGGTAGTACTGTGGAAGGTGTTGCAAGAACTAGGGTTGTCTCTGCTTGTTTGGTGGCAGCTATTTGTTTCTGTTTGGCTTTTTCTACAGCCCATGTAGCATGGGATACCCTGTTTGTAGAATTTTCCGCTGGATTTTGACCTTCTATTGCACCATCAGTACCAGTAGAATCTTCAGGATTCTCCCGCTTCCCATTCCTTCCCATTCTGTGTTTCTTCCTCTTTCTCTGTGCCATGTTAAGTCAAGCCGACAAGAAAAATGAATAACAATTTAGTTCTTTAGAACAAATTGATGCGTGATACACACGAACTGAACTTTGATGTTAGACAACCACATGATAGGAGGATGTAATATGTACGAAAAACTGGACGGAAGAGGTAACCAGAACTATGATGTGTAAACTAAGTAGAAGACATTTCACTAAATTAGAAGCAATGCAATGGAAGGTAGACACCATATGAAAGATGATACAAATATCACTCTGCCCAGTTAACAGTGTCTCATCATAAATGGCGTTTAAACAAATGTGAAGCAGTACAAGAAATAAATCATATGCAAGATGCAAACAACATCACACTACCAAGTTACAGGTCTCTCGTCATTAGTGCCATTGCATATTCACAACATTGCATATTCACAGTCTGTGATGTGTAAACTAAGGATAAGGCATTTCAACAAGTTAGAAGCAATAAAAGCTAGACACCATATGAAAGATGCAACGAATATCACTCTACCAAGTTAAAACTGTTTTGTCATAAGTGCCATTTCAACAAATTAGTAGTACAATCTAGAAAAGAATGCGAGATGTAACCTATATCACACTCTGAAGTCAAACTTGTCTTATGATAAGTGATTGCTGTGGGTTACACAACAGTAGTAATTTGATGTAAGAACATGGTGTGATAGACAGATATTGTATGTTCTAGAAACAGGAACACGTGTCTTATTCATGTATAATGTGTAAAGTAAGCAGATGGAATTCAACAAAATTAGAGGCAATACAAGCTAGACATTACACATAACATGCAACCACATATAACAGTGCCAAGTTAGAGGGAGCACTGGTGATGGTGCACTAGGAGAGACGTGATCATCATAAACACAGCTACGTTGAGTGCCTATGCATGTGTTGTCTTGGAAATCATCTTGGGGGATGGAGGAGTAGAAACTGTAGGGGCCCTCCATTTGGAAGGAGCACCTTTATCCGCTGCCTTGCTACCTTCCTTCCGCTTTGTTGATTTTGAAATGTCAAGTAAAACCAACAAGAAAAAGCAATAAAATTCTCTCTTTGGAACTCATTCATGCATGATACTGACAATCACTACTTTGATGTAAGGCAAACACATGATACCAAGATGGAATATGTACGAAAAACAGGATGTCATGGCATGTTCACAACTATTTGTGTAAACTAATCAAAAACCATTCCAACAAATAAGAAGCAATTTAAGCTAGACACCACATGAAAGATGCAACCAATATGACTCTGCCAAGATAAAAGTGTCCCATCATAAATGGAATTTCAAAAAATTAGAAGCAGCGCATGCTATAAATCATATGAAAGATGCAACTAATATCGCGCTGCATATACTAAAGGTGTCTCGTCATATTGATTGATGCGGGATACAAAAAAGTAATAGTTTTATATAAGGACATGCTTAATAGACAGATGTACTATGTACTAAATACAGGAAGGCATGTCACATTAACAGGTATAATGTATAAGCTAAGCACAATAGCACATGCAGTTTAACCAGATTGGAAGAATTACAATCTAGACACCATATGCAACATGCAACCACATATCACGCTACCAAGTTAGAGCAAGCACCTGCGATGATAGTGTAGGGGAAATGCGGTAATCAACTACAGAGCTATGTTCACTATCTTCATCTAGCCTTGTTGTTTCTTGAGAATCATGTCGGGAGGCTGACGCTGCATTCTTTAAATCAGGAGTAGTCCACTTGCCTGAGTGTCTCATCATATGTGATTGATGAGGAATACACAAGAACATTAGTTTGATGTAAGAACATGGTTAATACATAGATGTACTAGTATGTACCAAAAACAGAAAGGCATGTCATATTCAAAGGTATAATGTGTAAGCTAAACAAATGCAATTTAACCAAATTGGAAGCAATACAAGCTAGACATCCAGCTGGAGTGGTGAGCATGATCATCTAGGACCTGAGAGCCTGGTGGGAGGCGAGCTGCTTCGCCACCATCGCGGCTCTTTAGTTGGCTTCCAGGTGATGCATGTCTTTGCTGGGCTTGTCACTAGCTCGGCCAGTGCCCTGACTAGCTATTTGTCTTCTAGTGCTCACGGGATGGTGGTTCATGTAAAAATATCTTTCCTTATCTTAATAAAGACCGACTTCGGCCTTTCGAATACAAGCTAGACACCATATGGAACATGCAACCACATGACAACGCGAAGTTAAAGAAAGCGCCTGGGATGGTGGTTCATTGCGAGCGAGGTCATCAACTCCAGAGCTACGTTTACCGTCTCCATCTGCCGACACTTCACCCTTTATAGCGCTGTAACATGTCGTGCCTACCCGCGTAGAAAGCTAGAGCGACTTCTTTCTTTTCTTTTCTGCTTCTCTCGGGGCAGACTCTGAAATACCCTTGCATAAAAACACAATAGTGAGAGTATGGGTGAAGTGTGTGCAGAACTAGTGCACTGTAAAAGTAGCAGATAGCAGGTGGCTGGAAAATAACTGACAGGAGACATATGATAGCTCTATAACATTGCATGGCAAACAAAATTAAATTCTACTATGTATGATTTTGTAATATATGAGCATAGGAAATGCAGGTACTCCTCCAACACACCACCACAAGTGGTCATATCAAGATAACAGTCGACTGAAAATAAATAGGCTAGTCGATTTTTTAATGAACCGTCCGATCTATAAGGAACGGGCAGATGGCCTTCGTCTACCTCCTGCCAGTCACTATTGACGATCTTTCTTGAACCGCCACCGACCACTGGCCCAGACCCCTGCCTCCGCCGCCGCGCCCTCCCCTCGACCTCACACCACCGCCGTGCTTGGCAGCGCCCCCAGGCCATCCCTTTAATCCGGGCCGACCTCCAGATCGGGCGCCAGTAGCTCTAGGCCCCACACGCCCCTAAGATAAACATCGAGGTGTGATAATCCACAAGTGTAGGGGATCGCAATAGCTTTCGAGGGTAAAGTATTCAACCCAAATTTATTGATTTGACACAAGGGGAGCCAAAGAATATTCTTGAGTATTAGCAGTTGAGTTGTCAATTCAACCACACCTAGATAACTTAGTATCTGCAGCAGAGTATTTAGTAGCAAAGTAATATGATAATAAAGGTAACGGTAACAAAAGTAATGTTTTTGGGTTTTGTAGTGACTGTAACAATAGCAACAGAAGAGTAAATAAGTGAAGCACAATATGTGAAAAGCTCGTAGGCATTGGATCAGTGATGTATAATTATGTCGGATGCGGTTCCTCATGTAATAGCTATAACATAGGGTGACACATAACTAGATCCAATTCATCAATGTAATGTAGGCATGTATTCTGAATATAGTCATACGTGCTTATGGAAAAGAACTTGCATGACATCTTTTGTCCTACCCTCCCGTGGCAGCGGGGTCCTAGCGGAAACTAAGGGATATTAAGGCCTCCTTTTAATAGAGAACCGGAACAAAGCATTAGCACATAGCTAGTGAATACATGAACTCCTCAAACTATGGTCATCACCGAGAAGTATCCCGAGTATTGTCACTTTGGGGTTCTCGTGTCATAACTCATAATAGGTGACTATAGACTTGCAAGATAGGATCAAGAACACACATATATTCATGAAAACATAATAGGTTCAGATATGAAATCATGGCACTCGGGCCCTAGTGACAACCATTAAGCATAGCAAAGTCATAGCAACATCAATCTCAGAACATAGTGGATACTAGGGATCAAACCCTAACGAAACTAACTTGATTACATGGTAAATCTCATCCAACCCATCACTGTCTAGCAAGCCTACGATGGAATTACTCACGCACGGCGGTGAGCATCATGAAATTGGTGATGGAGGATGGTTGATGATGACGACAATGATGGATCCCCCTCTCCGGAGCCCCGAATGGACTCCAGATCAGCCCTCCCGAGAGAGATTAGGGCTTGGCGGAAGCTCTATATCGTAAAACACGATGAAACTTTCTCTTTGATTTTTTTCTCCGCGAGACGGAATATATGGAGTTGGAGTTCAGGTCGGCGGAGCCTCAGGGGGCCCACAAGACAGGGGGCGCTCCCAGGGGGGAGGGCGTGCCCCCCACCCTCGTGGACAGGGTGTGGGCCCCTTGGTCTTGATTCTTTCTCCAGTATTTTTTATGTTTTCCAAAAAGTGCCTCTGTGGATTTTCAGGACATTCCGAGAACTTTTGTTTTCTACACATAAAACAACATCATGGCAGTTCTGCTGAAAACAGCGTCAGTCCGGGTTAGTTTCATTCAAATCATGCAAGTTAGAGTCCAAAACAAGGGCAAAAGTGTTTGGAAAAGTAGATACGTTGGAGACGTATCAACGGGAACGGAGGGGGAGATCGAGGGGGAAGCAGCAGGAGCTCACAACGAGTGCAGAGGTGGCCTCGGAGTGCTCGGGGAAGCACTGGAGCGAGCAGGGCAGCGAGAGGGATCTCCGGCGGCCGGTGATGAAGATGATGAAGATGGCATTGACGCAGGGCCTCCGGCGAGGCGTGGCTGGACGGAGGGGACGACGACGCCGTGGCGGAGCTCAGAGACTCGACAGGGAGGCGAGGGAAGCACGGTGGCCGTGGCAACATCGATCGGCGGCGATGGTTGCGCTCGGCGTGAGAGGAAGAGAGAGCAGGGGAGGGGAGAGGCACGGGAGAGAGTGAGAGGGGGCCAGGGGGTGCGTGGCGTCTCCGTGGCGTCATCTAGGAGCACCGGGGAGGAGCCAGGTAGGTAGGAAGGGAGGAGGTGGCCTGCGCGGGGCGGCCACGTGCCTCCGTCCTTCTGACAGGGGAGGAAGACGATAGGGGGGAAGCGGTGGTGGGCTGGGCCGGCGAGTTGCAGTGCTGGGCCGGTTGGTGGTGCCAGGTAAGTTACTTCTCTCTCTCTCTCTTTCATTTTCTTTTCTATTTCTGTTATTTTGTTTTGATTTAGTTTGGAAACTAAACCATTTTAAAACTTTGTGTAAATTTTTATGTGAGCTCAAAGAGCTAGTCCAAGGTCACATGCAAACTTACAAAATATTTGAACATTATTTCTTATATAGCAAAAATAATTCCAACCCAAATATATTATTGATTTAAATCAAAGACCCAAATTAAATTATTTCTGTGACTCCAAAAATATTGGTTTGAAATTTACCTCGTGCCAATATTTTCATAGAATAACAGGAACATTTTCTTGGACTCATTTGATGAGTTTTAAATGTTGGTTATTTTTAGCGGTTTTTCTAAGGCTTTTGAAAATTCCTCGATTCAAGTTTCATTTGAATTTAAACATGATGCTCACATGGAAACTAGCATAGGTCAGACCAGAATTAGGGATGTGACAACTCACCCACACTAAACAAGAATCTCGTCCCGAGATTCAAGACGTGAGGTAAGAAGACAATGGGACACTAAGTATCACAAACTTGATGATCCAACTGTCTTCTCGAGGGTGTTGATTTGTTGACTCAAATCGATCTTGACGTCTTTGCTTGCAAGGTCTTCATCCAACACGATGATGACAGAAGGAGAATCTACAGAAAACGATCTCCTTGAAGATCGAGTATTCAAGATCAACTCATGGAGTGAGAGGTAAGAACATCTCTCGAGCTGAGATACGAAGCATTCATCCAAAGGGATGGAGTGGAACAGATGTCGAAGGTTCACTAGGTAGACAACAATTCCACACTTAAGAAGGTGGTAATCGGTTGTCAATGTAGCGAGGAGTTGAGTTGCCATGATACCACAACGAGACACCTTAGGGATGGTGACTCGTAGATATATCCCCTTAAGTGGCAAAAAGAATTACCTTTGATTCAGAGATCATTGAAACTCTTTATACCAGCCTAAGGCAAATCAAAATCGATCATTTGAAGGAGTCCGAAAGAATGACATTCTCGAGCCAGAATGGATGATGTGGACTACCTTGTTGAAGACAACACAAGGGATGATTTTGCTTATCATCGGAAATGGATGGAACCCATGGTAGGACCACTTTGAGGATGATCCCAATCAGTAATTACTGTGAAGGGTAGTCCATAGTAGGATGGCACAATGGCGGTGCAAGCTAGGAACAAAATGCAAATACTGGGAATGATTCTAGTAACTGGAGAGAACTCAGCAAACGAGAGTGAGTCCACTGTTGAAAATTTATAGCATAATCGAGGAAACTAGGAGCAATCCCAGTTAGTGCCAATGATAACACCTAGTGCTTGTGCGTGCTCTCAAGAACTTGAGCATTTCTATATTCGTTAAGGTTTTACCAACATCCATGTCAAGGATCCTGGCAACACAACATACTACCATGATGAGTATTGGTGGAGGAAGCAGATGCAAGGAGGACAACACCTTCTCAAATTTCACCTTAGCGAGGCCAAGGGGACAAAATCTGGATGATCGACCGAGAGACATTTAGCACTCCGCTTCTAATGTTCTCCTTGATGTGCTAGTGCAACCCATTAATTAAAATGGTTTGGTACCCAGAACATCAAGTAAAAGGTCGGACTTCAGGAGCACAAGAATCCATAAGGAATAACTATGGAGTAAATCCTATGAAATCCTCATGGGGAGGTGGCCAACTTCCTCAATCAAGATACTACAATAATGGGTCTTCCGGTTGGGTGTGTTGGCCACGACATCCACTTTACCGGGTTACAGAGAGACGAATATTGTAGTTCTTGGGAAACATTCCAATCATCATATTTGCCTGAGATTCAGATCTGGTTGGTGTCAGAATATTCCAGACTCATCAAGTCTAGATAGAAAAGGAAAGTTTTCAACACAAATCAACGAGATGACATTGCGAGATTCTCGGGGAATGAAATACGATAGCAAGCTCAATAACATGAGCTGGTTTTGCTACAACATGTGAACACGTTGTCCGAGACAAGCATGACCACACAGTAGTCTTATAATAAAACACTATCGAGTTCAGGAGGGGAACCATCATCGAGGATATTGAAGTCCTTGCATAAGTCTTGCTCTTAAGAAGGAACTTCTTCTCCTTGAACAAATCAATCAGTGGCTTGGTGTGCTAGGAATACATATAGAATGAAGGTTGCAAGTCTCCGAACCACAGAATACTTCGCACGTATGCATGACCGATTTGGGATGATTCCAAAGGAAGCAACATTGACTTTCTCGAATCCACGGCAGCAACTTGCATCAAATGCACATGAACTGGAGGAAGTCACTTCTTACATCCGAACATATGCTTCATGAGCTAGCATGAAGAAATGCTTATAGAAGTTTCCAATACTAGTTGGATGTTCAACACGAATTATGGAGGAGATAAAATGCTGCTGATGGGCTCAACAACAAGTCATCGGGATTTCCATATGAATGGAATTCCATAATTATGAGATCAAGTGATAGCATTGGTCAGAACCAAAAGATATAACGGTGTATGCTCGAGGAAAATCCACAAGTAAGAAAACATTACGAACATCATTGGTTCTGATTTGATTTGAGGATAGCACACACTCAAATCAAAGATTTGTGAAGATGATAAGTCCATCAACTAATCACGAAGATCAATCAATGAAGATATTATCTTTCTTCAACACACACACACAAGGATATCCCTTGGAGATGAGCTAAGTTAGGTAAGCGTTTATCTTCCAACTCTCCAAGTTGTTGTTTAGCTTAACCAACTAGCTCAGTGGTATCCAACACAGATTCTTCGAGAAGGTGTGGTGCATAGAGAATCCAACTTGATCACAAGCTTAACATAGCGGTCAGGTGACAACCTGGTGATATTTCTGAGAAGACATTCAGAAAATCACGAAGCACCACATGTTACTAAGCTCGAGAACAATCTTGCTTTTTAGGGCAAGATTATATGATCAACAGAGTGAGGGATTGATACAATCCTAACTCATTGGTCTGAGGGTACACCGGAAATAAGGACTAGCTAGGTAGCACGATCAATCTTAGAATGATGATTCCATAGCCAACACACTAAGAATGAGATTTTCGTCCATTAACCACTAAGCAACATGGTTGCTAGGGGTATTGATTTCACACATCACGATTCACTTGTCGGCATTCCGGTTGCGACAACACGGAACCGAGGAACGAATAATGATGGCGAAGAGTATCACTACATCAAGAATTCATAAGAGAGGGTGCAGTTCTGATGACATTCCTAACATAAAGTGGGTAATACTTCAGGGTAGAACAGAGCAAAAGCTGGATTGGCAGTTGATCTGCGGAATACAACTACTTTGACTCATTCCTGGATATGGAAGAGGTACTGGAGTTTTTTTCTCCTAGTCATTCCGGAATAGAATGGCTTGATGGACCACAAGAGTAATACACATTGATAACACAGGTGCACGTCTACTCTTGACTATCAATTGATAGACGAGGGCCACAAAAAAACTAAAGAGGGACAATCCCAGAAGAACATATGATTTTCTGAGTTGTGGATGCATGGATTAGCATGTCGAACAAGTTCAACATATTTCTTCCAAATAACCCATGTAGAAAAGGTAGAACTGGCAGAGTAACAGCATAGAATCGAGAAATCGTCAAGAGCACTCTGGTTGTGATCTTTCGGTTCAACGAGGAACTTCTTCCATAAGCGGTTCATAGTATTTGGAAGAAGGAAATACCACGAACCTCGAGGACTAATGCAAAGGTTACTAATAACCTAAAGGAACGAGCAAACACTATCAACATGAGGTGAGTAGGGTGGATCTCGCGTTCAAAAACCCAGGAATACAATACCTACTAACTAAATTGCATCACATGATGCTTTCAAGAATGATGGCCAGAATGATCACCCTGGAAACACAAAACATGGCTAGATTACTAGGTGACACTCTAGACACCTAGGGTCATAATAATAGCTCCAACATATATATCGAGGCAGCAAAGTACCTCAACCCACTGACTAGTGTGGTTAATCTGACCAAAAAACATCGAAACCAGAGGGAAAGGATTTTGCAAATGCATCCGATTGATTAGAAACCTAGGATGACTCGGACAGCATAATGGTTGTAAATGCTCAAAGAGATTGGAGACATGCTACAAAAATGGTGGCATAGCCACTCAGAAGCACAATATCAAGGTTTCGAGATCAACAGCTATCATACGGAAGTAGTAGGAACTGAACTGAGGCTTAAATCCAACAATTCTATAAGTCTACGGATTAGTAACATGTGATCCTGGTAGGAAGAAGGGAAAGCCTAGTTCCTTAACCCCGTAGGAAAGATAGGATGACTCATATCAGAAGGGCATAAGGTAAAGGAGTAAAAAGAGCCTTACATTCCCATCCCATAATCAATTCGCCTACATATAACTAAAGCATTTCTAGACTCAACTTTGACCAGTCTGGCTTGGTAATCCTACAAGCAGTCAGGCTCTGATACCAAAGCTGTCAGGACCCCGACTCAACGCCACACCAATCTAGCATGTAACACCTCATATCACTGTTGGAAATGTGCCCTAGAGGCAATAATAAAATGATTATTATTATATTTCCTTGTTCATGATAATTGTCTATTATTCATGCTATAATTGTGTTATCCGGAAATCGTAAAACATGTGTGAATACATAGACCACAACATGTCCCTAGAGAGCCTCTAGTTGACTAGCTCGTTGATCAACAAATAGTCTTGGTTTCCTGACTATGGACATTGGATGTCATTGATAACGGGATCACATCATTAGGAGAATGATGTGATGGACAAGACCCAATCCTAAGCATAGCACAAGATCGTGCAGTTCGTTTGCTAGAGATTTTCCAATGTCAAGTATCATTTCCTTAGACCATGAGATCGTGTAACTCCCGGATGCCGTAGGAGTGCTTTGGGTGTACCAAACATCACAACGTAACTGGGTGACTATAAAGGTATACTACATGTATCCCCGAAAGTATCTGTTCGGTTGACACTGATCGATACTGGGATTTGTCACTTTGTATGACGGAGAGGTATCTCTGGGCCCACTCGGTAATGCATCATCGTAATGAGCTCAATGTGACCAAGTGGTTGGTCACGGGATCATGCATTATGGTACGAGTAAAGTGACTTGCCGGTAACGAGATTGAACAAGGTATTGGGATACCGATGATCGAATCTCGGGCAAGTAACATACCGATTAACAAAGGGAATTGTATACGAGATTACTTGAATCCTCGACATCGTGGTTCATTTGATGAGATCATCGTGGAACATGTGGTAACCAACATGGGTATCCAGATCCCGCTGTTGGTTATTGGCCGGAGAGCTGTCTCGGTCATGTCTGCGTGATTCCCGAACCCGTAGGGTCTACACACTTAAGGTTCAGTGACGCTAGGGTTGTAGAGATATTAGTATGCGGGAACCTGAAAGTTGTTCGTTGTCCCGGATGAGATCTCGAACGTCACGAGGAGTTCCGGAATGGTCCGGAGGTGAATATTTGTATATAGGAAGTCCAGTTTCGGCCACCGGGAAAGTTTCGGGGGTCACCAGTATTGTACCGGGACCACCGGAAGGGTCTCGGGGGTCCACCGGGTGGGGCCACCTATCCCGGAGGGCCCCATGGGCTGAAGTGGGAAGGGAACCAGCCCCTGGTGGGCTGGTGCGCCCCCCTTGGGCTTCCCCCTGCGCCTAGGGTTGGAAACCCTAGGGGTGGGGGGCGCCCCACCTGACTTGGGGGGAAAGTCCCCCCTTTGCCCCCCCCTTGATATTGGATCTCTAGGGGGCCGGCGCCCCATCCAGGTCCCCTATATAAAGAGGGGGAGGGAGGGCTGCGCACCCCCGCAACACCTCTCCCTCTCGCTGAGCTTGGCGAAGCCCTGCCGAGAATCCTCGCTACTTCCACCACCACGCCGTCGTGCTGCTGGATCTCCACCAACCTCTCCTTCTCCCTTGCTGGATTAAGAAGGAGGAGACGTCTTCCCCAACCGTACTTGTGTTGAACGCGGAGGTGCCGTCCGTTCGGCACTAGGATCTTCGGTGATTTGGATCACGGCGAGTACGACTCCCTCAACCCCATTCTCTTGAACGCTTCCGCTCGCGATCTACAAGGGTATGTAGATGCACTCCTCTCTCTCGTTGCTAGATGACTCCATAGATTTATCTTGGTGAAGCATAGAAATTTTTTATTTTCTGCAACGTTCCCCAACAATCACTTTGCGGCCTCACGCACGGTATTCCCACGGGTGTCGCCTTACCTTGCCCGGGACCGTTTGCACCTATTGGCACACATATATGATAGTGTCGCTAGCATCCATATGACAAGGAGCCCGAGCTGACATGGCTAGTCATGAACCCAAAGTGGCACTAACTTACAGGGACAGGCATACATGACCCAGCAACGAACGTGTCGGTCATCAGCGAGTGAATCCGGACTGTAGCAACTGGGCTAGCAGGACTCCAGTAAACCGGGCTGTAGCAGGCTAATAGGTCTCCGGTAGACACCGCATGACATTTCCCCGAAGGGACAGACACAGGAACGAAGAAGGACACATGCCGGCAGCCTAAGTGTACCGGAGCAGTAGCAAGCTACCAAGGCTAAGTGGAAGCACTAGGAGACATTTCCCGGTAAGAGAGGCTACCAAGGATAAACAACTAGATAGTCAGATCCCACACATACCAAGCATTTCAATAACCTACACACAATATCCTCGATATGTGCAAATACAACATGGCATCACAACATGACTCTACAACTCAAGTATTTATTCATTAGGCTCCAAGGAGAGAGATATTACAAACATGGGTCTCATGACCCAACATTCAGAGCATACAAGTCAAAGCACAAGCGGAAGCTTAACATGTCTGAGTACAGACATCTACAAATGAAAAAGGCTGAGAAGCCTAACTATCTACAAGATCCTGCCGAGGGCACAAGATCGTAGCTGAGGTAACAAGCTAAACGTCGAAGTCCACGCGGAAATACTAGTGAGACTGAAGTCTCTCTGCAAAAACATAAAATAGGCAAACGTGAGTACAAATGTACCCAACAACACATACATCAGAACTATCTACATATGCATGATTATCAACAAAGGGGATGGTGGGGTTTAACTGCATCAAGCCAGCTTTGACTCGGTGGCTATCCTGAACTACGACTGCAAGTAACTCTTTTGAGGTGGCACACACGAGTCCACATATTCACCATATCAATACACCACTATGGATCCACTCCTGTCTCCCAACGAGAACGCCATCCATAGCACTCACGCTTATCTTGCGTATTTTAGAGTATCCACTTTCACTTGTCTATGAACTGTATAGGCAACCCAGAGGTCCTTTACCACGGACGCAGCTATTCGAATAGATGATGTTAACCCTGCAGGGGTGTACTTCTTCACACACACGCTCTCACCACTTACCGCCGTTTACACGACATGTACTCGACAACCTTCAAGCGGAAGCCCAGCGAGGGTGTCGGCCACGGCCTACCTAAACACTCAAGTCTCTAGTCCAGGTTATCGCCAATTCAGGTTCCATCCGCAGGGAGTCCGGCTGAGGTTTCCACATACGGCCCCAAACGATGTGTACAGGGTTCCGTGACACCAAACGGGCGCCTGGCAATACCCAGCCACGTGCCTACCGCATCACAGCCCACCCCTCGGGTCAGCGCTGCCCACGGCCTCCGACATACTACAAATACCAGAAACTACTTGCAACTCCTGGACAGAGGACAAGGGTGGTGAAGAAGTCGAGAGGGGCACTTAAGCATTCCAATGCATGGTAGTAACTGGTCATGGATCACAAACACAGAACTCAGTTCATGAGGACGGTTTCAATGAGATAACCCACCATGTACTCCTACATGGCGTCTCACCGCTACCTTTACCAAATTGTGTTCACACACTTAGCTCACACACAGTAGGACATGTTCACAACTTTCCAATTCATCCCCGATGAATCAGACCTGACACAACTCTAAGCAATAGAAGGCATGACAAACAAGCATGAATGAGTAGGCACATCAGGGCTCAAACAACTCCTACTCATGCTAGTGGGTTTCATCTATTTACTGTGGCAATGACAGGTCATGCAGAGGAAAGGGGTTCAACTACCGTAGCAAGTAACACATGAGTCATTGTTGTCCTAATGTAGTAAAAGAGACCAGGAGCGGGAGAGTGGGATTGTATCAGAATGAACAAGAGGGTTTTGCTTGCGTGGCACTTCTGAAGATAGTATAGCTCTTCATCGGTGTCATCGAGCACATCGTCGGTACACGTCTACTGAGAGGGGACAAGCACCGACAAACAAAGAAGAAACACAATCAATGCAATGCACAATATGATGCATGATCATGACATGGCAATATGTTGTGGTTTGAGCTAATGCATCTAGCAGTAGGTTAAATGGAGTTGGTTTGAATCCAAGATTCAAATTCAAACTCCACAAGTGGTTATTTAAATGCCATTCATTCCATTTGTCCTAAACAGTAGTCATAAATTGTTCTAACATGCATGAAACTAGTACAGATGGATAGATTGGATTTTTCTGATCATTTTTCATATATAATTTATTTCATTTGGAGTTATGGTTGAATTACTATGAATTTTTGAAGTTTATACAAATTTGTGGACTTTCTGAATTAAAATAAATCCAGAAAAGATTATCTGCATCAGCATGACGTTGGGGTAACATCAGCAAGTCAAAGGCGCCAGCCCAGGTCAAACCTGACCAGTGGGGCCCACTGGTCAGTGACTCAGTTAGTTAACTGAGTTGATTAGGGTTAAACTAATCCTAACAAAAATGTCAGCAGGGCTGGGCCCACATGTCAGTGGCTTAGGGTTAGTTTAGCGACAGGATTAGCACCTAACAGTGGTGATTAGCACTAACTAATATCTAACTAATCCAGTTAGTGATGGCCCCACATGTCATTGACACAGGTGGGGCCCGGCCGGGGTCAAAGTGGGCCAAACCCAGGTCGGCAGGGTCAAACCTGCCGGCGTTGAGTCGCCAGCGAGGCCAGACGCGGTGGAGCATGTCGGAAATCCTCCTCCGGCGACCAAATGGCCGGCGGAGGGCATCTTCGAGCTGCTGGTGAACTCGCGCATCGAGTCGTGGTGGCGGTTGGGCATGGCGTGGCCGAAGTTGTTGCCAGCGTCGACCTTGGCGGTCGCCCGAGCTACGGCACGCTTGCAAATGACATTTTGGTGCATGGAAGGATGAGCTGCGGGTTGCTACGGAGTCTTGCGGACTCGGAGAGCACATGGGTGGGCTCAGATGCGTCGTGGATGCGCTCTAGCTATGGCGGTGCCATGGCCGGCGACGGTGAGCTCTCGGGCTCGGTCGGAAGACAGAGCTAGGGGCCGGGAACGGAGGGGGAGAGCAAGGGGGAAGCAGCAGGAGCTCACAGAGGTGGCCTCGGAGTGCTCGGGGAAGCACCAAAGCGAGCGGGCGGCGAGAGGGATCTCCAGCGGCCGGCGACGAAGATGATGAAGATGGCGTCGACGCAGGGCCTCCAGCGAGGCATGGCTGGATAGAGAGGACGACGACATCATGGCGGAGCTCGGAGACTCTACGGGGAGGCGAGTGAAGCACGGTGGCCACGGCAACATCGATCGGCGGTGACGGTTGCACTCGGCATGAGAGGGAGAGAGATCAGAGGAGGGGAGAGGCACGAGAGAGAGTGAGAGGGGGCCAGGGGGTGCGTGGTGTCTCCATGGCATCGTCTAGGAGCACCGGGGAGGAGCCAGGCAGGTAGGGAGGGAGGAGGTGGCCGGTGCGGGGCGGCCATGCGCCTCCATCCTTCTGGCGGGGGAGGAAGACGACATGGGGGGAAGCGGTGGTGGGATGGGCCGGTTGGTGGCGCTAGGTAAGTTTCTTCTCTCTCTCTCGCTTTTATTTTCTTTTCTATTTCTGTTATTTTGTTTTGATTTAGTTTGGAAACTAAACCATTTTAAAACTTTCTGTAAATTTTTATGTGATCTCAAAGAGCTAGTCCAAGGTCGCATGAAAACTTATAAAATATTTGAACATCATTTCTTATATAGCAGAAATAATTCCAACCCAAATATATTATTGATTTAAATCAAAGACCCAAAATAAATAATTTCTGTGACTCCAAAGATATTGGTTTGAATTTTACCTCATGCCAATAGTTTCACAGAATAACAGGAACATTTTCTTGGACTCATTTGATGAGTTTTACATGTTGGTTATTTTTAGAGGTTTTTCTGAGGCTTTTGTAAATTCCTCAATTCAAGTTTCATTTGAATTTAAACATGATGCTCACATGGAAACTAGCATAGGTCAGATCAGAATTAGGGATGTGACAATAAAAGAGATAAAAAGAAATAAAAGAGATCATATTGATCTTATGGATAGTAATGACTTCACATATAAAGAGTATGATGATTAAAAGTTGTTGAGAGTTGGCAAACATAGTTTTGGTCATCATTGCAATTAATAGAAGTAATAAAGAAAGAGAGGTTTTCACATATAAATATACTATCTTGGACATCTTTTGTGACTGTGAGCACTCATTAAAGTATGACATCCTAAAGAGTTGAAGTTGGACAAGGAAGACAACGTAATGGGTTATGTTTTCTCACATCTTAGTTAAAGTATATTGGCATGGATCATCCAACATGTTGAGCTTGCATTTCCCCCTCATGCTAGCCAAATTCCTTGCACCAAGTAGAGATACTACTTGTGCTTCCAAATATCCTTAAACCCAGTTTTGCCATGAGAGTCCACCATACCTACCTATGGATTGAGTAAGATCCTTCAAGTAAGTTGTCATGTTGCAAGCAATAAAAATTGCTCTCTAAATATGTATGACTTATTAGTGCGGAGAAAATAAGCTTTATACGATCATGTGATATGGAAGTAATAAAAGCGACAGACTGCATAATAAAGGTTCATATCACAAGTGGCAATATAAAGTGACATTCTTTTGCATTAAGATTTCGTGAATCCAACCCTAAAAGCACATGACAACCTCTGCTTCCCTCTGCGAAGGGCCTATCTTTTACTTTATGTCTTATACATTATGCAAGAGTCAAGGTGATCTTCACCTTTCCCTTTTACATTTTATCCTTTGGCAAGCACCTCGTGTTGGAAAGATCCTGATATATATATATCCAATTGGATGTAAGTTAGCATGAACTATTATTGTTGACATTACCCTTGAGGTAAAAGGTTGGGAGGCAACACAATAAGCCCCTATCTTTCTCTGTGTCCGATTAAAACTCCATAACCATAAGTATTGCGTGAGCGTTAGCAATTGTGGAAGACTAAATGATAGTTGAGTATGTGAACTTGCTGAAAAGCTCTTATATTGACTCTTTCCGATGTTATGATAAATTGCAATTGCTTCAATGACTGAGATTATAGTTTGTTAGTTCTCAATGAAGTTTCTGAATCATACTTGACATTGTGAATAGATTATTACTTGAGCATAAGAAATCATATGACAAAATATATATATGTTTCTGTTATAAGAATGATCATGATGCCCTCATATCCTATTTTATTTTTATCGACACCTCTATCTCTAAACATGTGAACATATTTTTCGATTTTGGCTTCCGCTTGAGGACAAGCGAGGTCTAAGCTTCGGGGAGTTGATACATCCATTTTGCATCATGCTTTTATTTCGATATTTATTGCATTATGGGCTGTTATGTCACAATAGTTATGGCTATTCTCTCTTATTTTACAAGGTTTAACATGAAGAGGGAGAATGCCGGCAGCTGGGATTCTGGGCTGGAAAAGGAGCAAATATTGGAGACCCATTCTGCACAGCTCCAAAAGTCCTGAAACTCCAAGAAAGTCATTTTTGGAATTAATGATAATTATTCAGTGGAAGAAATACCTGAGGGGGCCACCCACCGTCCACGAGGGTGGGGGGTGTCGGTGTCAACACCGGCGGATCTCAGGTAGGGGGTCCCAAGCTGTGCGTCTTAGGATCGATGGTAACATGAACATGGGATTTTACCCAGCTTTGGGCTCTCTTGATGAGATAATATCCTACATGCTGCTTGATTGACTTTAATGAGTATAGGGGTTACAAGAGTTGATCTACCCCGAGATCATATGTTGTGGTCTAAACCCTAGAGGTATGATGAGTAATGTCATAATAATCTATCGACTAGCCTGGCCTCGGTTTATATAATGTACCAGAGGCCTAGGATAACAAGAGTCCTAGCTGAATATGCCAATGGGGAGGAGTCCTTGTCTTGATCACCAAGTCTTGTAGAATCTTCCTTGTGTATATTTCGGTTGTCTGAACTGGCCCATGAGTATATGGCCATGGGGGGCCTCGGCCCAATCTAACTGATTGGGGGATGACGTGGTGAGTACCCCCTAGTCCAGGACATCGTCAGTAGCCCCCTGAACTGGTCTTCAAGTTGGGGACGCTCCTCGATTCTTCCACACTGTTCTTCATCTTTGGTCGTCAGTCTTGAAAACTGGTTCAACAAATCTGCTCATTTTCGATCTAGAGAATCGCCGAAGTAAATCCGAAGAGTTTACACGTCGGGTATTCAAGGAGCCCCTTTAAGTTCTCGGTCTTTATCAATGCCTTGTTATTTTAATGCCACACCTCGGGTTTGAAGTTGTTCCCGGGCGGCAGTGCCCTCTTGTGTTCGACCTCAACTGTATTCAAGGTGTCTTTTGCAGCCGAGCACCAACGTCGGACTGCTTCTAAGCTCCAACACCGGAATGTATCCGAGCTCCAACGCCAGACTGTGTCCAAGCTCCAACGCCAGACTATATATGAGCTCCAACACCGGATTATATCCGAGGTGTCATAGATCACCTTGGTTCAAAAAAGTTGAAAGAGTTTAGCTAAGCTTAATACCGGAAATGCCCTCTATGGAGCCAGCCACTGGCGCCCGAGCTTTATGTCGGACTGCTTCTGGGATGGTGCACCACCTTGGCCACGGGCTGTTTTTTATGAATTTAATTCTGAATTGTGCAATGTAATCTCTAACGAGATGTATAGCCAGTATATGTATATCAGTAACCCTCAAGGTGCGTATTGGCCTAATATCCGGGATGCACCTGAAGGAAAAAATCAAACCACTGACCCTAGTATCCCTGAGACTGAGGTCGATGCGTAAAATCAGCCTGAGGATCAATTCCCAGCTCAGCAGCATACTTAGGAATAAAAATGTGATGTGCAAAGTCCTCGACACTCAGGTTGGGTGCGGCCGACCAAACTGAGGACAATAATCTCCTCGAAAACTATATTGCACTATAAATTTTCTGCATTGGATTGTCAATGCAGTAGCCCCCGAGCCACTGGTCGGGTGGCAACACCAGATCAAGGGAAAGATGTACCCCTTTAATATTTGTAAATGATAAGCATGAAGCCCAGTAGCCCCCGAGCCTTAATGTGGGCACGGATGTCCGAATTAAGGATCAATATCCATAGTAAAATCACAAATTATGTGTAATGATTCTATGTATCCAAGTACTTTACATCATTAATGCTCGGATCCGCATTGTAAAAAACTTTGTTGGTCGACCATTGGCTTCCACCTCCTTGGCCAGAAGCTGAGGAGTGTTTGTCCTAATTTATGAAGCCTTTATGAGGGCAAAGTTTTACGACAAACAAGGCAATCCAGCCATACGGTTTTATAAACAAAGGTATGCGGAGAGATATGTTATATTACTTTCTAACGTAAGAACCATCTTCCAGAGAAAATAGTCCTGCTATCGTTTCCTTTATTTGGGTTGTCATGCTCAGCATGATCATAAAGCCTCAACTCCGATCAATGTGGGAGGAAAATACTGAGGACTTAGTTCGGGGAAAGTTTCCCGAACTCTATGTTATTAATGAACCGAAATTTTCACTTCCATCGTTGCCGACCAATGTGATCCTTTAAGATTGCTAGCTTTCGGCTTCACCCAGTCTGAGGTACTAACTCGGATGACCCGGTAGTAACAATCACAGGGGTGCTCCCTTTACCGCCTAGCCGAACAATCGGGAACGTAGGGGTAAGCACAGGAGCCAGGCAAGCCAGCTTGACCAAAATCTTAAGTCAAATTGATGCATATTTATGGCTTTATAACGATAATTACGGAAGGCAATACTTGTATAATGAATACAAATTCTAATGATATATACTTACTTTGACTCCATTGCAACTGTTTATCAGTTGAAAGTGGCCCATCGTCGGCTTCTACCCCTTTGTAGATACTACACAGGGTGTTTCTGCAATAACCAGACAACCCTTAGCCGACGTCTCGGTGCCCGGAGGCGGTTGTGTTAGCGGAAATGAGGTAATCAGATATCTTGGCTTTATAACTTCCACTTAGTCATAGAGCTTTAAACTGGGGAAGCTATCTATGAGCCCCCGATTAGTGTTCGGCGCCAGCTTAGGTCAAGCCGTAAACACTTCGGCCAATGTTATGAACGGCCCATCATTTAACACGGTCATCGGATCGCTAACCAGTTTGCGCTTATTGTGACAGTCAGTTTTCGGCTTTCTCCACTGAGGTGCTTAACCATGCGAGCTGGAAGCATAATTGCAGTGGTTCTCCTATTGCACACCTAGCCGAACAAAGCGCAACATAGGAGGCAAGCACAGGAGCCGGGCAACCCAACTATTGACCGAAGACACAATTCAAAATCGATGCATATATAGCAACATCCGAGAATGTTTTTTGCCGAATCTCTAAAGGTGTCCGGTGTTGCACTCTGAGACTTATGCGAAAAACACACAAATAGTTTAGAAGTGCCAAAAGCTTGGAAAACGAAAAAATGTCAGTAAAAACATGACGTCCGAACAAGATCAAGTGTTCGGTGCCAATCCGAAAATTGGAAAAAAATTGTGCTTCTGTCGACCAAGAAGAAAACACATTTACAGCTCATATATAAATTTTAAGAGCCCCGAAGTGACTTGGGCAAAAGAACTTTATGTATAACGATTGTATGTACCAAAGTACTTATATCATATCTGTGTTTACCTGAACTTTATATGCATCTTAACCGACCATCGGCTTCTCCCTCTTCGGTCAAGGACCGAAAAGTGTTATGTACTCCCCCTGTCGAGAATATCGATGGTGTTTCCGATAACCAGGCAATCAGGCCATAAGGCTGTAACAGACAAAGCGCGGTCACGGAACTTATGCTATATTACCGAGGAAGTGTAAGAAGCATCTTCAAAGAAAGTAGTACCCCCACCGATACCTTTCTTTGGTTGCTCATTATTACTATGAGACTTGTGCAATAGATTTTTTTTGTACTCATGAGTTCTGTTGTGTGCCGACCATTATTGAAAATAGTAAGAGTGCTAGCTTTCGACTTCACCCAGTATGAGGTCCAGCTCGGGTGACCCGATCGTGACAACCGCAGAGGTGCTCCCTTTACTCCCTAGCCAAACAATCGGGAACGCAGGGGTAAACACAGCAGCAAGGCAACCCAGCTTGCAAATCACTTGTGTCAATATGGTGCATATTGTGGCATAATACACGAACAAGGAACAAAGCCGTACAAGTATAATCATATGCAAGAGGAAAAGCTCCATCAAGGGAGCCCCCAAATAAATGGGGTATTTGAATATGTGCATCACAGACAATGTTTTGACAAGGAACTTTGTCACAAACAACTTTGTGCCAAAAAGTATAATGCTTGGTCGGACCGAACAAAATTTAAAACTGAAAGTTTTTGAGCATGAAAGCAACATAGGTGGTTAATGTGTTCGGTGTTGATGACGCGATTCGAGCTTGTGGCGGGACGAAGACGCCCATTGAACTGACAAGGTTCGCAGTCCTCGGCATGGCCAAGGTCCCAGCCCCCAGGCCCGAGGTGTCCGAGCAAGGAGTTCGGCATTCCGAAGTAGTGACCACGTAACACGGTCAAAATCGATTACCTGCACAGATAAAATAGTGCGGTCCAGGAAATAATAATAATATATATAATCCTTGAATAATTGCTTTACACGAGAATAATTTATTTAAAGAGATGTGGCCTGGCGTTGAAGCCAATGTTGATGCAGGGCGTCGGCGTGACTCAGTGAAGGCGTGACAAAGCCTGAATTTGCAGGGTGGTATGAGTTTCGGATGCGGCGTTCACCGAACTATGTACAGAAACTGACCGAACCACCATGCGACCGTTTTTAATGTGGCCGCCATTTGATAGACCTGTGTACAGATGATGGAAAAAACCAGAGTAATAATAGTTTAAGAAAAATAAGCCCAACAAGCAAAAATTGTTAGGATTAATAGCACCTGGTTTATTTATTGTAGTAGTCCGAAGAAAAGCGACTCCCAAAATAGGGAATTGATCCGCACACCCATTGCCTGATGGGCGATAAAGCGACGGCATGGCGATGCTAGCAAAGGTTGGCTTGCCGAGGCAAAGCCCCCGGTCCAGCTAATATGAAGAAGCTGGTCAGCTGGTGATGCCGAAGTCACCAGAGTATGTTGATGAAGAAATAGCCAAGTCCCTGGTCTAGCCGAGGTGACGGAGCAGGCCGGTGAGTTGGTGCAGCTGCCATGTCAGCCGAGGTGTTGAAGTAGTTCGGCGTGATGGACATTGGCTCGAAGAGGCAACAGTGCGGCCATGCCGACCCAGGTCATAACTTGCGACGTGGTCAATGCTGGCTTGATGAAGAGACCGTGCGGTGATACCGGTGTGCCCGCTCCGTGTAATCCGTGTAGCAGCGATGTTGGTGACGATTTATCCTTCGCGATGCCGAACTATTGTTTGGCTGGCCGAGATGATGATCCAAAGAAGTTGAGCTCGGCTCAACAAAGCGACGACGTGTCTAGCGCAGGTCGACCGCCGTGGAGTGATGTTGTCGAGCCGGTTTGACACCGGTGCGATGGTGAAGATCGTATTGTAAAAATACTTTTAATATTAATGGGATGTGTTTGAGAATAAAACACAATACCCCATGCAAAAACTTCCTTCAAAAAGGATGTCCAAAATCCCGTTCATAAAGAAGATGAACTCGGGTCGGATTCGTTCTCGCGCAGAAAATAGATCCAAAAAGTGATGCACTAATCGGAAGGTTCCCGGAGTTTGGACAGTTGGATCGAGCTGAATTTTTGACAAGTGGTAGATATAGGAATTCCGCAGCCGATCAACGGTTGAATCTTCCAAAGGACGTCCGAGATAGATGCTGGACACCACGCTCCAAACTCGTCCAGATTTAACAAGGCTCCGGTATATCGGAGATTGCCGGAGATTCTTCCATCGGAACTCAACGAAATTTTTCAGGGTTGTTGTAGACTTAATTCCGCATAATTCCACCGAAGCAATTGTTTAAGCGACACTCGAGGAGGCAGTGGCAGCAGATACGAGTTTGTTGTCCAGAAAAACAGCACAGTTGCCCGAGGGCAATGTTGACATTGAGCCCCCAAGCTCCATGGATGATTCCTCCATGACCTTGATAGAGATCGGAGTTGGTGTTGATGAAGGCCCACGTCCGAACATGACGATCGGGGGCAGGGCACGGTCCTCGGTCAAGCCAAGGTGACCAGTCGAGCCATTGATGAAGAAGTCGAGGTCGCAGTTGATCTGCAGTCGAGCCATTGATCCTCTTGTCGATCACACAACGGAACTCTCAATGAAAGCACCAATGTTGGTGTCAAAACCGGCGGATCTCGGGTAGGGGGTCCCAAGCTGTGCGTCTTAGGATCGATGGTAACATGAACACGGGATTTTACCCAGCTTTGGGCTCTCTTGATGAGATAATACCCTACATGCTGCTTGATTGACTTTAATGAGTATAGGGGTTACAAGAGTTGATCTACCCTGAGATCATATGTTGTGGTCTAAACCCTAGAGGTATGATGAGTAATCTCATAATAATCTATCGACTAGCCTGGCCTCGGTTTATATAATGTACCAGAGGCCTAGGATAACAAGAGTCCTAGCCGAATATGCCGGTGGGGAGGAGTCCTTGTCTGGATCACCAAATCTTGTAGAATCTTCCTCGTGTATACTTCGGCTGTCTGAACTGGCCCATGAGTATACGGCCATGGGGGTCCTTAGCCCAATCTAACTGACCGGGGGATGACGTGGTGAGTACCCCCTAGTCCAGGACACCGTCAGGGGGCACGCCCCCCTGCCTCGTTGGCCACCTGGCAGCCCTCCGGTGCTCATCTTCTGCTATATGAAGTCTTTTACCCTGGAAAAAATAAGAAGCAAGCTTACGGGACGAAACTCCACCGCCACGAGGCAGAACCTTGGCGGAACCAATCTAGGGCTCCGGCAGAGCCGTTCTGCCGAGGAAACTTCCCTCCGGGAGGGGAAATCATCACCATCGTCGTCACCATCGATCCTGTCATCGGGTGGGGGTCAATCTCCATCAACATCTTCCCCAGCACCATCTCCTCTCAAACCCTAGTTCATCTCTTGTATCCAATCTTTGTATCAAAATCTCAGATTGGTACCTGTGGGTTGCTAGTAGTGTTGATTACTCCTTGTAGTTGATGCTAGTAGTTTTATTTGGTGGAAGATCATATGTTCAGATCCTTAATGCATATTAATACCCCTCTGATTATGAACATGAATATGCTTTGTGAGTAGTTACATTTGTTCCTGAGGACATGGGTGAAGTCCTGCTATTAGTAGTCATGTGAATTTGGTATTCATTCGATATTTTGATGAGATGTATGTTGTCTCTTCTCTAGTGGTGTTATGTGAACGTCGAATACAATACACTTCACCATTATTTGGGCCTAGACGAAGGCATTGGAGAGTAATACGTAGATGATGGGTTGCTAGAGTGACAGAAACGTAAACCCTAGTTTATAAGTTGCTTCATAAGGGGCTGATTTGGATTCATATGTTTCATGTTATGGTTAGGTTTACCTTAATACTTCTTTTGTAGTTGCGGATGCTTGCAATAGGGGTTAGTCATAAGTGGGATGCTTGTCCAAGAAAGGGCAGTACCCAAGCACCGGTCCACCAACATATCAAATTATCAAAGTAACGAACGTGAATCATATGAGCGTGATGAAAACTAGCTTGACGATAATTCCCATGTGTCCTCGGGAGTGCTTTTCTCATTATAAGAATTTGTCCAGGCTTGTCCTTTGCCACAAAAAGGATTGGGCCACCCTGATGCACTTTATTTACTTGCATTGCTTGTTACCCATTACAAATTATCTTATCACGAAACTATCTGTTACCTACAATTTCAGTGCTTGCAGAGAATACCTTACTGAAAACTGCTTGTCATTTCCTTCTGCTCCTCGTTGGGTTTGACACTCTTACTTATCGAAAGGACTACTATAGATCCCCTATACTTGTGGGTCATCAGTTATCGGCTCCGGCATGATGGAGGAGGGCCGCGGTTGATGGGTGGGATGGGGTGGTGGACGGAGGACGTCGGGGTTTAGCGGCTGGTGGAGAGGTAGTTTTTGCACCCACGGAGTACGATCGGGGAATCAGACGGGTGGGAGCGGGAAGGGGCGAGAACCATGTTTCGGTCTGGGACACGCTTGTTTTTGGCTTTTTTGAACAGAAGATGGGACGCGCTTGTTTGAACTGGGGAAAGTACAAACTTTGCCCTCCTCTTAAATTTCGGACCTACTGCGGGTCGGGGGTAGGATGGTAATCCCAGGTGTCCCAAATAGTGGGCGGGAGCGATTTCGGCCGCGCACATGTGTGCTTAGGCGGTCATTGCGTATGAATGTTTTTCGGAGGCGGTTGTGTGGCGTCTAGATGAAGCTACAACCTACCCCGGCTTAGACCTTTGGACGTCGGGCCGGTAGGTTTCACGGGTCGGAGTTATTAGAAAAGTAATTTCCATGTACTACCAAACATTGGTCTTACACGGTTTCGGGCGAGTAGAGTCTCTTTTGGCGCTTCGTCGAAATTTTGAAACACAAGCATTCACGTTTAGAGTACTCTTGAACTTTGAGGATTGACCTAAATAGAAAATGTTAAATTTGACCTTGTATGTTTGAAAACCTCATTAAATTATCCGCTTCTTTTTCAAATTTTGACACTTGAAAATCCTATAACTATGATTATTTTGGAATGGAGGAGTTAAATTTGAATTGATTTTGTACACGACTACATATGCTATTATGTAAAAAATCAGAGTGAAGATTGGTGCCCCCATAATTTAGGTATGATTTACAAATGCCATGATATCAAATTCAAATAATTGAATGGACTTCATGTTGAATTTGATTTTTTTTAAAAGTTGAATTCAAATGTATGCTAGTTCATAGGTAGCTATTTATAATGTGCATTGTGTAACTTCTGTATGTATAATGTGCTTTACACACACAACATGAACTATACTCACGTTTATATTCGATTGCTAAAGCGATGCATTTTCTGGAGTTCAAAATACTAACTATGTGGATCAATTGGGTCAAATAATAACATAGACATGCTCAAATTCGATAGAATCTAGATTTCTTATGGATCAATGACCGTTCCTTACGCGAATTGCAAATATCATGATCCCATCCTAGTATTTGGATACAATTTTTATCTTTAATCAATGTGTACAACAGTCTTTTACATGTAGTTTCACTCTCCATCGGTGGTCTCTCACACATGCTCACACACTCTCTCCTGAGGTGTTATTCTCGCACACATGCTCTCGATATAACGCTCCCTCCCTCTTGTAACCATTTAAGACAGTTTTCACTAACCTTTATCACAAGCACTCTTCCTCTCCCAAGCATACACACGCACAATCCCCACCGACCCTTTCTATATACATAGACATGCCTACGTGTCTCATGTACGCACATTATCTTTAGGCATGTCTCTCACGCATTGTCTCACACCTCTCTTCCTAATCGACGAATGTGATTCTAGCAGAGCATTCTGTAGGATGCCCCTTAAAGTTAGGTTGGATGAATAGTAATATTAGAGATAAAGGGGTTACCTTAGTCCGAGAACCTAGGGTTACAAATCCTAGACGGCTTTGTCAGTGGACATAGAGTCCTTCACAATTATGATATCTTTGTCTTGTACGACTAGTCATCCATGGGTCTCCCTAAATGCGTTACGGGCCGGCCAATGTGGCAAAGGACGAAACCGAACGAAGGGCCTCACCTCGACCCACCGGACCTCACGCGGTGACACACCCTCTGCCCCCATATCTTGTTATCTTCTCACACCCACACATACCAACACAAACACCACACACACACAAAATATTCTCATGGTGCCTCTATCCCCTCCCCCCCCTTGCATATACACACTCAAGGGAATCTCTCTCGTGATGTCATATTCGTCTCTCTCTCTCTCTATACCACTCTCATT